>NC_029791.2:80771387-80804370 GCF_000816755.2 Arachis ipaensis
TCGGTCATGGGGAGGGGGGAAATTGAATTTTAATGTGGGTTATTGGGAAGAGAGATAGATGGGATTGATGAGAGGGGATTGGGTGGAGTGAGGAGTGGGTTGAGAGAATCAAGGGAAGTGATGGGTGATGGGAAGGATGAATATGGATGGAAAAGTGGGTGAGAGAGGAGAAAGAATGGATAAGAGTGAGTGGTGAAGTAGTTGGTGGTTGGGGTTTATCCATTGGCCAAAGAAGCTTGAAATTCAAATTTTGCATGCTGCCCCCTTGGGCGCTGGACACTGGACTGGCATTTGACGCCACCAGGGGATCTCCATCTCTTTTTTTCTTTTTCAAAATTCCCGGCGTTTAACGCTAAGAATGGGAATTAAATGCCCTAGGTGGCTAAAAATTGGCCTTGAAATGCTCTCGCCTGGACGTTAAACGTCCAACACCTTGCTCCCCCCGGGCACTGAATGGCAGCCTAGCGTTTGGCGCACTAGGGGGTCTCCTCTAGGGTGCCCTGTTTTTCCTCCCACGCTTTTCTGTTCCTGTTCTAAGTGCTATACATGATCACAAATGTTAGAAAAATGAGGAAAACTATGAAAATCAATAGAAAATGAAATAATATGAAATCAAACTCAAATAAACTGAAGTAAAGCAAACTAAACTATAGGATACTAATCGTTGGGTTGCCTCCCAACAAGCGCTTCTTTATCGTCATTAGCTTGACTGACAGCTCCTTTACGGAGAGTTATAGAGGCTTAGATCTTCACCCCTCATTGTGAACTTCCTCCCTGTGCTCTCATGAACCAGTTCAACTTGCTCTAGAGACAGGATTCTATTCACAGTGTGTGGTATGTGTAAGAACTGACTTAATGATGAACGAAATTTTGATGGTATAGAATTTCACAATTGAAATCTCGTTGCAAGTATAGTTTCTAAACCAACAATAATCCTTTCATACAAAAATTTGGTTGTCACAAGTAACAAACCCCAATGAAAATAACCGAAGTATTCAAACCTCGGGTCGTTCTCCCTAGGAATTGTAATACAGTGTTCTTGTTATTGGTTAGAGGTATGTTTTGGGGTTTCTGAGATAAGAATCAAGAAATGTAAATGACAAAGGAAACAAACTAACAATTAAGAATGGCTCTTGAAAAGGTATAAGAACTAGAAGTCCTATCTTAGCTATCCTTATCAATTGTGATGAGAATTATTCATTGCTCCTACTTAGTTAACCCCTAACCATGGAGGAAAGTCAAGTGGATGAATTAACTTGAGTCCACAAGTCCTAGCCAACTCAGAATAAAAGGCTAGCTTTAGTGGCATTCAAGTCAATTAGCAACTTCTAATTATCAATCAACAAAAGAGTTTGACAACTGAAGAGTCACTAATTACTCAACCAAAGCCTAGAAGAACAAAATCTAACTCATAACTAAAAGAAGCATTCCATCAAACACCTAATGGGCAATACAAACAAATAACATATAGATTGCAAGAATTAAAGGAATCTATGACACGAGCCCCAAGGGTGTATTGGTAAAGATTTTCTCCAATAAGGTCGCGTTGCAAGTATAGCTCTACCAACAACAATCCTTAGGGATCAAATTTAGAAGAGGGATCTGGTTGTCACAAGTTCAATCCCAATAGAAATAACCGAAGTATTCAAACCTCGGGTCGTCTCACAAGGAATGGGCAAACATGTGCTTCAACATTGGTTAGAAATTCGGGGTTGTGAGTTATGAGCATAAAAATAAATGGGAATCTTAACAAGCAAGTAATCTTAAAATGCAACAACTAATTCAATTAAGTAAGCAAAACATGAGCAACTTCAATGAATAAACAACATTCCACTTAATTCTATTATAACCCAAACAAGTAACTACAACTAAAGCAATTGGTTGAGGAAATTGAATTTCAAATATGAATAATAAAAGCAACTCTTGGCTAGGCTTGGGAATTGGGGCCACCATCCTTGTCTAACAACTTTATCTTGACAATTATGAGGAACCAAGCTCATTAAGTCTACTCTCAAAGTCTTAAGTACGTGATATCTACTCCTAGACTTGAAGTACGTCAAATGGCTTTGATCACATCAACCCATAAGTCCCAACCTACCTACTAATTAGATTAGTAGTGGGTTGGCGTCAATGAGTATCAAATTGACCACCTAGGGCTCCCAAATCATCAAATCCATTAGACCCAATGACTCAAGTTTACCCAATTCCCTTGACCTTGGCCAAGAGTAAAGAAGACTACTCCATAATCAAAGTAAATAATTCATCAAACACTTGGTATGCATTAACAAAAGACATGTTCAAAATAGCAATTAAATTGAAATCTATAAGTACCCACTAAAAATTATCCACATATGATCATCCAAACAACAAAGCTAAACATAGAAATCATCAATGTAACATCAACAAGTCAAGATTCACAACATTCATGAAATGGGTATAAAATGACAATTGACAAGAATTCATAAACTATCACAAGATATAAGAAAAATTGTAACAAGGAATTCAAATTGAACAATTAAAACTAGTAATTAACAAGATCCAAGTCACAAATCAACAAGGGAAGATCAAATTAAAACTAGATCTAGAGAGGAACAAGGGTTTCTCCCTCTAGAATAACACAAGAACCAAAAACTAACTAAAAATTATTTCCTAGTGTAAAATGAGTGATCCCCCTTTTCCTCTAGCATCCTTAGGTCTTTTCCATACAGAAACAGCTTGAAATTGGGCTTAATAAGCCTCAGAAATCACCAGGCATGATTTCCTTTAATGAGATCACGTGCAGCTTTCCACGCGTGCGCGCCGTGTGTGAGTGCGCGCCGATTGCTTTTGTGACTCACGCGTGCACGCCAAGTGCACGTGCGCATCGATAGAGATTTTTGATCCGCGCGGATGCGTCCATCCTTGCGCGCCGCCTCCAGCCAATCCCGTCCACGCGTGCGTGTGGAGTGCGCGAGCACACCGATGCTGCTTTTCCCAAGATTTCAATTCTTCATGTTCCTCCCTTTTTTGTACATGCTTTCTCCCTCTCTTCTAAGTCATTCCTACCCTATAATTCCTGAAATTACTCAACAAATACATCACGGCATCGAATGGCAATAGAAGAGAGTTAAAATATGGCAATTTTAAGGCAAAATAAGCATGTTTTCCATCATGGAGCAATATTGGGAAGTGAACACAAAACCATGCATTTCTTGTGAATAAGTGTGAGAAATGTTGATAAAATCCCCCAAAATAAGCACAAGATAAACCACAAAATCGGGATTTATCAAATCTCCCCACACTTAAACCAAGAATGTCCTCATGCTTAAAATAAAAAGACCAAAGATCCTGATGAGAAAGGGTTTATGAAATGCAAACTACCTAAGTGGATACATGCAACTAATTGTAAAGTAATCTACCTACTTGGTCAAGAGTAAATCTATCCTCCGAGAATACATGTGGGCATATAGGGTGAAAATAGTATGTAATTCATGAATCCCACCAAATTGAATACCACTAAAGAGTGCATATGACTTGCTGAACGAATGCTTGTGAAAGTCGGGAACAAGCATTGAGCATCGAACCCTCACCGGAAGTGTATTCGCTCTATTCGCTCAAGTGTATAGGGTTCATCACTCAATCTTCTCCTAATCATGCTTTCCAAGATTTGTCTTTCTTCTAACAATCAACAGTTACTCGATGCATGCTTACAAGTATCATGAGGTCTTATTCATGGGTTGTAACGGGGCTAGGGTGAAGGTAAGGATGTATATGGTCAAGTGGGCTTAAAATTTGAGTCCTGGATTAACCTAGGATCCACTAGACACATAGAACAACCTATAAAACTACAATACATTACCTAGCTACCCTTGAGTTTTTCTCTTTTTGCACACTCATGTATTCTTTTCAATTCACACCCATATGCATTGTTTTTATTACTTTATCTTGGGGCATTTTTATCCCCTTTCATTGCTTTCTTTCTTTTTTTTTTTCATACATCCCCTTTTCTTGAGGTTTCTTTGTGAACCAAAATTTCAATGCATACAGTTTAATCATTCAACACATGAGTATGTTCCCAAATCCTAGAATTTTCAATTACACTACAATTACACACCTATATATCTACCCGAATTCCCAAGTATACCCTCCTATTTGAATGATACACATCCTAACTTACCTAAGCTAATCAAGGATTCAAATTTAGGGACATTCATGGTCTTTCACTTAGGGTTGTTGATGTGCTCTTTTCAAGAACAAAAGGAGTTTATCATAGGCTCAAAATTGGTTAGCAATGGTAGATAAAAGCATAGTTGTCAGAACCGAACCGGTGATCGAACCGGTCAGGTTACTGGGTCACTGGGTTACTGGTTCAATCGGTGAGTCACTGGTTGAACCGTTTAACCCAGTCCTATATAAATAAAAAATAACTAAAAATTTAAAATACATATTTTCACTAACATTTTAAGAATATTAAATTAATTTAAAATAATATAAAACAGGAATAATAAGTATTTTGTTATTTTATTCTATCATAAATATTTTTATTTTGTTTTTGTATTACCCAAAAAATAAAATAAAAGTAGATTAGTTGATAACAGATATTTATATATATATTATAATTTGCGTATAAATGTATAAGAAGCATAACAGCCTAGCAGTTGTGAGAGTCTCACAGTTCACTGAGGTTAGGGGTTCGAACCCTCCCTCTAACATTTTGAATAAATTTGTATTTTCAATCGGTTCGGTCGGACCGGTCTTGACCGAGTTTGACCGGTTTTCAACGGTTTATGGCGGGTCTGACTAGTTCGTACCGGTTCTCTTCCTTATACGGTCTAACTATCGGACCGGACCGGTATAGGGTCCGGTTCACCGGTTTTCCGGTTGAACTGGCCGGTCCGGTCCGGTTTTTACAACAGTGGATAAAAGGGTTAAGGCCATTTGGAAAAAGTGACTATTGAAATGATGGCCTCAATCATGTAAATGCATTCATACACAAAGCAATGGACATATAGAATCTGACAAAGAAAGGATCATAATCATAGAGAGATAGATATGCACACAAGAATGGAAATAATGGTTAGAAGATGTAACCATGCAATAGGCTTAAAACTTTCATGCTTGTGTTCTTAGCTCAATCACTATGTTCCAAAATACATTCTTAAAGCAAGTTTACTGCAAAAATTTTTCAGAATTTTGGTAGGTCACCCAAAACACAGTTTCTTGGAAAGGAAGTTATTGTTTTGACCAAGTAACTCTATAGAAACTAACTATCATGCAGAGGGTATTTACAAGCAAAACTAACTACACATGCAATATATTAACTTCTAAGCAAAAGATAAATCCATAGGTATTGAGGGGAAGAGAGTGTTACCCATGGAGATCGGTCGAACGACCTCCCCACACTTTAGAAATTAGCACGGTCCTCCGTGCTACGAATAATACGCAAGGGACGGTAGGGACCGGAACTTTCACTATCCCCTTCATCAGAGTTCCCATCACTTGGGTTTGAGGTGGATGTGAACATTTCGGGTTCCTCCATGCTAGGGGTAACAAAGCACAGAAGCTTCTAGATGTAAGTATATCGGCGGTGGTTGCGTCGCTCATATCTATCAAGATTCCGGTGAAGATCTTCTATCCTTTGATGTGTGGATCTCAGTGGTGGTGATGATGAGCTAGAAGGAAAAAGAAGTGGCGGGGCCATGTAGAGGCTTGGTTTGTTCATGGGAAGGTGTAGGTATTTTCCGTATGGGACCACATCGCCCTTAGCTGAAACTATAATCTTCTTATCCTTGGCTTCCCAAGAAACACCCGCAGCAGCAACTAAGTCAGATACCAATGCTGGAAATGGAAAATTACTCCGGTCGTGAACTTGACTCATCGCTTGCTTGACAAGAAGCGGAAGGTTCACCGGCTTCTCCGTGAGAACAAACCAAACAAGCAAGGCGAGGTCTGCTGTGAGGGATGACTTGTGGGTGCTAGGTAGCACATAATGAGATAGGATCTGGGCCCAAGCTCTAGCTTCCACAGTGAGGAAGCGAGCGTCAATGGACTTTGGCCTCATCCGCAGTCGACCATGAATCCAAGATGCCTCTGGTTCAGCAATGACCCAGAGAATCGAGTCCCAATTGAATCCATACTTCTCTTGCTGACGTAAGACTTCTTGGTAGCCATCCATGTCACTTGGCGCTGGTAGAACATTAAGCACTTACTGAATAGCCTCTTCTGAAACTGAGACTTGCTTCCGGCGCATGTACACCAATTGAAGAGAGGGAAGATGGTAATTGGTGTAGAATTCTTCCACCCAAGAGAGGTTGATTTCCCTTGGTTTCCTCAAAAGAAACTCCCATCCTCGCTGTTCAATGCGGGGCAAAATATAAGGAGCAACCTTGTCCGGCGGAGCGAGTAGATACTCAGGATGATAGTTCCTTACAGCTATGGAGGGAAACATAAGTTCACAGAAGCGGTTAGGGAACCTTGAAGAATCTTTTGCCGGTTTGCCCTTGTCATTCTCATCAAGAGGAGCGAGTGTCTTTCCTTTCTTAGATAGGGGTTTGGCTCCTAATAAAGAGCGCGCCTTAGAGTTTGACTTTGGGTGCCCTTTTTGCGGCTGGCTTCCTTGGAGCTATCTCCTTGCCTTTCTTGGTGGCCATCCTAAAAAGGGGGAGAAGGAAGGAAAACATTAAACCCAAGAATTAATTTAGTGAAAACATGCAAGTAACTTGTGGTGCCCATGGTGAATGTAAAAGCAAGGGTCATAACACCTGGCATGGGATGCAAGAGGAAGTAAAGCATGCAATGGCATGAGAGGAGTAGTCTCAAGCATCCATAGTAAAGAGCAAGTCATGTTCAATTAATGTCTAATTGGCAAGTATCAACTTTAAGCACACAAATTAGACTCAATGCATTTAAGAGAAAGCAAGTGAATGAGGAGGAAGCACCAATTGAAAAGTATATGGCTAAATGGAGCCAAAATGGTATATGTGCATTTCCTCGAACACTTGACGTGCAATAATCAAGCAATGAGCAATTATGAGATACTAAACCAATTCAAAGCCCAAAATAGAACATCAATCATCACATAAATATCACACAATGGCAAAGGTTAGAGAAAGAATGACAAAAGATCTATTAATGCAAATTAAGCTCAAATTCAACATCCATGGAGAAATAAAGAAAAAGGAAAAATAAGCAAACAAAGAGTAAGAAACATCATCATGCAAGTAAAAGAGAAACTAAGTAAAGCAATAAGAAGCATCTAATTAGAAGAAACAATGCAAGTAAAAATGTAAGTAAAGGAATGGAAGAAGCAAAACCTTGATGAGTATGAAGGAACAAGGTTGAATCTTCTTTTGTGAAGATGAGAGAGAAAAAAGGAGAAGTGTAGTGCTACCGGAAAAAGTAGTTGTCACCGTTAGTTACCGGAGACAGTGGTGGTGGATTGTGGAAGAAGAAAAAGAGAAGGGAAATGATGGATGAAAAGAAAAAGAAACTAAGGAAGAGAAAGGGTTGAGAGAAAGAAAAACAGGGTAGGGTGCGAAGGTTTTAAACTGACTCGCGCAACCGGCGCGCGCACAAGGTGCGTTGGCGCGTCGGTGAGGGTGCTAGCAGATGGCGCGTGCGTGTCAGTGGGGCGCGCACGTGAGAGAGGTTGTGCCTCAAGGACAAAAGTGGCACAAAGTTGGCTCAAGTCTCTGGTTTTTGTACCGGAGTGAATCAGTGAAGCAGGCGCGCGAACGCGCACCTTGCGTGGACGCGTGCTTGAGGTGTTTCGCAACTGGTGCGGACGCGTATTACGCACAGACGTGTGGGTTTTGGCACAAGGTTGGCCCAATTGTGGCATAACTCTCTGGTTTTTGTACCAGAGAGCCCACATATCTCCATCGGCGTGCGCACACCGTGCACTGGCGCGTCAATGGTTAAATTGCCAGGGTGCGCGCAGGCGGCATGTACGCGGACGCGTGGGTTCCTGGCGCGAGTTGGGCATGAAGTGGGCATAACTCTCGGGTTTTTGGCCCAAGAGTGGAAGTTCGCTACCGGCGCGCGCACGCTTTGTGCGCTGGCGCGTCGGTGCTCTTCTTCAAAGAAAAATTTTTGTTTTCTTTATCCTTTTCACCTCCTATCTACATGAACATCATATCTATCAAACAAAATCAACAAAGCTAGCATTCCTATGCACTCTATCAATCATCAAAAGATCACAAAATTCACAAGAAACTAAGAATACAAATAAGATGGTATAAACAATGAAGATCTTACCACGGTGGGGTGCCTCCCACCAAGCACTTTTCTTTAACGTCCTTAAGTTGGACGGTCCTTTTCTTAAGCTTCCTCTCTCCTTGGTGCGTCCTCCAATATGTACACCTCTAGCTCTCTTGGGGGCTTGCAACCATTATACTTCTTCACTCTATGTCCATTCACCTTGAAAGTTGCCTTACTCTTGGGATCAAACAATTCCACCACTCCGTAGGGCTTCATCTCCTTTACCTTGAAAGGTCCTTCCCATCTAGAGCGGAGATTGCCAGGCATAAATCGGAGCCTTGAGTTGTAGAGGAGGACCTCATCACCTTCTTGAAAGTCCTTCTTCCGGATGTGATGGTCATGGAATGCTTTAGTCTTTTCCTTGTTGATTCGGGCATTCTCATATGACTCGTTCCTCAAATATTCAAGCTCCTCTAGTTGTAGCTTCCTAGCTTCACCTACCTTGGCTAGATCCATGTTGCACTGCTTTACCGCCCAATAGGTTCGATGCTCAATCTCCATCGGGAGGTGGCATGCCTTACCATAGATGATCTGGAAAGGAATCATCCCTATCGGAGTCTTGTAGGCCGTTCTATACGCCCATAATGCATCTCCTAACCGGAGGCTCCAATCCTTTCTTTGCGGATTGAACACTTTCTCCAAGATTTTCTTGATTTCCTGGTTGGACACTTCCGCTTTTCCATTTGTTTGCGGATGATAAGCAGTGGCAACCTTATGCGACACTCCATAGCGCTTGAGCAATGCTTCTACCTTTCTGTTACAAAAGTGGGATCCTTGGTCGCTCACGATTGCTCGTGGCGACCTATAACGGCATACAATGTGATTCCTTATGAAAGAAACAACGGCATTGGCGTCATCAAGGCGGGTAGGTATGGCCTCTACCCACTTTGACACGTAGTCAACCGCTAACAGAATATACAGATATCCACTAGAGTTGGGAAACGGTCCCATAAAGTCAATGCCTCATACATCAAATATCTCACAGAACAACATAGGTTGCTGAGGCATTTCATCCCTTTGGGATGCGTTTCCTGACTTCTGACACTGATGGCAAGACACACATAACCGGTTAGCATCCTTGAATAAGGTTGGCCACCAGAATCCACAATCCAACACTTTTTTAGCGGTCCTTTGTGGGCCAAAGTGGCCACCATATTCGGACGAATGACAAGCTTCAAGAATTAGTTAGAATTCGGATTCCGGGATGCATCTTCGAATTACTTGGTCCACGCCCCTCTTCCACAAGTGAGGGTTATCCCAAATATAGTATTTGGAATCACTCCTCAACTTGTCCCTTTAGTTTTTCGAAAAGTTGGGAGGGAAGATTCTTGCAACCAAGTAGTTCGCCATTGGGGCAAAGCAAGGAAAGCTATCCGACACAGCATGCAAACTATCCAATGGGAATGAGTCATTGATCAGAAATGGATCAGTTTTTGAATTCTCAATATGGCTTAAATAATCTGCAACCAGGTTTTGAGATCCACTCCGGTCCCTAATCTCAATGTCAAATTCTTGCAAAAGCAAGATCCAACGTATGAGTCTAGGTTTTGACTCATTCTTTGTCAATAAGTACTTTAAAGCTGCATGATCCATGTATACCACTATCTTTGAACCTAGCAAATAAGATCTGAACTTATCTAAAGCATGAACAATAGCTAGAAGTTCTTTTTCAGTAGTGGTATAGTTGGTTTGTGCTGCATCTAGTGTCTTAGAAGAGTAAGCGATGAGATAAGGGAGTTTACCATCGCGCTGTGCAAGCGCAGCACCCACAGCATGGTTTGACGCATCGCACATTATCTCAAATGGCAACGTCCAGTTGGGGCCTCGCACAATTGGTGCCGTGGTAAGAACTCTCCTTAGCTCTTCAAAAGCTTTTACACATTCACTGTCAAACTCAAAATCCACATCTTTTTGAAGTAGGCGCGACAATGGCAAAGCAATCTTGCTGAAGTCCTTGATAAAGCGCCTATAGAATCCTGCATGTCCTAAAAACGAGTGGACCTCCCTCACGGATGAGGGGTGAGGCAAAGTAGTAATAACATCGACCTTGGCCGGATCCACAGAAATGCCTTCATGAGATACTACATGTCCTAACACTATACCTTGTTGTACCATAAAGTGACATTTTTCAAAATTTAAGACAAGGTTAGTGTCAACACATCTAGCCAGGACCTTGGCCAAGCTCTCTAAACAAAAATCGAATGAAGTACCATAAACGCTGAAGTCGTCCATAAAAACTTCCAGGCAATTCTCTATTAGATCGGAGAAGACACTCGTCATGCACCGCTGAAAAGTGGCGGGTGCATTACATAGTCCAAATGGCATCCTTTTATAGGCAAAGGTGCCAAATGGACAAGTAAACGTGGTCTTCTCCTGATCTTCAGGAGCAATATGTATCTGGAAGTAGCCAATAAATCCAACAAAAAAACAGTAGTGAGATTTACCTGCCAAGCGGTCTAGCATCTGATCGATGAAGGGTAAGGGGTAATGGTCTTTTCGTGTGGCGGCGTTCAATCTTCTGTAGTCAATACATACTCGCCATGCATTTTGGACTCTTTTAGTGACCAATTCACCATCGTCCTTCTTGACCGTTGTGATGCCCGACTTCTTGGGAACAACTTGAACTGGGCTCACCCACTCACTGTCGGAAATTAGGTATATGATATCCGCATCCAGTAATCGGGTGACCTCTTTCTTCACTACATCAAGGATGGTTAGGTTGAGCCTCCTTTGCAGTTGCCTAACCGGCTTGGCTCCATCTTGGAGAAATATCCTATGCATGCACTTGCGGGGGTCAATTCCCACAATATCCGCTAGGCTCCATCCTATTGCTTTCTTGTACTTTCTTAGAACATCTAGGATCTTTCCCTCTTCTTCACTTGGGGGTCAATTCCCACAATATCCGCTAGCCTCCATCCTATTGCTTTCTTGTACTTTCTTAGAACATCTAGAAGCTTTCCCTCTTCTTCACTTGAGAGCTCACTAGCAATGATGACCGGAAACCTTTGGTTGTCCTCTAAGAAAGCATATTTCAAAAGAGATGGAAGGGGCTTTAGTGCACTTTTTATCTCAAGATGAGGTTCCTTTTCATCAAGCTCATGGGATTCATTCTTGACAACTTCCTCATGTTCATCTTCTTGGTCATTCGTCTCCTCAACAATGGGTAGCACAACTTGTCATGGTCTTCTTCTTGTACTTCCGCTACCACTTCATCAATTACATCACATCGGAGCATGGAATGTTCTTCGAGAGGATGTTTCATGGCTTCCTCTAAATTAAACTTGATAGTCTTGTCTCCAACCCCAAAGGAATATACACCGGTGAAGGCATCTAACTTGGATTTGGAGGTTTTGAGGAAAGGTCTACCAAGTAAGACGGAGGATGAGCTTCTACTTTCTGCTGGAGGCATTTCAAAGATGTAAAATTCAATCGGAAAAACCAAATCCTTAATTGACACGAGTACATCTTCCGCTATCCCCATCACTGTGATCACACTTTTATCAGCTAAGGCAAACCTCGCCGCCGACTTCTTCAATGGAGCTAAATTCAACCGCACATAAATAAAAAGTGGTATGATGCTAACACAGGCTCCCAAGTCACACATACAATCATGAAAGGTGTATCCGCCAATACAACAAGACACTAAGCACGGTCCAGGGTCACCACATTTTCTTGGAATAGGTTCCATCAAAGAAGAAATTGAACTACCCAAGGATAATGTCTCCAATTCTCCTATCCTATCCTTGTGTGTACACAAGTCTTTCAAAAATTTTGCATACTTTGGAATTTGTTGAATAGCATCAAGGAATGGTATGGTTACCTCAACCTTTTTGAACACTTGAAGCATGTTCAAATCAAACTCCGGTGTTTTCTTTGCCTTCTTCACCATGGAAGGAAATGGAATAGGAACAGACTCATCCACTATGGCTTTCTTCTTGGGTTCCTTGAGGTTTACTCCTTCTTCCTCATGCCTTTTGTCTACCACCTCTTCTTCGTGTGGAGCTTCAACAACTACCTCTTCCTCATGAATTTCTCCCATGACCCTTGGAGGTATCTCTTCTAATGTAGTCCCTGACCGTAGAGTGATGTCGTTGAGACCGCCTCTTGGATTTGGTTGGGGTTGGGATGGAAGGTTAGAAGAACTTAAGGGTTGGTTAGTGTTGTTATTGGGGTTTGGTGGTTGGGTTGACATGTTCATCTTTGAAAGCAAGTCGGTGAGTGGTGTACGAATTGTGAATCACACTTTTCACAACTCGTACCACTGACCAGCAAGTGCACTGGGTCGTCCAAGTAATACCTTACGTGAGTAAGGGTCGATCCCACGGAGATTGTTGGTTTGAAGCAATCTATGGTTATCTTGTAAATCTTAGTCAGGAAATCAATTATAATTATCAATATGAATTGCGAAAAATAAAAGAGCATGGATTAAATACTTGTTCTGCAGTAATGGAGAAGATGTTGGAGTTTTGGAGATGCTTTGTCTTCTGAATCTCTTCTTTTTCCCTGTCTTCTTCTTCACGCACGCAAGGTTCCTCCTATGGCAAGATGTGTATTGGTGGATCACCGTTGTCAATGGCTACCATCCATCCTCTCAGTGAAAAAGGTCCAGGTGCGCTGTCACCACACGGCTAATCATCTGTCGGTTCCCACTCATGCTGGAATAGGATCCATTGATCCTTTTGCGTCTGCCACTACGCCCAGCCCTTGTGAGTTTGAAGCTCATCACAGTCATTCAATCCCTGAATCCTACTTGGAATACCACAAACAAGGTTTAGACTTTCCAGATTCTCAAGAATGCTGCCAATGGATTCTAGCTTATACCACGAAGATTCTGATTAAGGAATCCAAGAGATATTCATTCAATCAAAGGTAGAACGGAGGTGGTTGTCAGGCACACGTTCATAGGTTGAGGATGATGATGAGTGTCACGGATCATCACATCCATCATATTTAAGTGCGAATAAACATCTTAGGTAGAAAGAAGCATATTTGAATAGAAAACAGAAATAGTTGCATTAATTCATCGAAACACAGCAGAGCTCCTCACCCCCAACAATGGAGTTTAGAGACTCATGCCATCAAAGAGTACAAAGTTCAGATCTAAAATGTCATGAGGTGCAAAATAAATCTCTAAAAGTTGTTTAAATACTAAACTAGTAACCTAGGTTTACAGAAAATGAATAAACTAAGATAATTGGTGCAGAAATCCACTTTTGGGGCACACTTGGTGTGTGCTGGGGCTGAGACTTAAGCTTCTCACGTGGCTAGGCTGTTTTTGGAGTTAAACGCTAGGTTGTAACCTGTTTCTCGCGTTCAACTCCCACTTGTAACCTGTTTCTGGCGTTTGACGCCAGACTGCAACATGGAACTGGCGTTGAACGCCAGTTTACGTCGTCTATCCTTGAGAAAAGTATGGACTATTATATATTTCTGGAAAGCCCTGGATGTCTACCTTCCAACACAATTGAGATCGCATCATTTGGACTTCTGTAGCTCCAGAAAATTCATTTCGAGTGCAGGGAGGTCAGAATCCAACAGCATCTGCATTCCTTTTTCAGCCTGAATCAGATTTTTGCTTAGCTCCCTCAATTTCAGCCAGAAAATATCTGAAATTACCGAAAAATACACAAACTCATAGTAAAGTCCAGAAATATGATTTTTATTTAAAAACTAATAAAAATATAATAAAAACTAACTAAATCATACTAAAAACATACTAAAAAAATGCCAAAAAACATATAAATTATCCGCTCATCACAACACCAAACTTAAATTGTTTCTTGTCCCCAAGCAACTGAAAATCAAATAGGATAAAAAGAAGAGAATATACAATGAATTCTAAAAACATCTGTGAAGATCAGTATTAATTAGATGAGCGGGGCTATTAGCTTTTTGCTTCTGAACAGTTTTGGCATCTCACTTCATCCTTTGAAGTTCAGAATGATTGGCATCTGTAGGAACTTAGAATTCAGATAGTTTTATTGACTTTCCTAGTTCAGTATGTTGATTCTTGAATACAACTACTTTATGAGTCTTGGCCATGGCCCTAAGCACTCTGTTTTCCAGTATTACCACCGGATACATACATGCCACAGACACATAACTGGGTGAACCTTTTCAGATTGTGACTCAGCTTTGCTAAAGTCCCCAATTAAAGGTGTCTAGGGTTCTTAAGCACACTCTGTTTTTGCTTTGGACCTCAACTTTAACCGCTCAGTCTCAAGTTTTCACTTGACACCTTCACGCCACAAGCACATGGTTAGGGACAGCTTGATTTAGCCGCTTAGGCCAGGATTTTATTCCTTTAGGCCCTCCTATCCACTGATGCTCAAAGCCTTGGATCTTTTTTATTACCCTTGCCTTTTGGTTTTAAGGGCTATTGGCTTTTTGCTCTTGCCTTTTGGTTTAAAAAGCTTTTGGCTTTTTCTGCTTGCTTTTTCTTTTTCTTGCTCTCTTTTTTTTTCGCATTTTTTCTGCAAGCTTTGTTCTTCACTGCTTTTTCTTGCTTCAAGAATCATTTTTATGAATTTTCAGATTATGAAATAATATTTCTCCTTTTTCATCATTCTTTCAAGAGCCAACAATTTTAAGATTCATAAAGAACAAATTCCAAATACATATGCACTGTTCAAGCATTCATTCAGAAAACAAAAAGTATTGCCACCACATCAAAATAATTAAACTATTTTAAAATTTGAAATTCATGTACTTCTTTTTCTTTTTCAGAAAACATTTTTCATTTAAGAAAGGTGATGGGTTCATAGGACATTCATATCTTTAAAACATAGACACTTAGATACTAGTGATCATGTAATAAGACCCAAACATAAATATACATAAAGCATAGTAAACGAAAAACAGAGAAATAAGAACAAGGAGATTAAGGAACGGGTTCACCTTAGTGAGGGTGGCGTCTTCCTCTTCTTGAAGAACCAATGGTGCTCTTGAGCTCCTCTATAAATCTTCCTTGTCTTTGTTGCTCCTTCTTCATAGCTCTTTGATCAGCAGTCAAATGCTCTACAACTGAACTATGGGCCCTTGAGATGAACCTCTCCATCTCTCATGACTCGGGGGTGGAAGCAACTGCCCTCCTTTTCTTCTTCCTATATCTTTCTCCGGCCTTAGGTGCCATAAATGGTTATGGAAAAACAAAAAGCAACGCTTTTTTCCACACCAAACTTAAAAGGTTTGCTCGTCCTCGAGCAAAAGAAGATAGAAGGGAGTAGAAGGAGAAGTGGAGGAGAAGGAGGTGTGTGAATGGGTGGGTATAGGAGGGGAATGGTTTGAATTGGAATAGTGAGGTAGGTAGGGATCCTGTGGGGTCCACAAATCCTATGGGGTCCACAGATCAAGTGGGGTCAAGGACTTAACATCCCTGCTCCAATTAGGCATGTAAAACGCACTTCCTGTGCAATCCTGGCCTTTAACGCCAGACTGCTGCTTGTTTCTGGCGTTTAATACCAGGCAGATGCTTGTTTCTGGCATTAAACACCAGCTTGGTGCTTGTTTCTGGCGTTAAACGCCAGACAAATGCTTCTTTCTGGCGTTTAAACGCCAGACTGCTCTCCTCCAGGGTGTGCTGTTTTCAATGTTATTTTTCAATCTGTTTTTTATTTTTCAGTAGTTTTTGTGACTTCACATGATCATCAACCTAATAAATCACGAAATAACAAAAAGAAAATAAAATAGATATGATTAAATAACATTGGGTTGCCTCCCAACAAGCGCTTCTTTAATGTTAATAGCTTGACAGTGAGCGCTCATGGAGCCTCACAGATAATCAGAGCAAGGTTGGAACCTCCCAACACCAAACTTAGAGTTTGGTTTTGGCCTTCCAACACCAAACTTAGAGTTTGAATGTGGGGGTTTTGTTTGACTCTGTATTGAGAGAAGCTTTTCATGCTTCCTCTCCATGGTTACAGAAGGAGAACCTTGTGTCTTATAGTTTGCAATGTCTGCAAACCACAGAGCTTCCTGAATGGCAAACAATTGCTCATCCGGAAAGGTTTCAGATATCTCAGTAGGAGGGAGAGATGCTCCTGCTACTGGTTCTATACGGGACAGGTGATCAGCTACTTGATTCTCTGTCCCTTTTTTGTCTCTTATTTCTATATCAAACTCTTGCAGAAGCAACACCCATCTTATGAGCCTGGGTTTTGAATCCTGCTTTGTGAATAGATATTTAAGAGCAGCATGGTCAGTATACACAATCACTTTTGACCCTACTATGTATGATCTAAACTTGTCAATGGCATAAACCACTGCAAGGAATTCTTTTTATGTGGTTCTGTAATTTTTCTGGGCATCATTTAAAACGCGGCTAGCATAATAAATGACATGCAGAAGCTTGTTATGCCTCTGTCCCAGTACTGCACCAATGGCATGGTCACTGGCATCACACATTAGTTCAAATGGTAATGTCCAGTCTGGTGTAGAAATAACTAGTGCTGTGACCAGCTTAGCTTTCAGAGTTTCAAACGCCTGCAGACACTCTGTGTCAAACACAAATGGCGTGTAATGGACCACCCAAGAGCTGTCTTGTGTGTCCTTAGCACTTGAAGTAGTGCTTCCTCTTCCACGGGATTTAAAGCAGAGCTTATGATCACCGGAAAAGTGTCACTTTCTCCCAGAAATGCATATTTCAGGGATGGTGGTAATGGTTTGAGCTCGGTTTTAGGAGGTTTTTCCTCTTTCTGAGAAAGTTTCAGAGGCTCTTTCAATTCCTCTGAATCCTCCAGATCAGGCTGAACATCTTTAAAAATGTCCTATAGCTCTGATTCGAGACTCTCAGTCATATTGACCTCTTCCACTAGGGAGTCAATAATATCAACGCTCAGGCAGTCGTCTGATGTGTCTGGATGTTGCATAGCTTTGACAACATTCAACTTAAACTCATCCTCATTGACTCTCAGGGTTATCTCCCCTTTTTGGACGTCAATGAGGGTTCGTCCAATTGCTAGGAATGGTCTTCCTAGAATGAGAGTTGCACTCTTGTGCTCCTCCATTTCCAGCACTACAAATGGCCCAACCTTGACAATCATGTCCTCAATTATGCCTGATGGGTATTTAATAGAGCCATTAGCAAGTTAAAGACAGATCCGGGTTGGTTTGACCTCTTCAGTCAAGCCAAGCTTTCCGATAGTGGATGCAGGGATTAGGTTGATGCACGCCCCAAGATCACATAAAGCTATCTTGGTGCAATTACCCTCTAATATGCATGGTATCATAAAGCTCCCGGGATCTTTAAGCTTTTCTGGGAAGCTTTTCAGAATGACTGCACTACATTCTTCAATGAGGAGAACACTTTCAGTTTCTCTCCAATCCTTCTTATGACTCAAGATATCCTTCATGAACTTGGCATAAGAGGGTATTTGCTCAAGTGCCTCTGCAAACGGAATCTTTATTTCAAGAGTCCTGAGATAGTCTGCAAAGCGAGCAAATTGCTTATCCTGCTCCTCTTGGCGAAGTTTTTGAGGATAAGGTATCTTGGCTTTGTACTCCTCAACCTTGGCTGCTGCAGGTTAATTTATACGCTTTTTGGTATTGTTTTTACATAGTTTTCAGTATGATTTAGTTAGTTTTTAGTATATTTTTATTAGTTTTTAATTAAAAATCACATTTCTGGAATTTACTATGAGTTTGTGTGTTTTTCTGTGATTTCAGGTATTTTCTGGCTGAAATTGAGGGACTTGAGCAAAAATCAGATTCAGAGGTTGAAGAAGGACTGCAGATGCTGTTGGATTCTGACCTCCCTGCACTCAAAGTGGATTTTTCTGGAGATACAGAACTCCAAATGGCACGATTTCAATTGTGTTGGAAAGTCGACATCCAGGGCTTTCCAGAAATATATAATAGTCCATACTTTGCCCGAGTTTAGACGACGCAAACTGGCGTTGAACGCAAGTTCCATGTTGCAGTCTGGCGTTCAGCGCCAGAAACAAGTTGCAAAGTGGAGTTCAACGCCAGAAACACGTTACAAACTGGCGTTCAACTCCAAGAATGACCTCTCCACCTGTAAACTTCAAGCTCAGCCCAAGCACACACCAAGTGGGTCCCGGAAGTAGATTTCTACATCATTTACTTATTTCTGTAAACCCTAGTAACTAGTTTAGTATAAATAGGACTTTTTACTATTGTATTTACATCTTCGGATCAGATATTTGATTAGTTTTATGCTATCTTAGACCTTTAGGGTGGCTGGCCATTCGGCCATGCCTGAACCTTCATCACTTATGTATTTTCAACGGTAGAGTTTCTACACACCATAGATTAAGGTGTGGGGCTCTGTTGTTCCTCATGAATTAATACAAAGTACTACTGTTTTTCTATTCAATTCAACTTATTCCGCTTCAAAGATATTCATTCGCACTTCAACATGAATGTGATGATCGTGACACTCATCATCATTCCATATGAACATGTGCCTGACAACCACTTTCGTTCTACCTTCGATTGAATGAGTATCTCTTGGATTTCTTAATTAGAATCTTCGTCGTATAAGTTAGAACCCATGGATGGCCATTCTTGAGATCCGGAAAGTCTAAACCTTATCTGTGGTATTTCGAGTAGGATCCAGGAAGGGATGGCTATGACGAGCCTCAAACTCGCGAGTGTTGGGCGTAGTGACAGACGCAAAAGGATGGTGAATCCTATTCCAGTATGATCGAGAACCTCCAGATGATTAGCCATGCAATGACAGCGCATTGGACCATTTTCACAGAGAGGATGAGAAGTAGCCATTGACAACGGTGATGCCCTACACAAAGCTTGCCATGGAAAGGAGTAAGATTGATTGGATGAAGATAGCAGGAAAGCAGAGGTTCAGAGGAACGAAAGCATCTCTATACGCTTATCTGAAATTCTCACCAATGAATTACATAAGTACCACTATCTTATTTTATATTTTATTTATCTTTTACTTATCAATTCATAAAATCAGTTGAATCCGCCTGACTGAGATTTACAAGGTGACCATATTTTGCTTCAAGCCGACAATCTCCGTGGAATCCCTTACTCAAGTAAGGTTTATTACTTGGACGACCCAGTGCACTTGCTGGTTAGTTGTACAAAGTTGTGAAACAGAATTAAGAACATGAACGTGCGTATGTAGTTTTTAGCGCCGTTACCAAGGAAGTAAAGATCACGATTTCGCACACCAAGTTTTTGGCGCCGTTGCCAGGGATTGTTCAAGTTTGGACAACTGACGGTTCATCTTGTTGCTCAGATTACGTAATTTTATTTTAATTTTAAGCTTTTTATTTCTTATTTTCGAAAAATACAAAAAAAAATAATAATTTCTTCTTTTTCGTTTTTTCCCAATTAGTTTTCGAAAAATAAAAAAAAAAGAATTTAACAAAATCATAAAATCAAAAATAATTTGATGTTTCTTGTTTGAGTCTAGAGTCAAGATTTAATTTTGGTGTCAATTGCATCCTTTTAATTTTCTAAAAATTATTTTCGAAAATTCATGCATTGCATTCTTCATGATCTTCAAGTTGTTCTTGGCCAGTTTTCTTGTTTGATCTTCATATTTTCTTGTTTTGTGTCTTTCCTTGTTTTTCATATGCATTCTTGAATTATTAATGTCTAAAGAATAAAAATTTTTAAGTTTGGTGTCTTGCATGCTTATCTTTTCTTAACAATTTTCAAAAATAAGTTCTTGGGGTTCATCTTGACATTCAAAGTGTTCTTGGTGTTCATCTTGACATTCATAGTGTTCTTGCATGCATCACATGTTTTGATCCAAAATTTTCATGCATTGAGTCAATTTTGTGTTTTTCTCTTTCATCATTAAAAATTCAAAAATCAAAAAATATCTTCCCTTTTTCACTCATAAATTTTCGAAAATTTGAGTTGACTTTTTCAAAACTTTTTAAAATTTAGTTGTTTCTTATGAGTCAAATCAAATTTTCAATTTGAAAATCCTATCTTTTTCAAAATCTTTTTCAAAAATTAAATCTTTTTCATTTTTTCTTATTTATTTTCGAAAATTATAAAAATATTTTTCAAAAATCTTTTTCTTAATTCTATCTTATAATTTTCAAAAATATTACTAACAATTAATGTGATTGATTAAAAAATGTAAAGTTTGTTACTTGCCTAATAAGAAAGGTTCAATCTTTAAATTTTAAAATCAAATCTTTTTGTTTCTTGTTAGTCAAGTAATCAACTTTAATTATCAAATCTTTTTAAATTTCTTTTTCAATTTCAATCATATCTTTTTCGAAATCAAATTTAAAATCCTTTCTAACTTCTTTTCTAACTTCCTATCTTTTCAAAATTTGACTTTCAAATCTTTTTCAATCAATCTTATCTTTTTGTTTCAATCACATCTTTTTTCAAATTTCAATCTTATCTTTCCAAAATTTGATTTTCAAAATCTCTTAACCACTTAACTTTTTGTTTGATTCTTATCTTTTTCAAAACTGCCCAACTAACTCTCTACCTTTAATTTTCGAAAATTCCTTCCCTCTTTTTCAAAATTTCATTTTAATTAACTAATTGTTTTAATTTTAATTTAATTTTAATTATTAATTTTCGAATTTTAAATTTAATTTTAAAATAATTTTATTTTATTTTGTTTAATTTTCGAATTCATTCCTTATCTCTCATCTCCTTCTATTTATTTATTCATCTACTAACACTTCTCCTCACCCAAAAATTCGAACCCCTTCTTCTCCTCTGAGTTCGAATTCTTCTCTTCCTCGTTCTTTTTCTTCTTTTCTTCTACTCACACAAGGGAACCTCTATACTGTGGTAAAAAGGATCCTATTATTATTTTCTGTTCCCTTCTTTTTCATATGAGTAGGAGCAAGGACAAGAACATTCTTGTTGAAGCTGATCCAGAACCTGCAAGGACTCTGAAGAGGAAACTAAGATAAGCTAAAATACAACAATCCAGAGACAACCTTACAGAAATTTTCGAAAAGGAAGAGGAGATGGCAGCCGAAAATAATAATAATGCAAGGAAGATTCTTGGTGACTTTACTGCACCTAATTCCAATCAACATGGAAGAAGCATCTCAATCCCTGCTATTGGAGCAAACAATTTTGAGCTTAAACCTCAATTAGTTTCTCTGATGCAACAGAACTGCAAGTTTCATGGACTTCCATCTGAAGATCCTTTTCAGTTCTTGACTGAATTCTTGTAGATCTGTGATACTGTTAAGACCAATGGAGTTGATCCCGAGGTCTACAGGCTTATGCTTTTCCCATTTGCTGTAAGAGACAGAGCAAGAGTGTGGTTGGACTCTCAACCCAAAGATAGCCTGAACTCTTGGGATAAGCTGGTCACGGCTTTCTTAGCCAAGTTCTTTCCTCCTCAAAAGCTTAGCAAGCTTAGAGTGGATGTTTAAACCTTCAGACAGAAAGAAGGAGAATCCCTTTATGAAGCTTGGGAGAGATACAAGGAACTGACCAAAAAGTGTCCTTCTGACATGCTTTCAGAATGGACCATCCTGGACATATTCTATGATGGTCTGTCTGAGTTATCAAAGATGTCACTGGACCATTCTGTAGGTGGATCCATCCACCTAAAGAAAACGCCTGCAGAAGCTCAAGAACTCATTGACATGGTTGCAAATAACCAGTTCATGTACACTTCTGAAAGGAATCCTGTGAATAATGGGACGCCTATGAGGAAGGGAGTTCTTGAAATTGATACTCTGAATGCCATATTGGCTCAGAATAAAATATTGACTCAGCAAGTCAATATGATCTCTCAGAGTCTGAATGGATTGAAGGAATCATGCAACAGTACTAAAGAGGCATCTTCTGAAGAAGATGCTTATGATCCTGAGAACCCTACAATAACAGAGGTGAATTACATGGGTGAACCTTATGGAAACACCTATAACCCCTTATGGAGAAATCATCCAAATTTCTCATGGAAGGATCAACAAAAGCCTCAACAAGGCTTTAATAATGGTGGAAGAAACAGGTTTAACAATAGTAAACCTTTTCCATCATCCACTCAGCAACAGACAGAGAATTCTGAGCAGAATCTATCTAGCTTAGCAAATTTAGTCTCTGATCTATCTAAGGCCACTGTGAGTTTCATGAATGAAACAAGGTCTTCCATTAGAAATTTAGAAGCACAAGTGGTCCAGCTGAGTAAAGGAATCACTGAAACCCCTCCTAGTACTCTCCCAAGCAATACAGAAGAGAATCCAAAGAGAGAGTGCAAGGCTATTGATATAACAATCATGGCCGAACCTACAAGGGAGGAAGAGGACGTGAATCCCAGTGAGAAAGACCTCCTGGGACGTCCAGTGATCAACAAGGAGTTTCCCTCTGAGGAACCAAAGGAATCTAAGGCTCATCTAGAGACCATAGAGATTCCATTGAACCTCCTTATGCAATTCATGTGCCCTGATGAGTATTCTTCTTCTGAAGAGAATGAAGATGTCACTGAAGAGCAAGTTGCCAAGTACCTTGGTGCAATCATGAAGCTGAATGCCAAATTATTTGGTAATGAGACTTGGAAAGATGAACCTCCCTTGCTCACTAATGAACTGAGTGATCTGGATCAACTGAGATTGCCTCAGAAGAAACAAGATCCTGGAAAGTTCTTAATACCTTGTACCATAGGCACCATGACCTTTAAGAAGGCTTTATGTGACCTTGGGTCAGGGATAAACCTCATGCCACTCTCTGTAATGGAGAAACTGGGAATCCTTGAGGTACAGGCTGCCAATTTCTCATTAGAGATGGCAGACAAATCTATGAAAATGGCTTATGGACTAGTAGAGGATGTGTTAGTAAAGGTTGAAGGCCTTTACATCCCTGCTGATTTCATAATCCTAGAAACTGGGAAGGATGAGGATGAATCCATCATCCTTGGAAGACCCTTCCTAACCACAGCAAGAGCTGTGATTGATGTAGACAGAGGAGAATTGATCCTTCAACTGAATGAAGAAAACCTTGTGTTTAAAACTCAAGAATCTCCTTCTGTAACAATGGAGAGGAAGCATAGAAAGCTTCTCTCAGTACAGAGTCAACTAAAGCCCCACAGTCAAACTCTAAGTTTGGTGTTGGGAGGCCTTAGCCAAACTCTAATTTTGGTGTTGAACTCCCATATCCAAACTCTAAGTTTAGTGTTGGGAGTCTATAAAATTGACCTGATCACCTGTGTGGCTCCATGAGAGCCCACTGTGAAGCTATTGACATTAAAGAAGCACTTGTTGAGAGGCAACCCAATTTTTGTTTATCTAATTTTATTTTTATTTTTATTGTTCTTTCATGTTTTATTAGGTTCATGATCATGTGGAGTCACAAAATAAATACAAAAATTAAAAATAGAATCAAAAACAGCAGAAGAAAAATCACACCTGGAGGAAGGACTTACTGGCGTTTAAACGCCAGTAAGGAGCATCTGGCTGGCGTTCAACGCCAGAACAGAGCATGGATCTGGCGTTGAACGCCAGAAACCAAGCAACATCCTGGCGTTCAAACGCCAGGAATGCACCCTGAGAAGAGCTGGCGCTGAACGCCAGAAACAAGCATAGAACTGGCGTTCAATGCCAAAAACATGTTGTATCTGGGCGTTGAACGCCCAGAACAAGCATCAATTCAGCGTTTAAACGCCAGAATTGCATGCAAAGGCGTTTTACATGCCTAATTGGTGCAGGGATGTAAATCCTTGACACTTCAGGATCTGTGGACCCCACAGGATCCCCACCTACCCCACTCATATTCTTTCCTCTTCTCAACATTCATCCTCTCTTTCCAATAAACAACCTTCCCCAAACCCCTTCATCTCCTCCATATTTTCTCTTCTTCTTCTTCTTTTCTTTCTTCTCTTGCTCGAGGACGAGTAATATTCTAAGTTTGGTGTGGTAAAAGCATAAGCTTTTTTGTTTTTCCATTACCATTGATGGCACCTAAGACCGGAGAAACCTCTAGAAAAGGAAAAGGGAAGACAAAAGCTTCCACCTCCGAGTCATGGTAGATGGAAAGATTCATCTCCAAAACCCATAACTAAGGGTGAAACATCAAGGGCACTCCATCATCCTTCATGAAATTAGAGAAGATCAAAGAGGAATGAGGGAGGAGCAACAAAGACAAGGAAGAGACATAGAAGAGCTCAAGGACATCATTAGTTCCTCAAGAAGGAAATGCCATCATCACTAAGGTGGACTCATTCCTTGTTCTTAAATTTTCTGTTTTTTTGTTTTCTTATGTTAAATTTTTATCTACGTTTATGTCTTTATTACATGATCATTAGTGTCTAAGTGTCTATGCCTTAAAGTAGTGAATATGAATCCATCACCTCTCTTAAATGAAAACAGTTCTAAAAATAAAAGAACAAGAAGTACATGGTTTCGAATTCATCCTTGAAACTAGTTTAATTATTTTGATGTGGTGGTAACACTTTTTGTTTTCTGAATGTATGCTTGAACAGTACATATGTCTTTTGAAGTTGTTGTTTATGAATGTTAAATATGTTGGCTCTTGAAAGAATAATGAAAAGGAGAAATGTTATTTGATAATCTGAAAAATCATAAAAATGATTCTTGAAGCAAGAAAAAGTAGTGAATACAAAAAGCTTGCAGAAAAAAAAAAGAAAAAAATGGCAAAAAAAAAGAGAAAGAAAAAGAAAAAGCAAGCAGAAAAAGCCAAAAGCTCTTAAAACCAAAAGGCAAGAGCAAAAAGCCAATAGCCCTTAAAACCAAAAGGCAAGGGTAATAAAAAGGATCCAAGGCTTTGAGCATCAGTTTGGACACCTCTAATTGGGAACTTTAGCAAAGCTGAGTCACAATCTGAAAAGGTTCACCCAGTTATGTGTCTGTGGCATTTATGTATCCGGTGGTAATACTGGAAAAACAAAGTGCTTAGGGCCACGGCCAAGACTCATAAAGTAGTTGTGTTCAAGAATCAACATACTGAACTAGGAGAATCAATAACACTATCTGAACTCTGAGTTCCTATAGATGCCAATCATTCTGAAGTTCAATGGATAAAGTGAGATGCCAAAACTATTCAAGAGGCAAAAAGCTACAAGTCCCGCTCATCTGATTAGAGCTATGTTTCATTGATATTTTGGAATTTATAGTATATTCTCTTCTATTTATCCTATTTGACTTTCAGTTGCTTGGGGACAAGCAGCAATTTAAGTTTGGTGTTGTGATGAGCGGATAATTTATACGCTTTTTGGTATTGTTTTTACATAGTTTTCAGTATGATTTAGTTAATTTTTAGTATATTTTTATTAGTTTTTAATTAAAAATCACATTTCTGGACTTTACTATGAGTTTGTATGTTTTTCTGTGATTTCAGGTATTTTCTAGCTGAAATTGAGGGACCTGAGCAAAATTCAGATTCAGAGGTTGAAGAAGGACTGCAGATGCTGTTGGATTCTGACCTCCCTGCACTCAAAGTAAATTTTCTGGAGCGAAGGAACTCCAAATGGCGCCCTTCCTATTGCGTTGGAAAGTAGACATCCAGGGCTTTCCAGAAATATATAATAGTCCATACTTTGCCCGAGTTTAGATGACGCAAACTGGCGTTGAACGCCAGTTCCTTGTTGCAGTCTGGCGTTCAGCGCCAGAAACAAGTTGCAAAGTGGAGTTCAATGCTAGAAACATGTTACAAACTTGCGTTCAACTCCAACAATGACCTCTCCACGTGTAAACTTCAAGCTCAGCCCAAGCACACACCAAGTGGGCCCTGGAAGTAGATTTCTACATCATTTATTTATTTCTGTAAACCCTAGTAACTAGTTTAGTATAAATAGGACTTTTTACTATTGTTTTTACGTCTTCAGATCAGATATTTGATTAGTTTTATGCTATCTTAGACCTTTAGGGTGGCTGGCCATTCGGCCATGCCTGAACCTTCATCACTTATGTATTTTCAACGGTAGAGTTTCTACACACCATAGATTAAGGTGTGGAGCTCTGCTGTTCCTCATGAATTAATACAAAGTACTATTGTTTTTCTATTCAATTCAACTTATTCCGCTTCTAAGATATTCATTCACACTTCAACATGAATGTGATTATCGTGACACTCATCATCATTCCCTATGAACGTGTGCCTGACAACCACTTTCGTTCTACCTTCGATTGAATGAGTATCTCTTGGATTTCTTAATCAGAATCTTCGTGGTATAAGTTAGAACCAATGGATGGCCATTCTTGATATCTGAAAAGTCTAAACCTTGTCTGTGGTATTCCGAGTAGGATCCGGGAAGGGATGGCTGTGACGAGCCTCAAAATCGCGAGTGCTGGGCGTAGTGACAGACGCAAAAGGATGGTGAATCCTATTCCAGTATGATCGAGAACCTCCAGATGATTAGCCATGTAGTGACAGCGCATCAGACCATTTTCACAGAGAGGATGGGAAGTAGCCATTGACAATGGTGATGCCCTACACAAAGCTTGCCATGGAAATGAGTAAGATTGATTGGATGAAGACAGCAGGAAAGCAGAGGTTCAGAGGAATGAAAGCATCTCTATGCGTTATCTGAAATTCTCACCAATGAATTACATAAGTACCACTATCCTATTTTATATTTTATTTATCTTTTACTTATCAATTCATAAAATCAGTTGAATCCGCCTGACTGAGATTTACAAGGTGACCATAGCTTGCTTCAAGCCGACAATCTCCGTGGGATCGACCCTTACTCACGTAAGGTTTATTACTTGGACGACCCAGTGTACTTGCTGGTTAGTTGTACGAAGTTGTGAAACAGAATTAAGAACATGAACGTGCATATGTAGTTTTTAGCGCTGTTACCAAGGAAGTAAAGATCACAATTTTGCACACCAATAACTGCTGTTTTGTTTGCTTCAACTGTACTTCCATATTTATATTAGCCATTCTTGTGTCTTGTAGTATCTCCTTGAATTAGGCTAGCTATTTTGTTAGAAAATCTAATTGCTGATTGAATTCAGTAACTTGTTCTGTAGGATTGAGTTCAGTAGTTACTGTTTTAGCCTCTTCTTTCATGGAAGACTCACTACTTAGGTACAAATGCTGATTTCTGGCAACTATATCAATGAGCTCTTGAGCTTCTTCAATTGTCTTTCTCATGTGTATAGATCCACCAGCTGAGTGGTCCAAAGACATCTGAGCTTTCTCTGTAAGCCCATAATAGAAGATGTCTAACTACACCCACTCTGAAAACATTTCAGAGGGGCATTTTCTTAACATCTCTTTGTATCTCTCCCAGGCATCATAAAGAGATTCATTATCTCCTTGTTTAAAGCCTTGGATGTTTAGCCTTAGCTGTGTCATCCGTTTTGGAGGGAAATATTGATTCAGGAATTTTTCTGACAGCTGTTTCCATGTCCTTATGCTAGCCTTAGGTTGGATATTTAACCACCTCTTAGCTTGGTCTTTTACAGCAAATGGAAACAGTAATAATCTGTAGACATCCTGATCTACTTTCTTATCATGTATTGTGTCAGCAATTTGTAAAAGCTATACCAGAAACTCTGTAGGTTCTTCCTGTAGAAGACTGGAATACTGGCAACTTTGCTGCACCATGATAATGAGCTAAGGATTCAACTCAAAGCTACTGACTCCGATGGAGGGTATACAGATACTACCCCCATATGAAGCAGTAGTGGGGTTAGCATATGACCCCAGAGTCCTTCTGGACTGTTCATTTCCACGTAGGTCCATGATGGAGAAAGGGAGATGATGTGGATTGTAAATATTTATTTATTTATTTTTTTTATTTTTTTTGAAACCAAAAATAAAATAAAATGAAATGAAATAAAATAAAATAAGTGAAAATTCGAATATAAGTTCAGAAATTAAAAGGAAATTGAAAACTAAAATAATTAATTAATTAAAAAGATTTGAAAAATAAGGGGTAAGGATTTTCGAAAAATGAAGAGAGAGAAAGTGGTTAGGAAGTTTTGAAATTTAAATTTTAGATTTGAAAATTAAAATTTGAATTTTTAAATTTTTGAAATTTGAAATTCGAATTTTGAAATTTGAAAATTTGAATTTTGAATTTTGAAAAAGTCAATAATATAAGATAAGGATTTGAAAGAGATTTAAATTTTGAAAAGATTTGATTTTTAAGTTTGAAAATTAAATTTTGAAATTTGAAATTTTGAAATTTGAATTTTGAATTTTTAATTTTGGATTTTAGAAGTTGAAAATTGAAATTTGAATTTGAAATAAGATAAGATAAGATTTTGAAAAAGATATGAATTTTTTTGAAAAAGATTTGAATTTGAAATTTTTTAAAACTAAGATAAGATAAAATTTTGAAATTGAAATCTGAATTTTTAAAAAAAAATTCGAAATATTTGCTTAAAAATAGTTAGAAAAGATATTTTTTTTATTTTTGAATTTTATGATGAAAGAGAAAAACACACAAAAGACACACAACTTAAAATTTTTAGATCTAATGCTCCTTGTTTTCGAAAATTTTGGAGGTAAAACACCAAGGAACACCAAACTTAAAAATTTTAAGATCAAAACACAAGGAAGACTCAAGAACACTTTGAAGACTCACAAGAACACAAGAACATGAAGAAAGAACACCAAACTTAAAATTTTTAGAAAACCAAAATAAAATTTTTGAATACTAAAGAAAAGTTAACAGAAGAACACCAAACTTAAAGTTTCACACAAGATTTATTCAAAGAAAAATTATTTTTGAAAAAGTTTTAAAAAGAAGATAGCCAATTACAAAGAACATAAGCACCACGCTCTAGCCAATTGAGCTATAAATTTAACGTGTTTTAATAAGGTATATAATAAATAATATATATATATATATATATATATATATATATATACAATTCGAAAATTTAAAGGAAAATAAAAACATGCAGTTGACACCAAACTTAAAGTATAAAACTAAACTCAAATAGAGAAATTCAATTATTAGTAAAAAAAATTAAAATTTTGAAAAACTATTTTGGAAAAAGAAAATAAGGATTCTAAAATTTTAACAAGAACAATAATAAAAGACTCAAAGACAAATCACAAATTAATAAAGAGAAATAAAAATCTTTTGAAAGATTTTTGAAAAGAAAGTAAAAGACTCTGACCCAAAAGACAAAATCTTCCTAATCTAAGCAACAGGATGAACCGTCAGTTGTTCAAACTCGAACAATCCCCGGCAACGGCGCCAAAAACTTGGTGCACGAATTGTGAATCACACTTTTCACAACTCGTACCACTAATCAGGAAGTGCACTGGGTCGTCGAAGTAATACCTTACGTGAGTAAGGGTCGATCCCACGGAGATTGTTGGTTTGAAGCAACCTATGGTTATCTTGTAAATCTTAGTCAGGAAATCAATTATAATTATCAATATGAATTGCGAAGAATAAAAGAGCATGGATTAAATACTTGTTCTGCAGTAATGGAGAATATGTTGGAGTTTTGGAGAAGCTTTGTCTTCTGAATCTCTGCTTTTTCCATGTCTTCTTCTTCATGCACGCAAGGTTCCTCCTATGGCAAGCTGTGTGTTAGTGGATCACCGTTGTCAATCATCCGTCCTCTCAGAGAAAAAGGTCCAGGTGCGCTGTCATCGCACGGCTAATCATTTGTCGGTTCCCACTCATGCTGGAATAGGATCCATTGATCCTTTTGCGTCTGTCACTATGCCCAGCCCTTGTGAGTTTGAAGCTCGTCACAGTCATTCAATCCCTGAATCCTACTCGGAATACCACAGACAAGGTTTAGACTTTCCGGATTCTCAAGAATGCTGCCAATGGATTCTAGCTTATACCACGAAGATTCTGATTAAGGAATCCAAGAGATATTCATTCAATCGAAGGTAGAACGGAGGTGGTTGTCAGGCACGCGTTCATAGGTTGAGGATGATGATGAGTGTCACGGATGATCACATCCATCATATTTAAGTGCGAATAAACACCTTAGGTAGAAACAAGCGTATTTGAATAGAAAACAGAAATAGTTGCATTAATTCATCGAAACACAGCAGAGCTCCTCACCCCCAACAATGGAGTTTAGAGACTCATGCTGTTAAAGAGTACAAAGTTCAGATCTAAAATGTCATGAGGTGCAAAATAAATCTCTACAAGTTGTTTAAATACTAAACTAGTAACCTAGGTTTACAGAAAATGAATAAACTAAGATAATTGGTGCAGAAATCCACTTCTGAGGTCCACTTGGTGTGTGCTGGGGCTGAGACTTAAGCTTTTCACATGCCTAGGCTATTTCTGGAGTTAAACGCCAGGTTGTAACCTGTTTCTGGCGTTCAACTCCCATTTGTAACCTGTTTCTGGCGTTTGACGCCAGATTGCAACATGGAACTGGCGTTGAACGCCAGTTTACGTCATCTATACTTGAGCAAAGTATGAACTATTATATATTGCTGGAAAGCCCTGGATGTCTACTTTCCAACGCAATTGAGAGCGTGTCATTTAGACCTTTGTAGCTCCAGAAAATCCATTTCGAGTACAGGGAGGTCAGAATCCAACAGCATCTGCAGTCCTTTTTCAGCCTGAATCAGATTTTTGCTCAGCTCCCTCAATTTCAGCCAGAAAATACCTGAAATTATAGAAAAACACACAAACTCATAGTAAAGTCCAGAAATATGATTTTTATTTAAAAACTAATAAAAATATAATAAAAACTAACTAAATCATACTAAAAACATACTAAAAATAATGCCAAAAAGCGTATAAATTATCCGCTCATCAGTGAGGTTAGCCAATTGGGTACTCAAGGCATCAAATTGAGCCTTGTTGCTCCCCTCTCATTTTTCCATAGCGGCTCTAAGCTCTTCAACTTGATTGTTGGAAGATGGAGGAGTTTGGTTTTGGTTTTGTTGTCTATGGTGTGGTGCTTGGTACTTGGTGTAGATCTTTTGGTTTTGGTTGGAGTGGCTTTGGTTGGCTTGGTAGTTGGTGTTGTTGTGGTGGTATTGGGATGAAGATTGGTTGTTGTTGTGATGAGAAGAAGAATTGTTCCATCTTTGGTTTTGATTGCTTCCTTGCGCATTATCCCTCCACCCTTGATGTTGATTACCACCTTGATGGTAATTGTTTTGACCTTGAGAAGGGTAGGGTGGACGGTTGTTGTAATTCACATTGGCTACCACAAGGGCATGTTCCTCTTGAATTTGATGGCATTGGTCGGTGTAATGTGTGGTGCTAGAGCACAAACCACAAATTCTAGGAGGGCCTTCAAGTTGAGCAACCGGAGGTGGGGCTTGGACAGCTTTGATGGAGTAGTATTCTTTTTGATCCCTTTGGATTCGTATAAGGATGGTGGTCGTATCCCCAAGTGCTTTGGTTAGACTTGATTCGGCAACATCCTATATCAAATTCCAAGCTTCTCCCTCCATCTTGTTTTTCGAAAAGGAACCACCACTAGAAGCGGTGAGCAATCTTCTATCCTCCGTACAAAGACCTCTGGTAAAGTAGCTAATGAGCAAGTTAGTGGGCATTCCGTGGTGTGGACATGACTCCAATAGCCTCTTGAACCGAGACCAATACTTGTACAAACTCTCTTGGTCTCTTTGCATTATGCCCGAAATCTCTTTCCAGATGTAGTCGGTCTTCTCCGATGGAAAGAATTTATCAAGAAACTCTTTTCTCAAGAAATTTCAATTAGTCACAATCTCATCCGGTAGCGAATAGAACCATATTTTTGCTTGCGCTTCAAGAGAGAAGGGGAAGGCAAAAACCATGATAGCTACCTCATCGGCTACATGCCTTCGAGCCGTAGAACAAGCAACTTGAAAATACTTCAAATGTCGGATGGGGTCTTGACCCCGCAACCCATGATACTTAGGAAGTAGATGTATCAAGCTACTCTTCAACTCAAAGTTCGGATCAAGGTTAGGATACCTTGCTTGCAACTGTTGAAGTATGATATCCGGAGCTTCTTGCTCATGCAAAGTGATCCGGCGTGGCTCCGCCATGTGTGGCTCACCTGTAGGATGCAAAGATGTATTAGTAGTTGATGAGCGGATAATTTATACGCTTTTTGGCATTATTTTTAGTATGTTTTTAGTAGAACCTGGTTACTTTTAGGGATGTTTTCATTAGTTTTTATGTTAAATTCACATTTCTGGACTTTACTATGAGTTTGTGTGTTTTTCTGTGATTTTAGGTATTTTCTGGCTGAAATTGAGGGACTTGAGCAAAAATCAGATTCAGAGGTTGAAGAAGGACTGCTGATGTTGTTGGATTCTGACCTCCCTGCACTCAAAATGGATTTTCTGGAGCTACAGAACTCAAAATGGCGTGCTTTCAATTGCGTTGGAAAGTAGACATCCAGGGCTTTCCAGCAAACTGGCGTTCAACGCCAGCTCTCTGCCCAATTCTGGCGTCCAGCGCCAGAAACAAGTTGCAAAGTGGAGTTCAATGCCCAAAATGGCACAAAAGCTGGCGTTCAACTCCAAAAAGAGCCTCTGCATGTGTAACATTCAAGCTCAGCCCAAGCACAAGTGGGCCCTGGAAGTGGATTTATGCATCAATTACTTACTTCTGTAAACCCTAGTAGCTAGTTTATTATAAATAGGACTTTTTACTATTGTATTAGACATCTTTTGATCATTTTTAGATCTCTAGACCTCCATGGGAGGCTGGCCACTCGGCCATGCTTACCCTATATTCACTTATGTATTTTTAACGGTAGAGTTTCTGCACTCCATAGATTAAGGTGTGGAGCTCTGCTGTTCCTCATGAATTAATGCAAAGTACTACTGTTTTTCTATTCAATTCAACTTATTCCGCTTCTAAGATATTCATTCGCACTTCAACCTGAATGTGATGAACGTGACAATCATCATCATT
>NC_029791.2:80805329-80811946 GCF_000816755.2 Arachis ipaensis
CAAGGGTGATGCCTCCAGACGATTAGCCATGCAGTGACAGCGCATCGGACCATTTTCCAGAGAGGATCAAAAGTAGCCATTGACAATGGTGATGTCCTTACATAAAGCCAGCCATGGAAAGGAGTAAGATTGATTGGATGAAGACAGCAGGAAAGCAGAGGTTCAGAGGAACGAATGCATCTCTATACACTTATCTAAAATTCTAACCAATGAATTACATAAGTATTTCTATCCTTATTTTCTATTTATTATTAATATTCGAAAACTCCATAATCAATTATTATCCGCCTGACTGAGATTTACAAGGTGACCATAGCTTGCTTCATACCAACAATCTCCGTGGGATCGACCCTTACTCACGTAAGGTTTATTACTTGGACGACCCAGTGCACTTGCTGGTTAGTTGTATCGAAGTTGTGACAAATTATGAATTGAGATTAGAGCACCAAGTTTTTGGAGCCATTACCAGAGATCACAATTTTGTGCACCAGTAGTGCCAACAGAAGAATAGGAAGTAACGGACTCTAAGTCACTCTCGGTAACGTCTAGTGATTCGGTATTTTCCTCAAGAGAGGCCGAAGTACTAGGCGTGTAATTCAACCGCTGCCTAGCTTGCCGGGTGTGTAACAAAGTTCTTTCAATCTTGGGATCAAAATTGGCTAAGCTAGAATTCGATTGAGACCGAGTCATCAAACTTGAAAGTCATAGCACAAATGTAAAAGAAATCTAAGCTATGGCTAAGTATTGAAAGAAGTAAACTATCTACAATATTCACATATTCCCATAACCAATATCAAGGCATATGTTGCAACTATTCCCCGGCAACGGTGCCAAAAATTTGACACGAGCCCCAAGAGTGTATTGGTAAAGATTTTCTCCAATAAGGTCGCGTTGCAAGTATAGCTCTACCAACAAGAATCCTCGGGGGTCAAATTTAGAACAGGGATCTGGTTGTCACATGTTCAACCCCAATAGAAATAAACATGTGCTTCAACATTGGTTAGAAATCCGGGGTTGTGAGTTATGAGCATGAAAATAAATGGGAATCTTAACAAGCAAGTAATCTTAAAATGCAACAACTAGTTCAATTAAGTAAGCAAAACATGAGCAACTTCAATGAATAAACAACATTCCACTTAATTCTATTATAACCCAAACAAGTAACTACAACTAAAGCAATTGGTTGAGGAAATTGAATTTCAAATATGAATAATAAAAGCAACTCTTGGCTAGGCTTGGGAATTGGGGCCACCATCCTTGTCTAACAACTATATCTTGACAATTATGAGGAACCAAACTCGTTAAGTCTACTCTCAAAGTCTTAAGTACGTGATATCTACTCCTAGACTTGAAGTACGTCAAATGGCTTTGATCACATCAACTTATAAGTCCCAACCTACCTACTAATTAGATTAGTAGTGGGTTGGCATCAATGATTATCAAATTGACCACCAAGGGCTCCCAAATCATCAAATCCATTAGACCCAATGACTCAAGTTTACCCAATTCCCTTGACCTAGGCCAAGAGTAAAGAAGACTACTCTATAATCAAAGTAAACAATTCATCAAACACTTGGTAAGCATTAACAAAAGACATGTTCAAAATAGCAATTAAATTGAAATCTACAAATACCCACTAACAATTATCAACATATGATCATCCAAACAACAAAGCTAAACATAGAAATCATCAATGTAACATCAACAAGTCAAGATTCACAATATTCATGAAATGGGTATAAAATGACAATTGACAAGAATTCAAAAACTATCACAACATATAAGCAAAATTGTAACAAGGAATCCAAATTGAACAATTAAAACTAGTAATTAACAAGATCCAAGTCACAAATCAACAAGGGAAGATCAAATTAAAACTAGATCTAGAGAGGAACAAGGGTTTCTCCCTCTAGAATGACACAAGAACCAAAAACTAACTAAAAATTATTTCCTAGTGTAAAATGAGTGATCCCCCTTTTCCCCTAGCATCCTTGGGTCTTTTACATGCAGAAATATCTTGAAATTGGGCCTAATGAGCCTCAGAAATCGCCATGCGTGCATGCGCGCTGATTGCTTTTGTGACACATGCGTGCGCGCCAAGTGCGCGTGCGCGTCGATAGAGATTTTCTGATCCGCGCGGATGCGTCCATCCTTGCACGCCACCTCCAGCCAAGCCCGTTTACGCATGCGCGTGGAGTGCGTGAGCGCGCCGATGCTGCTTTTCCCAAGATTTTAATTCTTCATGTTCCTCCCTTTTTGTACATGCTTTCTCCCTCTCTTCTAAGTCATTCTTACCCTATAATTCCTGAAATTACTCAACAAATACATCACGGCATCGAATGGCAATAGAAGAGAGTTAAAATATGGCAATTTTAAGAGAAAATAAGCATGTTTTCCATCATGGAGCAATATTGGGAAGTGAACACAAAACCATGCATTTCTTGTGAATAAGTGTGAGAAATGTTGATAAAATCCCGTAAAATAAGCACAAGAAAAACCACAAAATCGGGGTTTATCAATCTACAGCTACAAAAGCAAGAGATCAATAATAAAAAATTAAGGCAATTATGAAACAACGAAGAACTCACAAATTGCATTGAAAGGAAAAATAGATCTACAAAAGAAATCATAAACTACTACTAACAATACAAAGAAACTACAAGAGAAGTAGAATGCTACAACTACAAGAGAACAATGAAAGATGAAAAAGGAAATTAAGCAAGAGAAGAAGAAGTAGATCTAGATCTAAACCTAATCCTAATACTAGAGAGAAGAGAGAGCTTCTCTCTCTAGAAACTAACTCAAAGCTAGATAAAACTAAACTAAAACTAACTAAGTGTCTCCATGTCTCATCTCTCTTCAATCCTTGGGTTAAATAGCATTAGAAATGAGTTGGATTGGGCCCAAAATGCTTCAGAAATCGCTGGCCACGAGTTGCCTTTAGTGAGTCACGTGCAGCTTCCCACGCATACGCGTACATCACGCGTACGCATCCTTGAACGCTAGAAAACTACGGCAAATATTATATCATTTGGAAGCCCCGGATGTTAGCTTTCCAACGCAATTGGAACCGCCTCATTTTCAACTCTGTAGCTCATGTTAAGATCGATTAAGTGCAAAGAGGTCAGGATTGACAGCTTTGCAATTCCTTCATGTCTTCATGAGTTCTCCATTTCTACATGCTTTTTCTTCATTCTCTCAATCCAATCTTTGCCTCCTAAAACTGAAATCACTTAACAAACATATCAAGGTATCTAATGGAATCAAGGTGAATTAAATTTAGCTATTTTAGGACCTAAAAAGCATGTTTTCACTCTTAAGCACAATTAAAGGAGAATAACAAAAACCATGCTATTTCATTGGATAAATGTGGAAAAACGTGAAAAAATCATCTAAATTCAACACAAGATAAACCCTAAAATTGGGGTTTATCACTTAACTACTTTAATAAAATAATATTTTAATTTCCCAAAATAGTTTTGAAAATATAGAAATGATATTTTGAAAATAAAAAGGTGAATTTGATTTCAATGAATTTTTCTGAGTGGAAAAATGTATCTTTTTACGTAAAAATTTTGTAAAAATGTGTACCGGTGCCTAATTTGGCGGTACCGCCTATAGTCTGTCTGGTATCACGTATTTTGAAAAAATAATATTCTTGAAAAAAATGAATTTATTGTTTTGAAAGGACAGAAATAATTTAGAATAAAAAATCCGGCACTAATCTTAAAAGTTTTGGCCCAAAATGGGACAAACGGGCTAAAAACGCTAACGGGTTAGACTGGGCCCAAGGTCCAACATATATATACTCTATTAATGAGCTTTAAGCTCATTTGATGGGAAGAGAGAAAGAGAGCTCGGATAGATGAGAGGGAGGGGTGAAACCCCATTGTCACTATTCATCACCATCTTCTGGGAGCCATAGCTTGAGCTATGGAGCTCCAATTGATGAGCCGTTTGTGGCCACGTGTTGCTCTTGCCGAGTCCATCATTTCTAACTAAGCTTTGATGGTAAGAAACTCTCTCTCTAGTCCAGTTTTCTGCCCTAGTCCAAAACTCAAAAATGGCTTTGGATATTTGAGTTTCTTTGTGTTTTTGGTTGTTTAGGGGTGATCTAGCATTAGAATATTGTTGGGTTTTGCCCTTAATCTCATGGGTAAGGCAAGTTTTCACTAAACCCTTGTATTTAGTTGTTTTTGTGAACCCTAAGCTTGATGTTGGTATGTTGTATGATGTTAGATTGAGTTTTGGTATTTGTTGGGGTTGGTTTTCATGGGTATTTTGGTGTTTAGTGCATTTTAGGAATCAGCCAAGGTATAGTTTCGGTTTTCTTTATGTAATATGTACTGTTTATGGACACTTAGGCTAGTGGACCATAAGGTAGCATTGAATGATGTTGGTGTATGCTTAATCATATATGAGATTATGTTGTATGATGAAGAGGAGTATATAGAATATTGGAATGTGCAATATATGATTATGATGATGATGAGTGTTGATGATTATTTTGTGTGATGATGGATATTGATGAGTATAATGATGTAATATTGTAAAGATAGTGTTAGTGATTTTAGAAATGGAGTGGTGAGAATTGTGAATAACGATTATGAGTGTTAATTAATGATTGAATTGAAAATTATGGATTTGTAGTGATTTATGGTGTAATGGTTGAATGAATTAGGTGTGGAATATATGGAAATGATTTATGGTGGGAGTGTTTTATGATGATTGAGTAGGCTTTGATTTGGTTTGGTTGTGAATTTTGGAAGTTTGACAACCTAGTTAATTTTTAGTAAAAACTAGTTTTTGGTGAACTTTGACGGATCATAACTTGAGCCTCAATTTTTGAAATTAGTTGAAATTTGTCTTAAATTAAATTTCATTCAAATATCTTTAAATTGATATAAAGTTTGGTGAAAATGGATTTTTGTAGAGGAAATTGTGTGAAACAACCCGATTTTTCGAGTACGTGAGATCTTTTCTGAAGGCACGGATTTCTCCGGAAGATCAGTAAAGGGAATACCTCTGCTGTACCATCAAGCATCTCAATCCTCATTGTCATTATGTCATCCTTAAGCTAGAACCTCTTTTGGGGCAAGCTCGATAACGAATCACGAAGAACCTATTTTTTGAACTGTATCAGTTAGGAGTTTGGATTCTAGTTTTTGTAAATAGTCTCTGTTTGATGAACCGGACTCGATTCATGAGAGAAGAGAGATAATAGTATAATATTATCATTATATTAGTATTAGAAGTTTTGTGAATGATATTGTAAGGTTACTTGGTCTGGTTTAGTTAAAGACAGGAAATCAGTTTAACCGGGTTCACAGTTTACTGGTGCAGCTTAGCACCAACACTCTCTGATGACTTTAGCAATGCTAAGGCCTCATCATACATGTTATATTATCATATTAAATATGTTACTAGTCTTATTTATGCTAGTAACTCAAAAAAGAATTTTTAGAGATGTTTTTAGAAGTGTTCCGATACATCTAATTTTTGTAGTTATAAACCAGAGATATTTTAGTATTATTTTAATCCACCTCCAAGCCAACTAATAACAACACACCCTACACCCCCAAGACCCCCAAGGCTGCCTCATTTGCTCATTGTGGCAGAAAATCATCAAGAGAAAAAGGAGAGAAAAGTTCTTGGTTCTTAATCTTCAAAGCTTGATTTCTTCTGAACTAAAACTCAAATCAAAACTCTGATTTCACCAAAATGATCCTCTCTTCTTCCTCTACAAAACCATGTAACTTATCAAGGCTGGAAATAAGGTTAGATGGCTGTCCCTTTCCCCTTTGAATTTGGTTTTCAAGGAAGCATGCTTAAAACATGTGTTTTCTTGTTGTTCTTGCTTAGCTTGACTTGTGAGCCAAGAATCTTCAATTTCTAGCACGTTTAAGGTGAGGAATCCCTTCCTGACATGTTGATTAAGGTTTGGTCAGTTGAGGTTTTATGGATTCAAAGTTGTTCTTGATGTGTTTTAGGAGAAAAAAGTGCAAAAAGAATGCTTAAAATCATAACCGGATTTGGAGCAGCAAATCAAGGTAGGGTATGGTAAAATTAATCTTGATTGATTGTGCTTGAGTTGTGTGATTATGATATGATTTGGTTATGCATGAAATTGATGCTTTATATGAGTGATTCTTGTTGAAATTTTGGTGAAAATTTAATGAAATTTGATGATATTCAACTTTGAATTTGTGTTCTTCATGTCTGCTGGAAAACAAAACCCTAACCCTTAAATTGGGGGTTCAATTTGTGTTAAAATAAAGCAGGAAATAAGTGGCTTTGGTGGCTGCAATTTTATTTTGAATTTTGGTAAAAAATCGGTTAGTAAAAAGATTGAAAAACGGGTAAAAACAAAGAAAGAATCTGAAAAATTTACCAAGAACACGAAGAACACTTTGAGTGTGGTGAAGAACAATGAACAACACCTTTTTTATCCATGAAAGGGCAAGGAAATAATTCTTTTGGTGTTTGAGAGGTTATTTTGTAATTTTTAAAAGTTAGGGTGGTTAAAGTAGAAATATTAAAAGTTACGGGTGGTAAAAAGTGAATTTTAAAGTTAAAAGTTAAAGGTAAGGTAATTTTCGAAAATTTAATAATAAAAT
>NC_029791.2:80812229-80825736 GCF_000816755.2 Arachis ipaensis
GAATCTGAAGAATTTATGAAGAACATGAAGAACACTTTGAGTGTGGTGAAGAACATTGAACATTGAAGATTAGATCTTAGAAAGGGCAAGGGAGTAAAATTTTTGGTGTTTAAGGGGTTATATGGTAATTTCTGGAAGTTAGAATGGTAAAAGTAGAAATATTAAAAGTTACGGGTGGTAAAAAGTGAAGTTTAAAGGTTAAAGGTTAAAGTAAAGTTAATTTTCGAAAATTTAATAATAAAATAATAAATAATAATAAAATATAAAATAATAATATTTAATTAAAAATAATATTTTAATAAAAATAATAAAATAATGCGAAAAAGGCAGTTTTCTGTAAAAGCTTTAGAAAGACAACTTTAAGCCCAGAATCTCATAATTACCTTCATAAAACACTTAGGGAGTGGTAATAACATTTTAGTGAGGCAAAGATAAAGGAAAGATAAAAAGTTAAAGAAAAGATAAAAACCAAAGAAAATTATGTAATGTTTTAATGACAGAAAAACAGACAGAGATTAGTGAACGAACTAGAGCAACATAGTTAGTCCTTGAGTTGCGACTAGGGTTAGGTACTATATGAAAAGTTAAACTATTTCAGTATAGACTTAATGAAACTATACTTGGGACAGGCTAACTATTCATACCGAAATTTACATAAGCTTTAAATACATACGTTAAATAGAGAAATCAGAGCAGAGTAAAGAGACAAAGAGAAAAGAGTAGTATGATAAAAAGCAGAGGACTTGTTGAAGCAGCCCAAGAGATGCTTGTTTGTTCATTTGTTGTATTAAGGCAACTCCAGAGTTATTTGTTTGTTCATATGCTGCATTGAGGCAGTCAGATAAATAGTGGTACGACCACAGAACATTTTCCAGTGCTACACAGCTATTGAGAGCTATACCTGCAATTGATAACCTGGGATCACTTGCAGAGGATATTATTTCATACACGACTGGCATGCCGCCACCTGTAAGGCAGAGTTTGCTTACAGAGGATATGACGCATACATCAATTAGTGAGAATTGTACCTATGCTGACTAGAAAACCATACCCGTTTTAGCTGATTCGGGTTACGTTAGGAGCGGGTAGAAACCGACAAATGAGCTCATTACCTGCACTAGGGGAAGACATGCATCATACTTTGTTGTTTATTTCCTCTGTTATGATTGTTGTATGAATGTATGCTTTCCATGTTTGTATTCTATTCCCTGTGTTTATGTTATTTTCATGTATTCTACTATTTGTGTTATGCTATCTGTTTTTTCTATCATCTCTATTTATCTGTATCTTCTATTTACTACTTTCTGTATTCTGCTATTTACCTGCTAAACAACATGAAATTAATGAACTTAACTAATAACCCCCGTCCCTACTAAGAACTCCCCAGTTCTTACCCATTCTCTCTCCCTTCCCCCTTCAAATGGAAGCATGAGTACCCTTCTGTAGTTCACTAATGATCGTTCGCAAAAAGGATTCCACTCTAGGTAGTCTTCTGAGTCTAGGGTGAATCTCGTTCTCTGTTTATATGTATATACTGTGAGACCACCCAACATCTGCACCCTGTTCGTATGCGTACTTTAGCCTAAATCCTGTGTACGAGACTCCTGTTGTGTGGCTACTTGATAAAGTACCAGTGGGACGTCATATGGCAATTTATGATCATGCAGAGGAGTAGTATTGGGAAAGGAGCTCTGTTTCAATTTTAATTGAATTGGTGTTTATTTCTTCTTCTCTTTTTAATTCAATCTTTATACATAGAAGAGAGTTCCATTCTTCAAAGATCCATTTGGATCTATTAGAATTCTATGTGAGCCTTGAGAAAGGGATCATAGAATTCAATTTGAACTCTCTTCGCATAATGAAGTTGATCTTGACTTAGAGTTGGTATTGTGACATGTAACCTCTCTAATATTGGGGTCTTTGGAATTATGTAGTATGAGATTAGAAATCATGTTTGTTTATCTAAGAAAGAGTCTATGTGCTTCATTTTTGGTGAATTACATGTGAGCCTCGAGAGAGAGATCATGGAATTTAGTTTGAGGCTCTTGTCTCATAATCCTCTTTATCAATACACTCTTAGTTGGTACATGATATATAACCTCTTTGAGTTGAGATCTTGAGGGTTGTGTGGCCTTTGGATTAGAAATTGAACTTCACCTCTTCTCATGAGCAATTAGATCAAGAGATTAGCAATTGATTATGTGAGGAGAAATTAAATCACCGAGAGATTGGGGTTTAATTACTCATAATCCGCCATAGATCTATATTACATGATTGAGAAGGAGTGAGACACATTGATTCAAGAGGAATCAACATCTCGAATCCCTTATGTTTTCTATCTTTATCTTCCGTCTTTTACTTTCTTGCACCTTACTTTCTTGCATCTACTTTCTTGTACTTTTCATTCCTTGCAATTTACTTTCCAGCACTTTATTTTCCTACACTTTATGTTTATATCATTTACTTTCCTTGCACTTTATTGCTTTCTTTTAATTTCTAGTCATTTACATTTCTTGTTACTCTTCACTCAATTATGCTTGTCTAACTAGAATAATCAACTAACTATTGATTGCTTAATCCTTTAATCCTCGTGGGATCAACCTCACTCTTATGAGTTTTATTACTTGATACGACCCGGTATACTTTCCGGTAGTTATTACGTAAATTCATTTTTTATGTATCAAGTTTTTGGCGCCGTTGTCAGGGATTAATTGTGATTAACAAACTACCGGTGGTTGGTTACCTGGATTAGACATTTTTATTTTGTCTTGTTCATTTAAATTGCCTTTGTTCTTTATTTCCCATTGCTCCTTAACTGTTTGTGTTAATGCTTCACCAAGAAGCCTTTATTCGTGACATCTCTTGCTCTTGGTGATTGTGTTATTGACACACAACGATTTATTTTACTTAATTTTCTTTCAAATAAATTGAGATGAGATTGCATAAGATAAGTTTTGGTGTTGCCTTGCAGCAATTTGTTTCCAATCTTTACTGGATACTTGCATCAATTCCAATTGAAAGTGTCACACTAATTTTGGTGTGCCACAAATCTTTAATGCAGAGTATCATGTACACCCCACTTATTCATGCAATCACATCTCCTTTGTTTCCTTCTTGTGCCCTTATTGTATCTTAAATTGTGCTTCCCTAACCACATGCATTACTCACATTTCATTGTTTAAGACATTCATGACCCATCATAAACCTCATCACTACTGTATTAATTGTTGATTGAGGACAAGCAATCATTCTAAGTTGGTGTGGAAAGAGGAAGAATAGCAGGAAAGTGACAACAACAATGAAGATGAACTACAAGGTGGTAAAGTTCCTTTTCCTCTTATTTGTTTCCAGTATTTTCAATTGCATGATTGTCTTCTATTGCTTGTATATGCATGTGTGTTGTGAATAAGCATAGCTTGATTCTTGAATTGTAACATGTTGCTGTGACATTATGACTACCATCTTGAATTTTGTGAGTTCAAAGCAATTAAGCATCATGATCATAAACAAACAAGGTAATTAAAGAAGAAGTTAGCATGAGCATATATTGGGAGGCTAGCATGATTTATTTGTTGCTCAATTGCATTGGAATTTGTTTAATTGAAGATTTCATCTAGGACATTTTATGAAATTTTTTTGAAATCATGAAAACCTTGAAGAAGCAAATCATTTAATGATCAAGAATGAAAAAGGAAAAGCATGAGAAAGCTAAAAGGCTCTGAGTACCAATGACAATTCATTTTTAAAGTACTTGTGGTGTTTATGTATCAAGCAAAAAACTTAAAAACAAAACACTTAGAGTCAAGGCTAGGCTCAAGTGCAAAAGCACTCCCTCAAAGCTTAAGGCTCTGAGCATCAATGATTAGAGAGTAAAGAAAAGAAACAACTGAGCTAAAAGAGTCCTCTAATTAAATGCTTGTGGTGCTTATGTATCAAGTGGTAATACTTGAAAACAAAGCATTTAGAATTATAGCTTTCAACAAATGGTGCAAAGCACCCAAGAAGCTAAGCAAAGAATACAATGAAAAGCTTATTTCAAGGAAGGAACATAAGGAAAAGATTTCATAAAATGAGCTAGATAGAAGCATCAATCATTTGAATCTCTTTTGTGATTGTAGCATGCTTAAGAAACTAGCAAACCATGAACATGAAAATTGCTACTCTTGTCACCTTGGTTTGTCAAAATTTACTGCATGATTCTTTATTTTCTTGAGAACAAGCAAAGTTTAAGTTTGGTGTTGTGATGATTGCGCATCGTGTTATGTTTTTCTATGCTTTTTTACGAAAGAATTTAATTAATCATTCTTAATTATTGAATACTTTTGTGCTTAAATCATAGATTACGTTCAATTCTTTGATTTGGTTTAATTTGTAGAAAATGGAAGTAAAAAGCACAAAATAAGCATGAAAAATGAAAGGAGCAACTTGACCAAGAAAGTGGTGCTCACTGATGGGAGGAAAAATACCGGTTAAAATTTTTAAAAAGTATTTTCTAAAATAGCGTTGCAAGCACAGTCTTAACCGACGAAATTTCCACTATCAATTTAGAATGTATGTCACAATTAAAAATAAATAACCGGGAGTAGAACCCCGGGTCGTTTCCCAAAGAGTTGACACAAGATGCAAATTATTAGTTAGGAATTTCCTGAATGTTTTTGAAATTGTGAACAGAAAATAAGTGGCTAGGAATTAAAGAAATGAATAATAACAAGAGGTGTTATGTATTTAAAATAAAAGCCTTGGTTAGGGGAGATTAATTGGAGTTTCTGTCCTTGTTGTCTTTTCCAAGTATGATAGTAAATGTTCATTGCTTCCACTTAGTTATCCTCTGACACATTAAGGAAAGACAAGTGGTTGTACTAACTCTGATTCACAAGTCCTAGTCACTTCATAAGGAAGGACTAGAGTTCGTGAAAATTGAGTTAGCCAGCAACTCCCAATTACAAATCACTACTTGAGTATCACAACTCAAGGGATCCCAATTAATCAACCCCTAAGCCAAGTTGAGAGCTTTAAGTCATTAACATGAATGCCATTTTCAATAACATATAACGGGAGTAAATAAAAGACATGGTAATTTTGAGAAATTAATTAAATTAAAATTGACATGAACAATAATTAACACGAACCAAACAAAAATAAGAATAAATATAAAAATACTTCAATGCGTTAATAAAAATTCAAATAACAAGATCCAAACATAAGTTTAAAGCAATTAAATAGAAAAGAGAAATTGAAGTAATAGAGAAGAAAATTGAAAGAACAATGACTCCAATTGAAGGCAGCAACAGCTCTCTCGAATCCAATTCAAAAGCAAAACTAAGAAATTAAAACCCTAGAGAAAAGTAAGTGTTTCTCTCGCTATAATTCAAAACTAAAACTAAAATAAGTGAAAATTGATGTGTGTCCAGTCTCAGCTCCACCCCTGCCACTAGTCTGTGTTTTCGGGCTTGAAATTGGGTCCAAAGCAGCCTAGAAATTGCCCTTAGCGAGTTCTGTTAAATGCAGCACGTGACGCTCTGTCACGCGTACGCGTCACTGTAAGACGCTCCAAATCACGTGCACGCGTCAGCCTTGCATGCGTGTCGCTCCTCGCTTCTCAGCTCTTTAGTTTCTTGTGTTCCTTCCACTTTGACATGCCTCATCTTCATCCTTTAAGCCATTCATACCCTCTAAACCTGAAAACACTTCACAAACACATCACGGCATCGAATGGTAACAAGGAGAATTAAGATTCAACACTTTTAAGGCCTAGGAAGCATGTTTTCAATCATAGCATATGATTAGGAAGGAAATGAAAAACAAGCAATTTACATGAGTAGGTGTGAGAATAATTGACAAAACCCACTCAATTCAGTCCCAAAATATATCATAAAATAGTGGTTTATCAAATCTCCCCACACTTAAACATTAGCATGTCCTCATGCTAAGCTCAAGGGAACCACAAGAGTGAAGGGGTGAAAAGTGAGACTTATGCAATGCAACTTATCTATATGAATGCAACTACATGCTAAACTACTTCTACCTACTTGGTTTAAAGCAAACAAATTCTTCATGATCAAACATAACTGGACTCCATTAATTTAAATCTCAAAATAAAGTACAAGTAAACTTGCAAGAAGAAAGCTCATGAAAGCTGGGAACAAAGAGTCGAGCATCGAACCCTCGCTAGAAGTGTATAAACTCTAATCACTCAAGTGTTTGAGGGTTGATTTTCTCGGCTCTCTACTAATCTTGCTTTCTAAGGCTTTTTTTCTTCTACCAATCAACACAATTTAATGCACAAATCCTATCAAGAGGTCTTTTCAAGGATTGTAATAGGGTTAGGGTCAAGGTAGGAATGTATTTGGTTAAGTGGACTAAAATCTCAATCCTTGATTAACCTAAACTTCCCACTTAACTTAAGATATTCCATGTTATCACAATGCAAAGCCTAGCCACCCATTAATTATGTTTCCACAAATTCATGCACCTTGATGTCTTTTGAATACAAATCATATACATTAATTTAATTATTTCACTTGGGAAATTTTGTCCCCTTTTTATTGCTTCCTCCTCTTTTTTTCTGGTTTTTTTTCTTTTTTTTTATATGCATAAAGGAGGTAGTGCATATGATTGGAGTGTTAGATGCATGAACAAGTGCCCAACTGTTTTCACATTTTCATATAAGAATATAAAAACACCCAATTTCCTAAACATATATTCCCCAATTCAATTTCTCCACACTTAATTCATGTACACCTCACTAGTCTAAGCTAATCAAGGATTCAAATTAAGGACATCTATTCTTTTCCGCTTCGAGCTAATGATGTGCTAAAATAAAGAATAAACGGGGTAAAATGGCTCAATATTGGTTTGCAAGGGGAATGAGAGGGTAAGGCCATATGGGTATGTGAGCTAAGTGAATCAAGGCCTCAATCATATAAGTATATGCATACATCAAACATTGGAAATATAGAATCAAGCAAGACAAAGATCACAATTTTAGAGAGAACAACACACACAAAAAAAAAAGCATTGGTTGATTGATGCAACCAATCAATTAGGTTCAAAATCTCACCGTTTTGTGTGTTCGAGCTCTAAAACCATGTTCCAAATTAAATTTCTTCAGGCAAGTACAACAAAATATGAGAACAATTTAGTGAAATACTGTAGAGCAGTGTCTTGAAAAAGAAATGATCACTTCAACCAAGTAGTACCTAAATGCAAGCAACTAACTATCATGCAAGTTATCCTATCTAACAAAGAAAAATTAAAATATTAGTGTTGAGAGAAATTTGTTTCATTCGGTAGTCAGTTACCGACCTCCCCACACTTAATGCTTGGCACGGTCCTCCGTGCCGCCAGTGATCCACAAGGTGTGCCCAGGGTCGCCACTTCCAATGGCCAAATGATGTGGGGACAGGGGCGCCTTCGTGTCCATAGCTTGATCGCTCGCATCGCCATTAATGGAAGTAGAGTCCGAGGTGACAGGTTCCTTCAGAGGTGGGTGAGTAGAACTAATGAGCTCCTTCAAGTAGTTGTAACGGCATTTAAATTACTCAATCCGCCGGCCTTGCCAGTCTATCTTCTTTAGGATCTCAAGGAGCAACTGGTTGTTGGATGTTGGTTGTGCATGGGGTGTTGATGAAGGTGGGGCCTCCGAAGACGGCCCGTCATTAAGGCTCTTCGGTGGAAGTTGTGGCATGATCCACTTTCCATGGGGAACCAGTTTATCTGCCAAGGGGATTTTACTCTTTACATCATCCGCATCGTGTGGAACACCAGCTGCACATGCTAGTATAGTGAATGGTGCACGAAGTTGTGATCATCAATGGTGCCATCAACATGGTACGCACAATTGTAATCTCAACTCTTTATCACAACTTCACACAACTAACCAGCAAGTGCACTGGGTCATCCAAGTAATAAACCTTACGTGAGTAAGGGTCGATCCCACGGAGATTGTTGGTATGAAGCAAGCTATGGTCATCTTGTAAATCTCAGTCAGGCAGATTCAAATGGTTATGGATGATGAATGATTAAAAGATAAATAAAACATAAAATAAAGATAGAGATACTTATGTAATTCATTGGTGAGAATTTCAGATAAGCGTATGAAGATGCTTTGTCCCTTCCGTCTCTCTGCTTTCCTACTGTCTTCATCCAATCCTTCTTACTCCTTTCCATGGTGTGTAGAAACTCCACCGTTGAAAATACATAAGAACATAGTCTAGGCATGGCCATGAGGCCAGCCCCAAAACGTGATCTAAGGTAACATAGAACTACTCAAATATTAGCCTCCCTTTTACAATAGCAAAAGGTCCTATTTATAGAGAACTAGTAGCTTAGGGTTTACAAAAATGAGTAAATGACATAAATATCCACTTCCGGGCCCACTTGGTGTGTGCTTGGGCTGAGCATTGAAGAATTTTCGTGTAGAGACTTTTCCTGGAGTTAAACGCCAGCTTTTGTGCCAGTTTGGGCCTTTAACTCCCACTTTGGTGCCAGTTCCGGCGTTTAACGCTGGGAATTCTGATGCTGACTTTGAACGCCGGTTTGGGCCATCAAATCTTGGTCAAAGTATGGACTATTATATATTGCTGGAAAGCCCTGGATGTCTACTTTCCAACGCAATTAAGAGCGCGCCAATTGGGCTTCTGTAGCTCCAGAAAATCCACTTCGAGTGCAGAGAGGTCAGAATCCAACAGCATCTGCAGTCGTTTTCAGCCTCTGAATCAGATTTTTGCTCAGGTCCCTCAATTTCAGCCAGAAAATACCTGAAATCACAGAAAAACACACAAACTCATAGTAAAGTCCAGAAAAGTGAATTTTAAATAAAAACTAATAAAAATATAATAAAAACTAACTAAAACATGCTAAAAACATACTAAAAACAATGCCAAAAAGCGTATAAATTATCCGCTGATCACAACACCAAACTTAAATTGTTGCTTGTCCCCAAGCAACTGAAAATAAAATAGGATAAAAAGAAGCGAATATACAATGAATTCCAAAAACATCTATGAAGATCAGTATTAATTAGATGAGCGGGGCTTTTAGCTTTTTGCTTCTGAACAGTTTTGGCATCTCACTTTATCCTTTGAAGTTCAGAATGATTGGCATCTATAGGAACTCAGAATCCAGATAGTGTTACTGGCTCTCCTAGTTAAGTATGTTGATTCTTGAACACAGCTACTTTATGAGTCTTGGCCGTGGCCCTAAGCACTTTGTTTTCCAGTATTACCACCGGATACATAAATGCCACAGACACATAACTGGGTGAACCTTTTTAGATTGTGACTCAGCTTTGCTAGAGTCCCCAATTAGAGGTGTCCAGGGTTCTTAAGCACACTCTTCTTTTTTGCTTTGGACCTCGACTTTAACCGCTCAGTCTCAAGTTTTCACTTGACACCTTCACTCCACAAGCACATGGTTAGGGACAGCTTGGTTTAGCCGCTTAGGCCAAGATTTTATTCCTGTGGGCCCTCCTATCCACTGATGCTCAAAGCCTTGGATCCTTTTTATCACCCTTGCCTTTTGGTTTTAAGGGATATTGGCTTTTTCTGCTTGCTATTTCTTTTTCTTTCTCTTTCTTTTTTTTTCGCATATATCTTTTTTTCTGCAAGCTTTTCACTACTTTTTCTTGCTTCAAGAATCAATTTTATGATTTTTTAGATCATCAGATAACATTTCTCCTTTTCCTTTCATTCTTTCAAGAGCCAACAATTTTAACATTCATAAACAATCAAATTCAAAAATATGCACTGTTCAAGCATTCATTCAGAAAATTAATAGCATTGCCACCACATCAAGATAATTAAACTGTTTTAAAATTTGAAATTCATGCACTTCTTTTTCTTTTTCAATTAAAAATATTTTTCATTTAAGGAAAGTGATGGATTCATAGGACACTCATAGCTTTAAGGCATAGACACTAAGACACTAATGATCATAAGACACAAACATAGATAAAAATAAGCATAAAAAATTCGAAAAACAGGAAAGTAAAGAACAAGGAGATTAAAGAACGGGTCCACCTTAGTGATGGCGGCTTGTTCTTCCTCTTGAAGATCTTATGGAGTTCTTGAGCTCCTCAATGTCTCTTCCTTGCCTTTGTTGCTCCTCTCTCATGATTCTTTGATCTTCTCTAATTTCATGGAGGAGGATGGAATGTTCTTGGTGCTCCATCCTTAGTTGTCCCATGTTGGAACTCAATTCTCCTAGGGAGGTGTTGATTTGCTCCCAATAGTTTTTTGGGGGAAAGTGCATCCCTTGAGGCATCTCAGGGATTTCATGATGAGGAATTTCCTGATGCTCATGTCCATGAGTGGGATCTCTTGTTTGCTCCATCCTTTTCTTAGTGATGGGCTTGAGGTCATGCCTTTTTAGTTGAACCGGCTTCCCTCTTGAAAGGGACCTCAGGTCACTTTCTTCTTAGCCACAACTTCATAGAAGTGGTCTTGATGCACCCTTGAGGGGAATCTCTCCATCTCCCATGACTCGGAGGTGGAAGCTTTTGCCTTCCCTTTCCTCTTTCTAGAGGTTTCTCCGGCCTTAGGTGCCATAAATGGTTATGGAAAAACAAAAAGCAACGCTTTTACCACACCAAACTTAGAAGGTTTGCTCGTCCTCGAGCAAAAGAAGAAAGAGAAGAGTAGAAGAAGAAGAAAAATGGAGGAGATGGAGGAGGCTTTGTGGTTCGGCCAAGGGGGAGAAGTGGTGTTGAGGTTGTGTGAAAATGAAGGAGTAAAGATGGGTTTATATAGGAGTTGAGAGGGGTGTAGGGTTTGGCTAGTATGGGTGGGTTTGGGAGGGTAAGTGGTTTGAATTTGGATGGTGAGGTAGGTGGGGTTTTATGAAGGATGGATGTGAGTGGTGAAGAGAATGGTGGGATTTGATAGGTGAGGGGTTTTTGGGGAAGAGGTCTTGAGGTGATTGGTAAATGGGTGAAGAAGAGAGAGAGTGGTGGGGTAGGTGGGGATCCTGTGGGGTCCACAGATCCTGAGGTATCAAGGATAGCTCATCCCTGCACCGAGTGGCGTGCAAAAATGCCCTTTCTGCCAATTCTAGCGTTAAACACCGGGCTGCTGCCCTTTTCTGGCGTTTAACGCCAGCTCCTTGCCCATTCCTGGCGTTAAACACCAGTCTGGTGCCCCTTTCTGGCGTTAAACGCCCAGAATGGTGCCAGACTGGGTGTTAAACGCCCATTTGCTGCCCTTACTGGCGTTTAAACGCCAGCAAGCTTTTCCTCCAGGGTGTGCTATTTTTTTCTCTATTTTTCATTCTGTTTTTGCTTTTTCAATTGTTTTTTGTGACTTCACATGATCATCAACCTACAGAAAACATAAAATAACAATGGAAAATAGATAGATATAACATTGGGTTGCCTCCCAACAAGCGCTTCTTTAATGTCAGTAGCTTGACAGTGGGCTCTCATGGAGCCTCACAGATGTTCAGAGCAATGTTGGAACCTCCCAACACCAAACTTAGGGTTTGAATGTGGGGGTTCAACACCAAACTTGGAGTTTGGTTGTGGCCTTCCAACACCAAACTTAGGGTTTGACTGTGGGGGCTCTGTTTGACTCTGTTTGAGAGAAGCTCTTCATGCTTCCTCTCCATGGTTACAGAGGGATATCCTTGAGCCTTAAACACAAGGGATTCTTCATTCACTTGAATGATCAATTCTCCTCTGTCAACATCAATCACAGCCTTTGCTGTGGCTAGGAAGGGTCTGCCAAGGATGATGGATTCATCCATGCACTTCCCAGTCTCTAGGACTATGAAATCAGTAGGGATGTAGTGGTCTCCAACCTTTACCAAGACATCCTCTACAAGTCCATAAGCTTGTTTTCTTGAATTTTCTGCCATCTCTAGCGAGATTCTTGCAGCTTGTACCTCAAGGATCCCTAGCTTCTCTATTACAGAGAGAGGCATGAGGTTTACACTTGACCCTAGTTCACACAGAGCCTTCTCAAAGGTCATGGTGTCTATGGTATAAGGTATTGAGAACTTCCTCGGATCCTGTCTCTTTTGAGGTAATCTCTGCCTAGTCAAGTCATCCAGTAATTTGGTGAGCAAATGGGGTTCATCCTCCCAAGTCTCATTACCAAATAACTTGTCATTTAGCTTCATGATTGCTCCAAGGTACTTAGCAACTTGCTCTTCAGTGACATCTTCATCCTCTTCAGAGGAGGAATACTCATCAGAGCCTTGTTGTGGCCTCTGTTGGTCCTTCCATGAGAGATTTGGATGGTTTCTCCATGAAGGATTGTAGGTGTTTCCATAGGGTTCAGCCATGTAATTCACCTCTTCCATTGATGGGTTCTCAGGATCATAGGCTTCTTCTTCAGATGAAGCGTCCTTAGTACTGCCTGGTGCAGCTTGCATTCCAGACAGACTTTGAGAAATCATATTGACTTGCTGAGTCAATATTTTGTTCTGAGCCAATATGGCATTCAGAGTATCAATCTCAAGAACTCCTTTCTTCTGACTTGTCCCATTATTCACAGGATTCCTCTCAGATGTGTACATGAATTGGTTATTTACAACCATTTCAATGAGTTCCTGAGCTTCTGCAGGCGTCTTCTTCAGATGAAGAGATCCTCCAGCAGAGCTGTCCAATGACATCTTGGACAGTTTAGAAAGACCATCATAGAAGATACCTATGATGCTCCATTCTGAAAGCATGTCAGAAGGGCACCTTCTGATCAATTGCTTGTATCTCTCCCAAGCTTCATAGAGGGATTCACCTTCCTTCTGTCTGAAGGTTTGGACTTCCACTCTAAGCTTACTCAATTTTTGAGGTGGAAAGAACTTTGCCAAGAAGGCATTGACTAGCTTTTCCCAAGAGTTCAGGCTTTCCTTAGGTTGTGAATCCAACCATATCATAGCTCTGTCTCTTACAGCAAAAGGGAATAGCATAAGTCTATAGGCCTCAGGGTCAACCCCATTGGTCTTGACAGTGTCACAGATTTACAAGAATTAAGCTAAAACCTGATGAGGATCTTCTAATGGAAGTCCATGAAACTTGCAATTCTGTTGCATCAGAGAAACTAATTGAGGCTTAAGCTCAAAGTTGTTTACTCCAATGGCAGGGATAGAGATGCTTCTCCCACAGAAGTCGGGAGTAGGTGCAGTAAAGTCACCCAGCACCTTCCTTGCATTGTTGGCATTGTTGTTGTTTTCGGCTGCCATGTCTTCTTCTAGTTTGAAGATTTCTGTTAGCTCCTCTACAGAGAGTTGTGCCTTAGCTTCTCTTAGCTTTCGCTTTAAGGTCCTTTCAGGTTTAGGATCAGCCTCAACAAGAATGCCTTTGTCTTTGTTCCTGCTCATATAAAGAGAAGAGAACAAGAAAGTAGGGAATCCTCTATGTCACAGTATAGAGATTCCTTGAGGTGTCAGAGGAAAAGTAGAATAGAAGGAGGAGGTAGAAGAATTCGAACTTATCAAGAGAGATAAAATTCGAATTATTGATAATGGAGGAGTGTTAGTCCTTAAATAGAAGGATGTGAGAAGAGGGGAAGAA
>NC_029791.2:80826569-80827246 GCF_000816755.2 Arachis ipaensis
GTAAAAATGAATATAAAATGGAAAGAAATTGATTTTGAAAGAGATATGATTGAAAAGATATGATTTGAAAAAGATTTGATTTTGAAAAAAAATGAAAACTTGAAAAAAATGTGAACAAAATCTTCCCTCTAGTGTCATCCTGGTGTTAAACGCCCAGAATGGTGCCCATTCTGGCGTTTAACGCCCAAATCTCTACCTTTTTGGGCGTTAAACGCCCTGGCTGGCGTTAAACGCCCAGCTAGGTACCCTGGCTGGCGTTTAAACGCCAGTTTTCCTTCTTCATTGGGCGTTTTGAACGCCCAGCTTTTTCTGTTTGATTCCTCTGCTGAATGTTCTGAATCTTCAATTCTCTGTATTATTGACTTGAAAAGACACAATTTTTGAAAAAAATTTTGAATTTTTAATGATGAGAAATGATCAAAATGAAACTAAACATGAAAACTAAATTCAAATAAACAATGCATGCAAGACACCAAACTTAGAAGTTTGTATACTAAAGACTATAACAATATGAAAATGCATGTGAAAAACAACAAAACACACAAGACAAGAGAATTTAAAGATCAGAGCAAGGAAATCATCAAGAACAACTTGAAGATAAATGAAGACACATGCATGTAATTTTCGAAAAATGCAAGAAAAATAGAAACATGCAATTGACACCAAACTTAAAAATT
>NC_029791.2:80827506-80881994 GCF_000816755.2 Arachis ipaensis
CCCAAAACACTAGACATGGCCAATGGCCAGCCAAGCTTTAGCAGATCATTGCTTTCAACAGCAAAATTGATAGAAATCAACAAGCTCTTGTGATGATAAGTTGAAACCTCGGTCCAAAAGATTAGACATGGCTTCTCAGCCAGCCAGACTTCAATAAATCATCATGAAACTCTAGAATTTATTCTTAAAAACTCTGAAGAACAAAATAGAAAATCTTTTTGTATTTTTTGAAATTTTTTTTTCGAAAAATAAAAAGGAAAAGTACCTAATCTAAGCAACAAGATGAACCGTCAGTTGTCCAAACTCGAACAATCCCCGCCAACGGCGCCAAAAACTTGGTGCACGAAATTATGATCATCAATGGCGCCATCAACATGGTACGCACAATTATAATCTCAACTCTTTATCACAACTTCGCACAACTAACCAGCAAGTGCACTGGGTCGTCCAAGTAATAAACCTTACGTGAGTAAGGGTCGATCCCACGGAGATTGTTAGTATGAAGCAAGCTATGGTCATCTTGTAAATCACAGTCAGGCGGATTCAAATGGTTATGGATGATGAATGATTAAAAGATAAATAAAACATAAAATAAAGATAGAGATACTGATGTAATTCATTGGTGAGAATTTCAGATAAGCGTATGAAGATGCTTTGTCCCTTCCGTCTCTCTGCTTTCCTACTGTCTTCATCCAGTCCTTCTTACTCCTTTCCATGGTGTGTAGAAACTCCACCATTGAAAATACATAAGAACATAGTCTAGGCATGGCCATGAGGCCAGCCCCAAAACGTGATCTATTGTAGCATAGAACTGCTTAAAGATTAGCCTCCCTTTTACAATAGCAAAAGGTCCTATTTATAGAGAACTAGTAGCTTAGGGTTTACAAAAATGAGTAAATGACGTAAATATCCACTTCCGGGCCCACTTGGTGTGTGCTTGGGCTGAGCATTGAAGCATTTTCGTGTAGAGACTTTTCCTGGAGTTAAACGCCAGCTTTTGTGCCAGTTTGGGCGTTTAACTCCGACTTTGGTGCCAGTTCTGGCGTTTAACGCTGGGAATTCTGATGCTGACTTTGAACGCCGGTTTGGGCCATCAAATCTTGGGCAAAGTATGGACTATTACATATTGCTGGAAAGCCCTGGATGTCTACTTTCCAACGCAATTGAGAGCGTGCAAATTGGGCTTCTGTAGCTCCAGAAAATCCACTTCGAGTGCAGGGAGGTCAGAATCCAACAGCATCTGCAGTCCTTTTCAGCCTCTGAATCAGATTTTTGCTCAGGTCCCTCAATTTCAGCCAGAAAATACCTGAAATCACAGAAAAACACACAAACTCATAGTAAAGTCCTGAAAAGTTAATTTTAAATAAAAACTAATAAAAATATAATAAAAACTAACTAAAACATGCTAAAAACATACTAAAAACAATGCCAAAAAGCGTATAAATTATCCGCTCATCAGTGACAAGGCTGGGAAGGGAATGTTACTAACTGTATGAACGCGACCCATGGCCCAGCAGAGGAGTCTAGGGATATTAAGCGGCTTCTCAATCAAAATGCACCATACAAGCATGGCCATATCCCTGGTGATAGAGGACTCATGAGTGCTCGGCCAGACATAGTGGGACATGATCTGCTGCTATAGACGAGCCTCATCGATTAAACAATTAGCTGAAAGCCCCTTTGTGTTAACCTTGCTTTGCCCATAAATCCAAGTTCTTCCGGGCTTAACAATGGCCTTAAGGACGGGGTCCCAATCAAAAGTATAACCTTTGCGGACAATTTACACTTCTTGGAATGCATCCAACCTTTCCGGATTTGGTGGGATGCCAAGCACTCGGTAAAGAGCATCTTCTGAAATAGGAACTTGCTTTCAACGCATGTAGATTGAGTCAAGGGTCGGAGAGTGGTAGTTAGCATAAAATTCGTCAACCCAAGACAAGTTGACTTCAATTGAATCTTGGTTCAAGAATCCCCAACATCTCTTCTTTATTCTATCCTCCACATATTGTATTAAATGGTCCGGTACAAAGAGGAGGTGCTTGCAGTGGAGATTTCGCTCCATAATATTAGCATGCATCCTTTCACAATAGCGGTTGGCGAATCGCGCTATATCCTTAGCAAGAATCTTCTTGTCTGAATCATCAATTCGAATATCCACTTTTGATTTCTTAGAAGGCTGCCGATTTGTGGGTGACTTTGGTGCTTGCCTTTTGGAAACCATTTTCTTAGAGGATTTTTCCTTTCCTTTCGCAGTTGTCATACTGAAAATAAGGGAAGAGGAGAATTGTGAATAAACAAGTAAAGATAGTGAAGAATGCATTAATAAGATAAGTGTAGTGAAAAAGTAGCAAAGAATGCAAGAATACAAGAAAAGTTAAAGTAAGGGTTCATTGAAACTTTTTCACAAACATGTGGTGTGCATTGTATTATGCAACAAGCAAGTGGATAAAACCAACATATATCACCATGAAAAGAAGAAAAAATTATATCCAATAGAGCAAGTACCACCAAACAATCCAATGAATTTATAAAAGGAATAGTTATCCAACACCAATTGCAAACATACAATAAATTGAAAAGAAAATAACTAAGAGCCAATTTTACGAGTAACTTTTTTTTTAACTTATATCGTTGCGAGCGAGGGAGTAAAATAAATAAGCACACACTGATAGAAATAATAAGGAAGCATAAAGAAACATATAACACAGCTAATAATATACATCATATACACTATAACAAAATATGTAGCGTTCACAAAAGATCAAGTCAGTTTACATCCATGTCATCCTATGTAGCTAATATATACACGACACTCCCACGGCCTGGCCCATACAAAAAGCCACTAAACTGGCACCCAGGCTAGCCTAACCACTATATAGCTCCTAGCTCTCGGGTGTACTAACACAAGTGAAAGACTAACTAAAAGATAATGCCAGACTAGAGTTTCATCAAAAGAATGCCCCTACGGTTGTCAAAATATATCTACACGTGGCCGGTCGGAAGATCATCGTGAGGCTCGCCCATCTCCTCATCCTGCTTTATCTCTATCTCAGGATCCTCCTCCTCCTCCTCATCGTCCGCAGCTACAGCTATACCCTCAGATCCACCAGAAACACTGCTGTCACTATGTACAAAACAATTCGCGAGCACGGGTCCGTTCGCGTAAATAGGAGCTACCCCATCGTCCGGTAGTGCCGGCTCATCAGGCTGTGGAAAGTCAGGGATGGGTTCAGGGGAAAAATCCCACTCTGGTGGAATCACAGGTACATAGTCACCAGCTAACTCGGGCTCATCGGGAATGATAGGATCAAGTGCCGCCTTGTTCAAGGGTTGAGCTGGTATAGGGTGTCCAGGACCATCGGGAAAAGGATGTCCAGGTGTGTTAGGGTGTAGCCAGGATAAGGGAAAGTCCTAGTGAGCATCACGATCAAAAAGCCGGCTATACAAAGGGTGTTGGAAGGGGCGGTTTTGTAACACGTAACGTCTCATACGAAGCTCTGCACTCAGAATGTAGTAACCATAGTACACTGGATCCTCGTAAATGTAAGGGTCCTCGAATTCATAGAAGATCACGCCTGTCTCCATCTGAAGGGGAGGAAGGGAGAGAAGCAGGTAAGAACTGGGGAGTTCTTAGTAGTGCCGGGGTTATTAGTTACATTCATTAATTCTATGTTGTTTAGCAGATAAATAGAGAAGATAGAGAAAATAAATGGCATAACAGAAACATAAGGATACAAGAAAATAACACAAACACAGAGAATAGAATACAAACAAGGAAGGCATACATTCATACAACAATCATAACAGAGGAAATGCACAACCAACACTACAAGAAAACACGTCTTTTGCCACGCTTTTAAAGCGTGGCGAAAAGCCCAAAAAAGCGTGGCGATAGCTTTTTGCCACGCTTTTTGAGCTACCGCCACGCTTTTGAAAGGGTGACCTATCAAAGGTTGGCGGTTGCTCTATCGCCACGCTTTTTGCAGCCTATTGCCACGCTTTTTGTTTGCCACGCTTTTTTACAAACTGCCACTTGTAAAAGTGTGGCTGTAGGTGGGAAATACGGCCACGCTTTTAAAGCGTGGCGATAGGCAGAGATATGGCCACGCTGTAAAAGCGTGGCGATAGGGTAGATCTGGCCACGCTTTTCAAGCGTGACAGTAGACCAGATATAGCCACGCTTTTAAAGCGTGGCGAAATCAGGAAATAATCCCAATTTTAAAATATTATTTTTCTAAATCTGTTTTTTCTTAGACAAAAAAGTGAAGGGATAACCATTTTTATCTAAAGCTTTGTTTTCTATATAAAAGAATTATACAACAAAACTTACTTAAGTTGGTCAAGTAATTAATTTATTGTCTATTTAAGTAAGTGTTAAAAATTTGAGTTCCTTCTTATATATATAATAATCTATTGGCTAACAACAAATTTTAAAAAGAAATTTGTGACGAATTAGTTCTTACCCTTATAAATTGAAAGATGCTATGAAAAATAAAAAACTGTATATAATTTTATAAAAAAAAATAGAATGACATTATAATTATAAATATAAATAAATGATATAAAGGAAAAAGGAAGAAGAACAGTGGAATGTAGATGTATGTGCTCCAATTTATGTGGCGTGAAAAAAAAAGGAAAAAAGAAAAAAAGAAAAAAGAATAATGAAAGCTTTATGTTCAGTGTGGATGAAGCTACTACTTTGGTCCAGGCTCCACACCTTAAAACTAAGTAATAAACTGCAAAATCTGTGACTAATGGCAGAGAAGACTGAGTAGGGAATGATAGAGACGAAGGCGCCAGCAGGGCGGAAGGACCAAAGCCAAAACAGTGGAACCTCTTCAAACTTGTTCTTCTTCTCTCTCAATAGCTTCAGTGTTGTTAGTGGTTGTTACTGCAAAAATAATACTTCAAATGTTATTCTATATATTTTCAGGCTTTTTTTTTTGGCTAAAAGAAAAAAAAGGACGTGTGTACTATACTTGAGTTAACTGTAGACACTATAATAATAGTGCATGATTGAGAAATGCAAATACAAATTCAAATGGCTGTTCAAAATTTCAGATTATATTAGATAATGGCAGCACAATGCAAGCATCAGAAACCACATCAAAGTAGGGACACAATGTTTTCTATCACAAACAAATGAATAACCTCAATCTCTCAGAATTAGCAGAAATCCTTCTCACTAAATCCAATGTTTTAATTTCTATTTACTTTCAGATATCCAATGTTTTAGGCCACAGTCCCATGTGCTGTTGTACAATGTGAAATTAATTTAATTATTTACTTAATAGTGAAAAAAAAATGAAAAATAAGATCCATGAATAATTGTTGCAAAAGAATCCAAGTACAATTGCATGATCACACAACAATTTCCTAATGCCAAGCAAATTTAGGCAAACACCCTCCAAAAGAATCCAAGAATGAACATCATATATGCATGCATAGAAAGTGAGCAGAAGAGGAAAGGCAAATTGAGAAATCAGCAGCAGCCAATGATTAAGGATGTAATGATCATGAATGCATAATAAGCACAAAGAATTGCAACAAGAAAACAAGTTGCTAACACATGGCACGAAGCAGCAACACTTATTAAACAGTAACACTTCCACAGCATATAATATGGACAATGAAAAAAAATACAACAAACAGTAACACTTATTAAACAGTAACACTTATTAAATCATTGCAGTTCATATAATATGGACCAAGCAACAAGCAGAACAGAACTCAGCAACAACAAACCAAGAAAAATTAATGAAACAGTAACACTTCCACAGCATCTATTTTGGACAATGAAAAAAAAATACAACAAACAGCAATCACAAGTCCAGAATTCAACACCAAAACAGCACAATAAACAAGTTCATCCAGGGCAACTTTCAGAGGAAAGACAAATTCATTCCGAAGAGCAGCAGTAAACAAAACAAAACCTACATCCACTAACCAGTCCAGATTCTCTAACCACCTAATTCAACTAAACTAAATTAGTTGAACTAAACAAGCTAAACAGAATGAGCTAAACCAGATTAATCAAACAGAAATAAAATCAAATGAGATGAAAGGGGAACCTAGGAAGCAGGGAATTGGAACAGGGGAAGGGAAGGGAAAACAGTAAAACAGGGTCTAGTAGTGGCTCTTAACAGAATCTTGGACAAGTGCCCCGAGAGTGCCATGCTGAAAAAGAATTAAGGTAACTAATTAGTTCAAATAAACGACATCATATCAAGTATTGATAAGTAAGACGATTGTATGATTATCTTAAAATTCATTCACGAAGTCACAGTCTACCAATAGAAATGACATCATATAAAGTCAGTAACTTAAAACCTCTTCAGGGGAAAGCTAATAATAAAGAAGGCCATTAGAGGTGAAAATACTTTTTAGGCAAAAGGCAAAAAACAATTAGAATTAATGGAATACCAAAACCAGCAAGAAAACACACTTTTTATATGACTTCAGCATCTTTCATCAGAAGCGAGTTTTTATGCAAAGTGGAGAGAAGAATCCAAAACAAAATACACTTGACGCTAATAAGTAACGTTAAATAGTCCTTAAAACGGGACAGAAAGTTTGAACCATGTTAGATAACATTTATATTTAATAGAAATGAGTGACGTTAGTCCCTTAAAATGAGCACGGGAGTTTCAACCATATCATCTCACAGACGCACACACACACACTGGCACACATAATCACTTAACAAGCATCAAGCGGAGAATTAAAAAGAAATAAAAAAAATGCTAAGATGCTGGTCTTAACTATGCAACTGTTTTAGGCTCCGAGGCCACCATTGTATTATTCAAGACACACAAACAAAGTGATGATGAAATAATGCTCATTCATCATCGTCCATAAAAATTAAGTAATACTCTTAACTTAAAAAACACCGATCCACCAAATAAAATTAAAATTAAAATAACTAGTTTAAAATTAAAATTAAAAACATCAATTTAATGTACTTAAATATTGAGATTAATATTTGGTTCTAGTCAACTTCTATAATTCGATTTATCAGCATAAAATATGGTTTTGACTTCAATCATTCACAACTGCACAAGGAAGAAGATACATTTTACTCTTTCTGACACCAACACGAGTAAATTACAGAAGCCTTGTGTCTCATGTGGCTGAGACATTTCATTCATCATCATCAGCATTCATCATAGTAGGAACAACATATATTAACAGTCAACATAAGATATCGAAAATCATAGGAGAATATAGTGAATAGAGTGCACCTTTGTGGCTTTCTCATTCCAGAAAAATTGATTAGCATTATCGTACGTCCGCAGCATCGCAAGCAATGCGTCTTCAGTATTATCATTTAACCAAGAAGGAAATGCGATCAGAGAGAATGAATCAGGGGAAAATGAAAATGAAAAGGGAAAGCCCTAAAAGTAAAAACAACGGAAAAATCGAGAAAATAAAAAGAGAAAAATCGATCATACCTTTGGAATTCGAGGGCTTGGAGGAGAAGAAGAGGGAGGAGCTTGCCGTCGCCCATGTTTGCTGGAGCTTGAAGGTGAACAGAGAGATCCTCACTGATTCGAAGAAGAACAAGAAAGAGAAGAAGGGTATGAAGATTACCAAGATGAAGAAGAAGTGGTTTCCATCAGTGACGAAGGCGAAGGCGAAGGGCGACGGACGAAGGGCGACGGGCGAAGGGCGAAGGGCGAAGGGCGAAGGGAGGACCTCGGACGGCGAAGGGCGACGGGCGAAGGGAGGAGCTCTTCTGATACAGGTAGGCGAGTAGTTTCGAAGGTGAAAGAGAGATTAGGGTTAGTGGTTTCGAAGGGGAAAGAGAGATTAGGGTTGGGGACCGGGTTGGGGGCTGGGTTTGGGCCGGGTTGGGAGCCGGGTTTAGGAGCCGGGTTTGGGTCAATCGGTTGGGCCCTTCTCGCGACGCTTCTAAAACGTTATTGTTGCTCTCTACGGCCACACTTTTGAAGCGTGGCAGAAAAGAAACTTTTGGCCACGCTTTTAAAGCGTGGCAAAAGTGTACCAGCATATAGCCACGTTTTGTAAGCGTGGCCGTAATGAAACCTTATGGCCACGCTTTTAAAACGTCTTTGTTTCTCTTTATGGCCACGCTTTTGAAGCGTGGCAGAAAAAAAACGTGGCCTTTTCTCTAATCAATTGCCACCCTTACAAAAGCGTGGCCGTTGATCGTTTTTGCCACGCTTTTGAAGCATGGCAAAAAAAAGTGGCCAAATCTCTAATCTATGGCCACCCTCATAAAAGCGTGGCCATTGACCACTTTTGGCCACGCTTTTGAAGCGTGGCAAGAAAAAAGCGTGGCCATAGGCCTTTTTTCTTGTAGTGCAAGTATGATCCATGTCTAACCCTAGTGCAGGTAATGAGCTCATTTGTCGGTTTCTACCCGCTCCCGACGTAACCCGCAGCAGCTGAAACGGGTATGGTTTTCCAGTCAGCATAGGTACAGTTCTACTAACTGACGTATGCGTCATATCCTCTGTAAGCAAACTCTGCCTTACAGGTGATGGCATTCCAACCGTGTATGAAATAATATCCTCTGTAAGTGATCCCAAGTTATCAGTTGTAGGTATAGCTCTCAATAGCTGTGTAGCACTGGAAGACGTTCTGTGGTCGTACCACTATTTATCGGTCTGCCTCAATGCAGCAGATGAACAAACAAATAATTCTAGAGTTGCCTTAATGCAACAATTGAATAAGCAAATATCTCTTGGGTTGCTTCGAGCAACAAATGTACATAAAACAAATATCTCTTTATTGTATTACTCATCTCTTTTATCTCTTTGCTCTGTTCTGGTTTTCCTTTTCTCTGTATCTTTTTAATCTACTCTGGTTTTTCTGCTTAACGTATGTATTTAAAGCTAATGTAAATTTTGGTATGAATAGTTAGCCTGTCCCAAGTATAGGTACATTAAGTCTATACTGAAACAGTTTAACCTTTCATATAATACCTAACCCTAGTCGCAACTCAAGGACTAACTATGTTGCCCTAGTTCGTTCACTAATCTTTGTCTGTTTTTCTGTCAGTAAAACTTTACAGACTTTTTCTTTGGTTTTTATCTTTTCTTTAACTTTCTATCTTTCATTTATCTTTTCCTCACTAACATGTTGTTACCACTCCCTAAGTGTTTTATGAAGGTAGTTATGAGATTCTACGCTTAAAGTTGTGTTTCTAAAGCTTTTACAGAAAACTGCCTTTTCGCATTATTTTATTATTTTTATTAAAATATTATTTTTAACTAAATATTATTATTTAATATATTATTATTATTTATTATTTTATCATTAAATTTTCGAAAATTACCCCACTTTAACCTTTAACCTTTAAAATTCACTTTTTAAGATCACTTTTAATATTTCTACTTTAACCACCCTAACTTGTGAAAATTATAAAATAACTCCTCAAACACCAAAATAATTACAACCTTGCCCTTTTTAAGATCTAAAAGGTGTTCTTCAATGTTCTTCATCACACTCAAAATGTTCTTCGTGTTCTTCATAAATTCTTCAGATTCTTTCTCTTTTTTTACCCGTTTTTCAATCTTTTCAGCAACCGTTTTTTACCAAAATTCATAATAAATTCCCAGCCACTAAAACTCCATCTTTTCCACACGATTTTAACACAAATTGAACCCCAATTTAAGGTTTAGGGTTCGTTTTTCCAGCAGCCATGAAGAACACAAATTCAAAGTTGAATATCATCAAATTTCATAAATTTCAAAAAGAATCACTCATATAAACAATCAATTTCAAGTATAACCAAACCATATTATAATCACACAACTCAAACACAATCAATCAAGATTAATTTTACCAAACCCTACCTGGTTTTGTTGCTCCTAATTTGGTTATGTCCTTAAGTGGTCCTTAAGCATTTTTTCCTCCTAAATCACATAAAGAACAACTTTAAATCTAAAAACTCTCAACTAAAAAAATCTTACTCAGCACGTTAGGAAGGGATATCTCACCTTAAAATTGCTGTAAATTAATGTTTCTTGGCCCTCAAGTCAAGTTTAGCATGATTCCTAAGGAAGAACATCAAGAAAACACATGTTTAAGCATATTTCCTTGAAAACCGAATTGAAGAGGGAAGGAGACAGCCATCTCACCTTATTTCTAGCCTTAATATGTTATATGGTTATATAGAGGAAGAAGAGAGGATCATTTTGGTGAAATCAGAGTTTTGATTTGAGTTTTAGTTCAGAAGAAATCAAGCTTTGAAAATTAAGTATTCATGAAAGTTTTTCTCTTTTCTCTCTTCTTATTTTCGGCCAAAATGAAGAAATGAGACAGCCTTGAAGGTTTTTGGGGTGTAAGGTGAGTTGTGATTGGTTGGCTTGAAGATGGATTAAAATAATATTAAAATATCTCTGGTGTATAACTACTAAAACTAGGTGTATCGGAACACTTGTAAAAACATCTCTAAAAATTATTTTCTGAGCTACTAGCATAAATGACACTAGTAATATATTTATTATGAGAATAGAACATGTATAATGAGGCCTTAGCATTGCTAAAGTCATCAGAGACTGCTGGTGCTAAGCTGCACCAGTAAACTGTGAACCCGGTTAAACCAATTTCCTGTTTTTAACTAAAACGGACCAGGTAACCTTATAATATCATTCAAGTATTTTCTAATACTAATATAATGATAATATTATACTATTATCTCTCTCCTCTCATGACTCGAGTCCGGTTCGTCAAATAGAGACTATTTACGAAAATCAGAATCAAAACTGCCAACCGATACGGTTCAAAAACTAGGTTCTTCGTGATTGCATTATCGAGCTTGCCTCAGAAGAGGTTCTAGATTAAGGATGATATAATGACAATGAGGATTGAGACGCTTGATGATATATCAAAGGTGTTCTCTTTACTGATCTTTCAAAAAAATCCGTACTTTCAGAAAAGATCTCAGGTACTCGAAAATCAGAGTTGTTACAACTTCTGAAATAGGAACTTGCTTCCGACACATGTAGATTGAGTCAGGGGTCAGACAGTGGTGGTTAGCATAAAATTCATTGACCCAAGATAAGTTGACATCAAATTAATCTCAGTTCAAGAATCCCCAATGTCTCTTCTTCATTCTATCCTCCACATACTGTATTAAGTGATCCGGTACAAAGAGGAGGCGCTCACGGTGGAGGTTCCACTCCATAATATTAGCATGCATCCTTTCACAATAGCGGTTGGAACATCGTGCTGTATCCTTCGCAGGAATCTTCTTGTCTGACTCATCAATGCAGATATCCACTTTCGATTTCTTAGAAGGCTGCTGATTTGTGGGTGACTTTGGTGCTTACATTTTAGAAATTGTTTTCTTAGAAGATTTCTCCTTTCCTTTCACGGTTGTCATACTAAAAAAGAGGGAAGAGAAGAATTGTAAAGAATCTTGTAAGTATAATGAAGAATGCATTTATCAAATAGGTGTAGTGAAAAAGTAGCAAAGGATGAAAGAATAAAAGCAATTTTAAAATAAGGGTTCATTGGAACTTTTTCACAAATATTTAGTGTGCATTATATAATTCAACAAGCAAGTTGACAACAACAACATATAACACCCTTAAAAAAAATAAAATTATATTCAATAGAGTAAGTAGCACCGATAAATCCAGTGAGCTATAAATAGAATAGTGATCCAACACCAATTGCAAACATACAATAAATTGAAAAGAAAATAACTAAGATTAAGCAAGAAATAAGAACTTAAAATGCAACAAAAAGAAAAATAACTTAATTAGATGTAACTAAATTAAATAAAACTAGAGAAGATAATGATAGAAGAATGAAACCTTAAATGCAAGAAGAAGTAGTGGTAAGTGGAAGTAATGAAAGAATATAGGAAAGAAAGAAGAAGAGTGAGATAGAGAAAAAGAAGGCCGGAGAACGGTGGTCGTCGGTGGAGGTCCGCCAGAAAAAAAGGGAAGGGAGAATAGTAAGTAGGGAAGAAGAAAGAACAAAGAAGGAATTGAGGAGAAAATAAGGAAACAAAAGAAGGGGGGAGAACGACGTAGACTAGGTATGCGTGATGGAATTTTAAAATCTGGTAGTGACACGTTAGCGTCATCTACGCGTACGCATCGATCATGAAAAACGTCAGTGACGCACACGCATCACCCATGCGCACACGTGAGGTGAAGTTGCGTGGTTAGCACGTTACCCGCATGGGCTCGGCACAACTCACTGTTCGACGTAAGCACAAATTTTGGGGATGGTGCAACGCGTATGTGTCGGCCATGCTTACGCGTGGTAAGCGTCGCGCGCCTAGCACCTCTTCAGCACGAACCTGGCACAACTCTTTGTCCAGGTCGAGCTGTGGCATCGTCCCAGCACGAATACAACAGAAGTTGAAAATGGGCGTCGACACGTACGCGTGAGCCACGCGTACGCGTGACTCGTGCCCGTGCCCTTTGCCCCTTTCCCGCACGACCCTAGTACAACTTTCTGTTTGGCAGTGCAGACGCGTCATTTAAGCACCATTTTTGCATGGGCCTGTCTGCGATCTCACGTGTGCTTGTCATCCATGCGCATGCGTGGAAGGTTCCTTTTTTCTATATAAAAATAACTCCAAATGAAGGTAAACATGCAGATGTGAAAATTAACACAGACATAAATAAACTAGAACCAATAAAAAGGAAGATCATACTATGGTGTGTTATCTCCCACCTAGCACTTTTCTTTAACGTCCTTAAGTTGGACGGTCCACAGGCTCAGTCCTCATCCTTTGCTAGATCCTTCAAGAGGAAGATCTCCAGCTTCTTGTTGTTCTTCACTTTCACACCGTGATACAGCTTCAAACGGTAGCCATTGACTTTGAAGAAGGTGGGGCTTGAGGGGTGACTTAGGTGGACAACTCCATACGGTTCCACCTTCTCCACTGTGTAGGTCTATCCCACCTTGACCTTAGCTTGCCCGGCATTAACCTCAACCTTGAGTTTAGAGAAGGACTTGATCCCCAGCTCTAAACTCTCTTCTCTTGATGTTCTTGTCATGTACTGCTTTCACCTTTTCTTTGTAGAGTCTTGAGTTTTCATACACTTCCAGTCAAAGGCACTCTAATTCTTCTAGTTGTAGCTTTCTTTCAATTCTGGCTCCTCCTAATCCTGAGTTGCATTCCTTCACAGCCCAATAAGCTTTGTGTTCCACTCCTACCGTAAGGTGACAAGCCTTTCGTAGACTAGGCAAAATGGACTCATGCCGATGGGTGTCTTGTAAGCTGTCCGGTAAGCCCATAGCGCATCTACAAGTCTAGTACTCCAATCCCTCCGATGAGGTTTAACAATCTTTTCCAGTATGCGCTTCATCTTTCTATTAGACACCTCGGCTTGGCCATTTGTCTGGGGATGGTAAGCCGTCGCCACCTTGTGAATGATCCCATGTTTCTTCAACAGACCTGCCATTCTTCTGTTATAAAAATGAGAGCCTTGATCACTCACGATTGCTCGTGGTTATCCAAAGCAACAAATAATATTATTCCTAACAAAAGAAACAACAACGTTAGCATCATCAGTATGGGTAGAAATTGCTTCCACCCATTTAGAAACATAATCAACAGCTAACAAAATGTATAAGAAACCATTCGAGTTTGGAAATGGACCCATGAAGTCAATACCCAAAACATAAAAAATTTCACAAAACAACATAAGTTGTTGGGGGCATCTCATTCCTCTTAGATATATTTCCAAACCTTTGGCATTCGTGGCAAGAGTCACAGAAGACATTAGCATCCTTAAAAAGTGTGGGCCACTAAAATCCACAGTCTAAAATTTTTCTTGCAGTTCTTTGAGGACCAAAGTGTCCACCACTCTCAGAAGAGTGGCATGCCTCTAATATAGACTGGATTTTGGATTGTGGAACACACCTTCTAATTATTTGGTCAGCACCACATCTCCATAAATATGGGTTATCCCATATGTAATACTTGGACTCGCTCTTAAGCTTGTCCTTTTCATACATAGAAAAATTAGGAGGAAAGTGATAAACCACTATTTTATGATCTATCTTGTGCTCAATTGAATGGTTTTTATTAAGTCTTTACTCACTTATTCATATAATTTGCATGGTTTTACAATTCCTTCCTTGTTCTGTGATATATGTGAAAACATGTTTCCTAGGCCTTAAAACTGTTAATTTTAATTATCCTTTATTACCATTCGATGTCGTGATCTGTGTGTCAATTATTTTCAGGCTTTATAGGGCAGGAATGGCTTAGAGGACAGAAAGAAAACATGCAAAAGTGGAAGGAACACGCGAAAATAAAGTTTTGAAGGAAATGGCAGCGACGCACGCGCATGGACGACGCGGATGCGTGCCTAGCGCAGAGCACGAGCGACGCGTATGTGTGACTGACGCATACGCGTGATAAGGAAAATCACCAAATGACGAATACGCGTGACCTACGCGTACGCGTGACAGACGCCACGTGCAGAAAGTTGCAGAATTCGCCCCCTGCGATTTCTGGGCCCCTTCTCGGCCCAAATCCAAGCCCAGAAACACAGAATAGAGGCTGGAGAATGAGGGAATCAAAGAATTCATTCAACACTCATTGAAGATTGACAATTATTAGGTTTTAGATGTAGTTTTCTAGAGAGAGAGGTTCTCTCCTCTCTCTTAGGTTTTAGGAATTAGGATTTCTCTTAGTTTATGATTTATTTCTTCTCAATTCCGGGTTCAATGTTCCTTTAATTTAGTTTCTTTTCTACTTTTATTTATTCTAGTACCTTGGTTTATCTATTTCTCTTGTTAATTACTTATGTTGTCAAATTGGTTTATAAATTCTTATGTTCAATTTGATTTTCTATTTAATTCAATTTGAGCCATTTCAGATTTATGATTATTTCTTTTATTTACATTATTGATGCTTTTAATTTAATTTAGATTTATCTCCCTGTTGCCTTGGTTGAGTAATTGGTGACACTTGAGTTGTCAAACTCCCTTGATGATTGAAAATTGGAATTTGTTGATTGATTTGGATCCCTCTATAGCTAGTCTTTCCATAGGAGTTGACTAGGACTTGAGAAATCCCATTAATTGGTCCACTTGACTTTCCTTTATTTAGTAAGGGTTAACTTAGTGGGAGCAATAAACAATTCTTATCACAATTGATAAGGATAACTAGGATGGGATTTCTAGTTCTTATACCTTGCATTGGTTTTCATGATAATTAATTTACTTTCTTGCCAATTTATTTTCTTGTTCCCTATTTCAAAAACCCAAAAAGATACAATCTCTTAACCAATAATAAATCATACTACCCTGCAATTCCTTGAGAGGCGACCTGAGGTTTAAATACTTCGGTTATAAATTTTATTGGGTTTGCTTTAGTGACAACCAAAAATTTCGTACGAAAGGATTTTCTGTTAGTTTAGAAACTATACTTACAACGCGATTATTTTTTATAAAATTCTTTGCTGACAAAAAGTCCAGTTCATCAGAAAGGTACGACTAACCAAATAATTTGCTATGGGTGCATAGCAAGGAACCACCTCAGATATTGCTTCCAAGCTATCAAGTGGAAATGCATCATTGATAGGAGTGGAGTCACTTTTAATATGTTCTAGGCGACTCAAGTGGTCCGCCACCAAATTTTGGGAACCACTCCTATCTTTGATCTCTAAGTCAAACTCTTGCAATAACAATATCCAACGGATTAACCTTGGTGTAGACTCTTTCTTAGCTAACAAGTATTTCAAAGCCGCATGGTCTGAATATACTACCACCTTAGTTCCAAGTAAATAGGCTCAGAATTTATCCAAAGCAAAAACAATAGCTAAAAGTTCTTTTTCAGTGGTAGTATAATTAGACTGGGCGCCATCTAAAGCTTTAGAAGCATAAGCAATAATATAAGGATCCTTACCTTCGCGCTGAGCCAGCGCCGCTCCTACCGCATAATTCGATGCATCACACATGATCTCGAACGGCCTACTCCAGTCAGGCTCTCTCACAATAGGATCTTGGGTCAAGGCAATCTTTAGCTTGTCAAATGCTTCCATGCAGTCCTCACTCAAGTCAAACTCTACGTCCTTCTGCAGCAGACGGGACAAAGGTAGTGCAACCTTACTGAAGTCCTTGATAAAATGTCATGGAAACCTGCATGACCGAGAAAAGAACGGACGTCCCTCACGGAGGAGGGGTAAGGTAAACCAAAAATAACATTGACCTTTGCTGGATCAACAGATATACCAGTATTAGAAACGACATGGCCTAGAATAATACCTTGCTTTACCATAAAATGACACTTTTCAAAATTAAGCACAAGGTTTGAACTAGCACATCTTTCTAATACTCTAGACAGATTATCCAAGCAAAGGTCAAAGGAATCACCATACACACTAAAGTCATCCATAAAAACTTCCATACAATGCTCAAGAAGATCTGAGAATATACTCATCATGCACCTTTGAAACGTAGCCGGTGCATTACATAAACCAAAAGACATTCTCTTATATTCATATGTTCCAAAGGGGCATGTAAAAGTTGTTTTCTCCTGATCTTCTGGAGCAATGTGGATCTGAAAATAACCAGTATAACCATCTAGAAAACAATAATATGATTTACCTGATAAGCGACAAGCATTTGATCGATGAAAGGTAGTGGGTAGTAATCCTTGCGAGTGGCCAAGTTCAAGCGCCTGTAGTCAATGCACACCCTCCAGGAATTCTGCACTCTTGTAGCCATGAGTTTCCCATTCTCATTCTTCACTGTTGTTATGCCAGACTTCTTCGGAACCACTTGTACTGGACTAACCCACTCACTATCCGACATTGGATAGATAATGTCGGCTTCAAGCAGTGGGGTCACTTCCTTCTTCACAACTTCTAGAATTGTGGGGTTCAACCGCCTTTGAGATTGACGGATAGGCCTCGCTCCCTCTTCTAGAAAAATACGTTGCTCACAAACTTGAGAACTTATACCTATTATGTCTGCCAAACTCCACCCAATAGCTTTATTGTTTCTTCTCAGTACACTAAGCAGTCATTCCTCTTGTTGGAAAGTAAGTTCCTTTGCAATAATCATTGGGATCTTACAATTGTCTTCAAGATAAGTATACTTGAGGTGAGGTGGAAGGGGCTTCAACTACATTTTCAGCTCATGGCTTGGCACTTGATCATCCGGAACCATTAGAGGTGGCAAGGTGTCTTCAGTATACTCAAAGGGCTTCCTCACACTTGCATTTTGAGCCATGTTCTTCTCATCAACTGCCTCTTGGTGAAATTCAGTCACAGTTTCATCAATAATGTCACACTGGAAGATAGAGTAGTCTTTCGGTGGGTGCTTCATAGCTTCATCAAGGTTGAAGCTCACCGCTCTTCCATCTATCTCAAAAGAATAGGTACCTGAGAAGGCATCCAATTTAAACCAAGAAGTCTTCAAAAACAGCCTCCCAAGCAAGGTAGATGAAGGTCTTCCTGTGTCATTAGGGGGCATCTCTAGAATGTAGAAGTCAATAGGAAAAGTTAACCCCTTAATGCTCACCAAGACGTCTTCCGCAATGCCAACCACTGAGATTATGCTCTTATTTGCTAAAACAAAATGTGCTGCTGACCTTTTCAACGGTGGAAGCCTCAAAGCATCATATACATATAATGGCATAATACTAACATATGCACCTAAATAACACATGCAGTCAACAAACTGTCCACCCCCTATAGTGGAAGTAACCATACAAGGACCGAGATCAACACATTTCTCCGGTATAGCACCCATCAAAGTAGAAATTGAGCTACCCATGTCTAGTTCTTCCACGCCTACGCATTTAGTTATCGTGTGTGAACGCTTCACGTTTCATAATTCCACTTTATGCAATTTGAGCTTTTATTCCTTCATCAGGCTTCTAATATTACTATTTCTTTCTATATATATGAAATATTATATGAGCCTTAGAACGATCGTGACACTTTGTTATTCTTCGCTTTACGGTGCGAGGTAATGCTTAGGGTAACAGGGTGTTAGAATATAACTGGACTTCTTGTGAAGATTACTCTCATGCCAGGTGAGAAGTCCTCAGTAGGAATCTTCTTATTCCTCAAGTCTTTGTGTTCTTTCTTTTTGGGGCCTCCTTCTTTAATGGTGGGTGGTGAACGTCCAACACCAAACTTAGGGTTGATGCCAGGGGGCTCTGTATGGCTTTGCATTGAATGAGAAGGCTTGAGCACTGAGCTCTGCATGCTAGTACCACCTTTGTTAGAGAGAGGTTGAGGCTTAAGAATTTTGAACAGCAAATGGCCCTCATGCATCTTCAGGACTAGCTCTCCTCTCTCTACATCAAGCAAGGCTCTCCCAGTAGTTAGGAATGGCCTTCCTAGGATGATGGAGTCATCTGTTTTCTCTCCAATATCAAGTATCATGAAGTCTGTAGGAAAGTCAAGGTCTTCAACCTTTACTAGGACATTCTCCACCAATCCATATGCCTGCTTCAGGGACTTGTCTGCCATCTCCAGTGAGATCCTTGTGGGTAATGGTCCCTATAGTACAAAGAATCAGGAAACTTCCGGGATCCAGCAATTTCTGAGGTAGCTTCTTTTGCAGTAGTGCACTACACTCCTTGGTCAGCACCACAGTTTCATCTCCCCTCAGGGCCTTCTTCTCAGAGAATACACTTTTCAGACAAGCCATATAGGGAGGCTTTTTCTCCAACACTTCAGCAAAATGAATATTGATTTGTTACTTTTTAAAAACTGCCAAGAATGGAGCAAGTTGTTCATCCTTGGTCTCCTTTTGCATGTTCAGAAGGTGTTGTACTTCAGGCTCTTTTATCACTACTGGGGCATGTACTAGTGCATTGCCAGTCTCCTCTTCAGCTTTTTTCTCCTTCAAATCCTTAGCAACATCATATTCTTTAGGCACGGCTTCCTTGCCCATGGTGAGGGCTTTGCACTCTTCCTTTGAATTTACCTTTATGTTGCTTGGAAGAGTGTTGGGAGGTCTCTCAGGTATCCTGCTGCTCAACTGACCCACTTTTATTTCCAAGTCCCGAATGCAAGACCGAGTTTCTTGCATAAAGCTGTGAGTGGTCTTTCAAAGGTCAGAGACTATTGTGGCTAAGTCAGAGAGGCTGTGTTTGGATATCTCCATCTGCTGCTGAGAGGGTTAGAACTGCCTATTGTTGAACCTATTTTGATTGGTTCCACCCTGGATATTGTTGAAGCCCTGTTGAGGCTTCTACTGCTCCCTCCACCCAAAGTTAGGGTGGTTCCTCCATCCTTGATTGAAAGAATTTACATAGGGATTATTATTGGGATTTTTAGAGGAATTTCCCATGTAATTTACTTTCTCTATAGTGGGCTGAGCAATGTCATAAACATCCCCTTGGGTGTGGCTCCCAGTCATGCCATAGGATGCATCTTGAGTGTTGACAGCTAAAACCTGCATCCTGGTCAAGTGCTGAGAGATCATGCTTATCTGCTGGGACATGAGCTTGTTTTGAGCCAAAATAGCATCTAGTGTGTCCATTTCTATGACTCCTCTCTTTTGAGTAGTCCCAATGTTCACAGGGTTCCTCTCAGAAGTGTACATGTACTGGTTGTTGGCAACCATCTCAATAAGCTCATTTGCCTCTTCAGGCATCTTCTTCATGTATAGAGAACCACCTGTAAAGTGATCCAAAGACATCTTGGCCTTATCAGAGAGGCCATCATAAAATATCTGTAGCCTGGTCCAATCTCAAACTATGTCAGGAGGGCATCTTCTGATCATTTGCTTGTATCTCCCCCATGCCTCATAGAGAGACTCTCCATATTTCTATATGAAGGTTTGGACATCCACTCTAAGCTTACTCATCTTCTGGGGTAGAAAGAACTTGGTTAGAAATCCAGTTACCACCTTGTCCCATGTGTCTAGGCTCTCTTTGGGCTGAGAATTAAGCCACTGTATTGCTCTGTCCCTTATAGCAAAAGGAAAGAGCATGAGCTTGTAAACCTCAGGGTTCACTCCATTCGTCTTAATAGTGTCACAGATCTTTAGGAAGTCAGATATGAATTTGTTGGGTCTTCCTGTGGGAGTCCATGAAACTGACAGTTCTGCTACACCAGAGTGACTAACTGAGGCTTGAGCTCGAAAATATTAGCACCAATGGCAGGTATAGATATACATTGAGAAATCTGGTGTGGGTGCAGTATATGAGCCGACCAGCTTCCTTTCTTGCTCTTTAGCATTCCAGTTCCCTCCATTAGCTGCCATAGTGATCTCTTCAACTTCCTTCTCAAAGGTTTCCTTGAGATTTTCTCTGGCTTTGTAAGCCTTAGCTTGTTGGAAACGCCACCTCAAGGTTCTTTCAAGTTCAGAATCAAACTCGAGAAGGGGGCTCTTTGTCCCTGTTCTTGCTCATAAACAACAAGAAATAAAGAAAAAGTAGGAGTCTCTAAGTCAAAGTATAAAGAACTCCCTATTAGATATCTAAAAAAATAAGAAATAAAATAAATTAAAACACGCTATTAAACTAAAAATTTCGAAAATAAGAATGAGAAAAAAACTAAAATTTTTGAAAAAAAATTGAAAAAGGGAACACATTAAAAGACACCAAACATAAAATCAGAAATTAAAGAAAAATAAATAAGATAAAAATAAAAATTAAGAAAAATAAACAAACTAAAAATTAAAAATTAAAAAGAAAAATAAATAAACAAAAACTAATAAAAAAACCTAATCTAAGCAACAAGACAACTGGTATTGTCAATCACGAACAATCCTTGGCAACGGCGCCAAAAACTTGGTGTGCGAAATTAGAACTCGCACAACTTAACCGGCAAGTGCACCGGGTCATTCAAGTAATACCTCCGGTGAATGAGGGTTGATCCCACGAGTAATGCTGAACTAAGCAAGCAATGGTTATCCTGTTGGACTTAGTCAGGGAAACAGTAAATAGATTTGTTGTTGTTGTAAACACACAAGACAATAAACAAGCAAATAAAGAAAAGCAAGTAAAGGTTTGGTGTAAAACAATGATGAGAAATCAGTTAAGATCTCGTAGATGTTTACTTTTTCTGGATTAAAATGTCTTACCAACTATTTTAACAATGAATGATTTATTCTATGGAAAATCATAAGTGATTAAATCCTAATCTCTTAGTGACTTAATCTCCCCGAATCCTCATCAAACGCCACTCTCGTGGTCACTCAATTCAGATTAGAGGGAGAAGTTTAGAAAACTAGTTTATACCACAAATGCCCTAATCACCCCAATCCTGGCTGAGTAGATGTTGCTTATCCCCATCAGGTTGTGTCCTTATCCGTCTAGGAGGAGTGTTTTCAAGCTGTAGTTCAAGCGAGATAACTCTCTCGAGAATCACAAGAACTTATGTTAAAAAGGGCCATACTCTCGTTCCACCCAGTTCATAAGATTAAGAATAAAAACAACACCTTAGAATTGAATCAGACATATATTAAAATAGCAAAATAAGAATCTTAATCCATAGAAATAAATATAGCTCCTAACCTTAACCAGGAGGATTAGTTGCTCATAACTTATAGAGAAAATAGGGTTCTGAAAAGTGCGGAAGGGAGAAGATTCTAAACCAAAGTGATCTTTTACTTTAAATACTAACCAAATAATAAATACTAGACCTAAAAGATATTATTTTCTAAATAAAAATTACAAAAAAAATAAGATAAAACTAAGAAGTGCTAAATCTACTTGCAGGCCCAAAGAGGTGTGAATCGGGCTACTGCTGGCGTTTAACTTCAAGAATGGCCCAAGTGGGGAAGCGTGGGTCTCTGGTTTGTACCCCCTGTTGGTGTTAAACGCTTGGGCGTTCAGCACCCAGGGGGTGCTGCCAACATTTTTCTTTCTTGCTTTAGACTTCTCCAAACTGCTCTGAATTTCACCTAAAATCATAAAAATGCAAGAAAAACTCAAAGTTGCATCGAAAGGTGGTTTTTGCACTAAAATCAAGTAAAAATAAATAAAATCTAACAAAAAAAAACTAGAAAATGATAGTAAAATGGGGTATAAGATGCTCACGTATTAGAAGTGTAGTCCAGGTTTAACTACACCATTAGTACTAGAAGGTTGATTGGCAAAGCAGAAGTTGATCGAAAAAATCTTTAGTGCTTAGAAAGAATTTTACCAAGCTTTAGCTGTTAAAAATATATTTGATGCAAATTGAAAATTTCAGGGACAAAATTGTAACAAAATAAAACTTAGAAATTTTTTAAATATATTTAACAAACATCAAGGACAAAAAACATGCTTTACCAAAAAATTAAATATTAACAAACATTAAACATAAACATTATGATATTTACAAGTTATAATAATTTATTATTATTTATGAAACATTAAAATTATTAATTATTAAACTTTAAAACATCAATATTGAAATATTATTATTTATTAATTATAATAATTATATTTTCTCTAAGAAAATTAAAGCTTTTTTTAGATTTTTTTAAATAGTTTTAATTATAATATTATGTTATTGAAAATAATATTTAATATTAAAAAATATAATTATTATAATTAATAAATAATATTAATAATTTAATAATTATATTTTCTCTAAGAAAATTAAAGCTTTTTTTAGATTTTTTTAAATAGTTTTAATTATAATATTATGTTATTGAAAATAATATTTAATATTAAAAAATATAATTATTATAATTAATAAATAATATTAATAATTTAATAATTATATTTTTTAATATTAAATATTATTTTCAATAACATAATATTATAATTATTTATTAATTATAATATTTTCAAATTATAATAGTTTAAAGATTATTGTCATTTTATTTTAATAATATTGATATGTTACAGAATATTTATAGCATTTGTATAATTAATATACACTACTTTCACTACAAAAAAGGGGTTAAAACGACAGTTATTTTTGGAATTACGGCAGTTAGAACCGCCATTATGACCAAAATTAGTGCCTCCAAGAAATGCCGTTATTCTGGGCGCCATTCTGGTTATTACGACGGTTTTTTGAGTATTAAAATGGCGGTTTTTGAACAGCCGTCGTTTTTACCAAGATGTTGTGGCATCATTTCTGTTTAAAATGGCAGTTGGATTTACCATTATAACCGCCCTTTTTACCAGGTTATAATGGCATCTTTTGTGTTTAAAATGGCAGTTTCTAGCTGCCATTTTTACCAGGTTATAATGGCATCTTTTGTGTTTAAAATGGTAGTTTTTAACCGCCATTTCTACTAGCGTATAATGGCATCGTTTTCCTTTAAAATGGGGGTTTCTAACCGCCGTTTGTACCTAATTATGATGACAATTTTATGCTTTTTAGAATAAGATTGAAACTACCAATTTAAAGTGATATTTTCGAAACTCACTTAAAAATCTCGTAATAACCAAAAGGCATAATCATAAATCTAACATCATAAGATGATTTTTAATTCATACATGATCCAAAAGTCATAATCCAAGTCATAATTGAGATGTCATAATCCAAAAACAAAGTTTCAATATAACATTTTTCAATAATACGTCTTAACATATAATTCTTAATATACGTCTTAACATATCAAGCAAGGTCATGCTTCTTTGTTGCTTGCTGCAGAAGACCTACTTCCTAACTCTTTTGGTGATGGAATCTCACTCTCCTGATCCAATCCCTACAATAAAAATATAACTATTATGAGCACAAGAAATGCAAGAAAAAGGCATATATTTATATACATTTATCATGTCTAATTACATAGCATTGATACAATAATGAATAAATTTTTTCATACAAGTGGTATAAATTGATTCATGAACAAATTTTACAAAGTTCCATCACTTTAAAATTCTTCCATCTTTCAGTACGTTGTATTTGTTTTGAAACAAAAAAATTCGACTCTGTTTTCACACATTGAACTATAAAATTTATAAATCAACAGTTAAATAAACACCTTATACAAAAGATCTCAATTTCTAAAGGTTATTGACAAAATAGAACTATACTTTCTAGGTTCTAAGATAGAATTAATCCACATACGGCCACAACTCCACAAGTTATACTTACTACCCCTTCAGCAATGCTATCAAGAGCAACTGAGCAAGTAAGCAAAGTCAAGAACATATACTAACAATTCTGTATCTTACCTATAGTTTTCATTCACATATGCCTAGGGTTTTGATAAAAGAAGAATACATGATTGGAATTGTATAAGGTGTACGTTTCTTATTAATATTTAGATCGGGCTCAATGTGGAAATCTTCCATATTGATAATGGATTATTTTACATGAAAATTTGTTTCAACAATTTCATGTGAAGAGAGGTTGAGAACAACGACTAAAGTTGATACCGTTAAATACCGTTAAATATTAATGCAAAATAATGTACACACAAGACAAAGTTTACTATCACTCTAGCATAAGCTAGCACTACTACTAATTATATTAATAATAGGAATCATAAGCAGAATATGAATGTACCTATGAAACTTGTTGAGTAGGGAACATTCCAGCCAATTGTATTGCAATTTTACCTCCTTCCTTAGAAGCAATATAGGAGACTAGCGCTTGCAATTACGCTTTAATGTAACGACCCAACTTCCAGAACGTCATGATCGTACCAAAAGTAAGGCGTTACTTACCTGTTTTCCTTTATTAACTATTTACTATTGAGCCTTTAGTTCGATATCGTGATTTAGTTTTATAGAAAATTCCAAAAAAATTTTGTTTTTATTAATTAAAATCATATAGCAAACATCACCAAGTATAATAATCACATAATTATTAATAATAATAAATATTATACAAAATAAATTAAATAAAACTCAAGTACAACTCCTATCCCTCTGTATAAAATAAAAACTAAAGTAACAAGGGCGAGGAAACTGTATAAAAACAACATGAAATACAAGTAAAGTCCTGCTAATTGTCTGCAGCTTCATACCGAGTCTTCGAACCTGTGTCACTGAAAGGGTGGAAGATTTTGGGGTGAGAACAAACCACACGTTCTCAGTAGGGAATGGGAATGCCGTAAAAGTAATGATTAACATGTAAATAATTAACTTTGCTTAATAAACTATCTTTGTCAAACCCTTTAAAATACTTTTTAATCTTACTTTAGATAAATAATTACTTTCTTTAAATTCCTAAAACCAAAACAGATCTCAATCACAAAATTTGTCATATAAAATATCTTTCAGCCACATAATTGATTCTCAGTCACAACAAACAGTTATTAATCATCTCTATACATTCACAGACTACTAGCACAAGTAAGAAACTCAATTCAACACACAAACAAATCACAATAAAACAAACAACACAATCATAGAGAAGTAATACAAGCAAACACAACCAAATGCAAATGCACAACCACTATGATGCATGTCTGTCCTAAGCAGGCCATGAGCTCACGTGTCGGTTTACACCCTGCAGCCCGACATTACCTAGGAACAAGTCCCAGATATGGCTTCCTTTTGTGTCCTTAGTGCATATGTGTCGGTGGTAAGAATACCACTCCTTCGTGACTACCGATAGTCAGCGCAAAGCCCGAACCCATAATATACGCACAAGGGGAAACAGTGATCCTCAGTTCGTGGGCGTCCCCGAGATCAATTCACAAACAAAACAATGATCCTCAGTTCGTGGGTTTTTCCAAGATCAACATATAACAGTTAGTGGGTTATTCCCGTAATCAATGATTATCAATTCATGGGTTTTCCCGCATTTAAAACAAATAACAATTTATACGTTTCCCCGAGATCAATGATCATTCAGTTCGTGGGTACTTCCCGAATTTAACCAATTATCAAGTTATGGGTTTTCCCCGTAGTTAAACAACTAATAGTTCGTGGGGTTTTCCCTCCTTTTATCACTTTTCATTTTCCTTTCTAAAGCTCAACAATCCATATATCAGTTCCCCATTCTGTTTTCCCCTTTAAATTTTTAATAATTTTCCTTAAACCTTTCTTAATTCCTCAGGCATTTGTCTATAAAAATCTTAATCATCAAATGATTTCATAATTTTTACTTTAGCAATCTTAACTCGAACCAACTTTAAAACAGTTTTCCAGTTTAATTCTCTATCAAAAGACTCAAGAAAATCATCTTTCTCTTTACTATCCCAACTCAAATGTTATAATATAAATTCATAAATTTCTAAAAGCTAATCCTTTACTTTAAGCCCAAATCATAATTTTTTTCTATATTGAATCAAACTCAAAACATAATTTCTTTCTTAAATAACTTAAATTCGAAACATAGGCCTTTCCTTGGTAAATCGAACTCAAAATATTATAATTCTTTTCTTAACTAAATAAAACTCAAATAATATAATTTTCCAAGTTCAAATCATCTAAAATAACTTCTCAAATAAAACCTCAGATTTTATAAAATTTCGGCAGCACCTCCCTTAAAACTCGGACTTTACCACCCTTACGGGTTCCCTCTTTCTTAACATCTCATCAAACCTTTGTCAACAATTATCACAGCAGATTCTCAATCAATTAGAAATTTAATAATCCGCAATAATTAACAATTCAGCCATAATCCGCCACTCCCACATAATCCATCAGTCCAACTTCAATTTGATCAATTCATAAATTATTTTAACCAAAGGACTAACAGTTTTTCACTTTCCAAATACCCAAAACACATTATCTCCTAACTTAAACAAAATCTTAGCAATATTGACACCAAAACACATAGAGTATGTAATATTCACAAAATTCCAGTTCTCTTATAACCAACTACTATGTTCACCTAAAAATTCTGCTCCATATAGTTTCCAACTATCACAAGTTATCCTTATACTTTTAGAGTTATTTTATCTCTAAATTCAGATTTCATGAAAAGGTCAATTTAATAATCAAACCTCAATCTTTTAACAATTCTCAAACTTAATCCTAATTAATCACGAATCAACATTAACAACTACCAAAACCAATTCCAACCAATCACAAGTCAATTTCACAACCATTCCAATACATCAGATAACTAAAAACAACAACAAGCACTTACTCTCAAAAACCAAAATATAGCTACACAACTCAACTAATTCAGTATAATCACATAGAATCAGAATTTTTCAACAATTCAATCAAAATCAGAAAAAATCAATATCAATTATAGCTTCAAACACTCACAATAACAAAACCCAAGGACATTCACAGCCATAACCTGAACAATACTCCAGTTGAAGCACTAAAACAATATCAAACTTAATCCAAATTTCACAACCTCAAACCAAACTTATTCCACCATTAATCTCTCATAACAACAAAACCAGTCACATTCACAGCAATAATCCAAACTCAATTCATCAATTATACATACGACAGCTTTTCAATAATTAACTCAGTATATTTTTATTTAATAAATTACACTAAATTAATCATTATTCACAACCACATCTAATTCCAGTCACAGCTCAGAATAATCACAACAACTAACAAATTTCAAATGCATTTCAAGTTATTCATATCAACTAAATAATTTTTTAACCGTCATTAACCATTTGCACTTATCCAATTAACTTTGTACGCATTCTAGAATTTAAACCGTTAAATTTTGAAAAATAAATCCCCTACATCGATGTCGAAACTCATGAAAATCGCCAAACACAGCAGCTCCGTTAGCAGTTCCAACACTCGTTTTATTTTCTGGGCAGTAACCAAAGTGGTTCTAGGCAGCTCCAATATTGTTTCCTAGTGACAGAGGGCTCCGGTAACTACGAAACCTGAGGCAGGGGCTGAATAGAGCAGCACAGAGTAGTATAGAGTAAGAGCAGCAACAGTTTGGCATCTCCGATCGACGGCAGCAGCATTATTTCCGATCACTCTTCACTCTCGCAGTAGTAACCATGGTGGCAACAAAATAGAGAGTTCAAATTCAATGAAGTCAGAAATTGAAATGAGTTCAATAGAATTGGAACTACAGATAGCTTACAATAAAATAACGGAGTAGCAACAGGGTTTCCGGGCAGCTCTAGTGGCAGTAATGGCTGAGCCAACATAAATAATAGCAAAAACAGAGGCTGAGCAAAGGACAATGGTTCCAACCATCGTGAACTCTCTCTCTCACCGCAGATGGGCTTTCTGATGGCAACGGCTTCTGATCACAGCACGACAACTTGGCGCGGTGAAGATCCTTTCTTCCTCTACTATGTGTGTATTCTGCGATGTTGGTGACAGTAGCATCCAGCAAACCCTCCTCCTCCAGTGGCGGCTCCTTCGATGGCACCAATGCACGACGGCAATGAGAGGCACGGCGACGCCCTCTTCCTCCCGATCTTTGGCTCAGGCTCGTCTCCCTCCTCTAGTTCCTTCCACGACGGCATGGCTTCGACGGCGTGGCTTCGACGGCGATGCTCTCCATATCTCCACGAACAGCTGACAGAAGGCGCTGCAGCGCGGGCAAGGCTGGGCGACGCTGGCGATGGTGGCGTGGGATCCTTGTGTGCGACAGTCCGGCAGTCACGGCGGCGGTGGGGTAGCTGCTCTTCCCTCTCTCTTTCCTCTCTGTTTTGCTGCTGTGTGTGAATGTTACATTGAAGGAAGGTGAGGGTGAGGCTATGGCTGTGTAGGGTTAGGAATTGGGAAAATTAGCGTTCTAAATTAATTTTGGGAATTTGGGTTAGAAATTAGGATTTTATAAAGGAATATGGATAGATTTGAATAGATATTTTGATAAAATTGGAGGGTAGAGTAATTTTAAAACCAAATATACTCTCTTAAAAATATCTAAGAATACTGGTTATCAACATATTGCTAAGTTCAATTAATTATTTCTAGTTTAAATTATAAAATAAGCATATTAATCATATTTTTATAAAATATAGTTTAAAATCAATATTAATTTTTCTTTTTATTATATTTCTATTATCAAAACTCTAATTTCAATTTGTGTAGAATAACTAATTATAATAAAAATTTTACTTAAACATTAATTAACTTAAACTTAAACTATTTATAAAAATCAAACTAATTATTTCTAGTAAATTAATCTCTAAGAGTATAAATTAATAAAATAGAACATAATTCATTCATAATAAAAATTACTTAAATTGAACGGTACAATTCTTTCTTATTTTTTAATTACTAAAATTATAATTTCAATCATATCAAATATCCAATAAAGATTATATAAAAATTCTAATTAGTTTAAACTTCAATTATTATGAAAATTTATTTAATTTCCTTTAGTAAAATAATTTCCTTAAAATAAAATTATCATCAAATAAAATAAATCACAAATAACTAATTATTTAATTTTCAAAAACTAGGGTTGTTACATTTAACAGTATCCAACTCTTCTTGCACATTTGGATCACAAGTAGATGATGTGCCAACATCATTTGAAGAACCTAAATACATTTGACTAATCCTTGTAGTGTTGTTCTTGAAAGCAATTGTTGGAGCAGCTCCAATACCTAAACCTCAAACACGACAGGGTGCTCTTTCCCAAAAACTACTCCAAGAGCATCAAGAGGAGAATTAACAGTTGATTCCATTGGTTGTTGGCTGCTATGTGCTTCAATCTTCTCCTACTTATAAAAAAAAGAGAAAGAATAAAAAATAGTATTATCTTATAAAAAAGAAAGAAAAAGAAATACAAACAAGTTACTTATTTCACTTTAGTCTTACGGTGATGCCCCAAAAAATACCATTTTCCACCATGCTTTAATGTATATGAATCAGCGTTGAAGTTACATGTGGGACAAGCATATTTACTGTGTACGTTCCACCCAAATAAGTTACCAAGGCCTGGAAAATCACTAATTGTCCACATTAATGCTACTCATAATGTAAACATTTCATTCTTGAACCTATCTAATGTTTGAACACCATCATGCCACAACTCTTTTAACTCCTTGATAAGAGGTTGTAAGTATACGTCTATGTTGTTTCCCGGTATTTTCTCTCCGGGAATAATCATTGACAAGAAAAGTGATGTTGGCTTCATGCACTCTCGTGGAGGTCGGTTGTAAGGAATAAGCACCACTGGCCAAATGCTATAGTTTGTACGTAAAGCTCCAAAAGAGTTGAATCCATCAGCTGCAAGACCAAGACGTACATTTCGAGGATCTTCGGCAAACTTATCATGAAGTAAATCGAATGTCTTCCAAGCTTCAGAATCCCGCGGATGCCTCCTCTTCGAATCTTTCTTTTCTGCCGAAGCATGCCATCGCATTGATTGTGCAGTTTTAGAACACATGAATAATCGTTGAAGTCTTTGTTTTAGTGGAAAGTATCGCAAGATCTTTGCCGGTTTCTGCTTTTTGGCATCGCTCCATTTAGATGTCTTGCATCTTTTGCATTCTTGCAAATCTTCTTCCTCCCCCCAATATAACATGCAGTCATTAGGGCAAGCAGGTATCTTGGTATAATTAAGCCCTAGTTTGTTTATGATTTTCTTGGCCTCATAGAATGTATTTGAAATCTTCGCATTTCCAAAAGCATGTTTTATTAACTTGAGGATTTCGATCATGGGTTTGTCGCTTATTCTGTATAAGCACTTTATGTGATACAAACTAATCAAGAAAGACAGTTTTGAATACTTTGTGCAACCTTCATACAATTGCTCATTATCGTCTTCCAACAACTTGTAAAATTCTACATTTTCTCCATTGTGCTCTTCATTTTCTGCATCTTCTATGTTGTCTTCATCTCCATCTCCATCTTCATTCAAGTCAGGTCCAGCAACTCCAAATACGTCATTGAGCTTTGTTACCATTGGATGTTGAGATGTCGAATCATCTTGTACAATTTGACTAGTTTGATGAGCTTGTGACCCAACTCCAACTGCTTCTTCACCATGCCAATACCAAACTTTGTAGTTTTCTGGAAATGGCTTGACTATTAAATGTTCAAAAACTTTCTCTCTTGTTTGCCACTTGCCAAAACCACACACCGAACAAGGGCATTTAATCTGACGACCCCCAAGAGATCGATGCTCAAAAGTGAAATCCAAAAACTTGTTTAGACCATCTTTATACTCGTGCATGTTTCATGATTTTCCAATCCATGACTTATCGATTGACATGATTAAGAGGGACTACAAAGAGGAATATTAAAAAATCTATTCATTAAAAATCTCTCTCTCTCTATCTCTCATATTAACTAGGAAACTAACTAGTATATATCAGCAGGCGCTACTATAAAAAGAAATTCTTGTATGTGCAAATTAGATATCAAACAAATACTTAAATAGTACTCTAAAAGAAATTATAAAAAAAAATTGTAATTACCTCTTTCAAATGATAATTTTGTGGCTGTAACAGTGGCTTTGTGAACTTTTCTTTCTCAAGTAATTGTATATATGCAAATTAATTTTTTTCTACAAGATAAAAAGAGACAAAAAAAATAAATTGAGAAAATATTTTATTCTCAAATTATAATTTATAAAAATTTTTTTTATAAAACTCATATTATATTAACTAACTAACTAATTATTTTATATTCATATATTATACTGTTTAATTATTATTTAATTAAACAGATTATATTACAACAATATGTGGTTGTCAAGCTAATGGGTACAGAGTACAAACTGTTAGTAACTTAGTATTATAAGGTTTAGGGTAACTGGTGTAGAGTCCAAACTCAAAATAAATTAAGCAAATATTTTATTCTCAAATTATAATTTATAAAAATTTTTTTTATAAAACTCATATTATATTAACTAACTAACTAATTATTTTATATTCATATATTATACTGTTTAATTATTATTTAATTAAACAGATTATATTACAACAATATGTGGTTGTCAAGCTAATGGGTACAGAGTACAAACTGTTAGTAACTTAGTATTATAAGGTTTAGGGTAACTGGTGTAGAGTCCAAACTCCAAACTGTAATATAATGTAACATTTTAGAAGGGGTATTGGGCCATGATAGTAATAATAGATAGATGTTCAAATCAATTTTTTCGTCCCTATTTGCAAGTGGGAACATTGATCATGACTCCTCTCAAGCACATTTCATGCTTGATTACAATCCTAGTGACATACAAATAGATATAGGCCCTACCTATATATATTTACATGATTTGGATAACATCACATACGTATACATTACAAACAGAGCCATATTCCATCCCTAATATGAATAAGAAATTAAAAGACACACTCTTATATAACTCCAAGATCAATTATGCACCTTGATACTTATCTTCAATAATTACAAACAGCTACAAATAATAATAATAATAAATAGTACTAATGAAATAGAAAAACCACAGAAAGGGCATTATATATAGAAAAAGATATATATGTATTTTGATATATAATTGATTGAACACATAATAATAACAAAAACAAAATATATATAAGGAAGAATAACAAAAAGAGCATGCATTCAATTCAGGCACTACTGCTCTTCAATCAGAAGGGGAAGTCTTGGTCTTCAAGCAATAGAGGGAATCTTAGAACCTTAGAAATTAGCTATTAAACACGGAAAAGAAACAACTGAACCAAAAAGAAGTAACATAAATCATTAAAAGAATAACCAATTTGCCTCCATATTACCAACATAAAGAGAGAAAATTATTAATCAATTACATCAAGGACTAATTACTTATTCCAGAAATTCAGTCATTAAACTTAATGATTAACGAGCAAGACACACAAAGAAAATACTAAAACTTCCAGAATCAAGTTTAGCAAATTCACCAACTAAGAACATAAGAATATGGGGAATAAGACTAATTAGTAAACAACAACTGCATCAAGAATGGTCCCCGAGCTCAAAAACCACAATCTGAATGACCAAAACCCAACAAACTAATTGCAAAGTAACATCACCTACTAAAGACAAGTTCAAATGTTCTGTAAAAAACAAAACTTAGCAAAGGATATATGAAACCAGCTGGTAACAGCTCAAAAAAACAAATAAGAAGAAACCTTCACACGAGAAACAATAAGAAAACGTTAACAGCACAGAAAACCAGCAATTCAATTATCACATAGAAAATTTATTGTAAAAACAAAATTGAAGATGGAATTAATGGAAATATATCAATGAAAGTAGAATCAGATTGAAAATATTACCCTAAGCGACCAGAATTCAAAAGAGAATAAGTTTCCAGATCTGGGAATCACTTAAGCCCCCCTCCAGTCTTCGAGACTAACGACCTATGGAGAAGAAAACCCACAGAACAGGAAGAAAGAAGATTACAGAGAGATAAAGCTATAATTAGTTTTATAAAATTGAAGATAAATGTGATTAAGGAATTTTTCCATACCCCTTTTAATTCAATTTCAAATGCTTGCACCTGATATCAATACAAAATTAGTCATATAATTAGAACATTGCAAATTAGTCATATAAATGAATTTTGTACAGAAGATACCAACTTAATAACATTGCAAATTAGTCATATAATTAGAACATCCAAGATATGAATTAGAGATCCAATATTTTGTTTAGAATAGAAAGAAGCAAATTCAGGATGACTGCAATCATGTTGATGCATTATTAGAAATTTAAAAACAAATTTAAATCAAAACTACCTGCTATTAGTGTATTAAACAGTTTAGGCATTTGGCAATCACTGCTGTTTCAAGCTGAATGAGGAAGCCATATGTCAAGGAACTGAAATCCATGGACCAAAATGGCCTACATTACGAAATGCACAAAACAGTATCATTACACCAATAGCCACTGCAAACATCAGAAACTAGATGAGTGAATCCCAAATCTTTGCTCTTCAAAAGTACTGGTAACCATCTCCAATGCCATCAAACATAGGAGATTTGTTCAATGAAAGCACCATTTGATACGAATTTGCATCAAGAATATAGAGAATTAGAGATAATCAGAGAGAATAGGAGATAAATCCCTAGAATTAAGGCCAAATAGAGAAAATAGAATTTCTAATTATATCATGCATATCCCACATTATTACATCATATTTCTATTTATAGTATAATTCTCTAATTGAGCTAGCCCAATACTAATCCTATCAGCATGTTGTTAGAAGAGATCATGTAGATATTAATCTCAGACTGACATGAGTCAATCCAGGCAGTAGTAAATCATTCCGGAGGTGATTGGCAACCTCCAAGAGCATGGTGGATGTTTTGTATTAGGCACATCGGCAACAACTTCTTAAGGTCATTCAAAGTTCCACACTTGCAAAAACTTGTGGTCAATATTGGATATTCAAGGACAATGGAGGAGTACAACATCAACTATAAGAGGTTGCAAGAGCGAGGTGAGGCATATGCCCGGTGGTGCGATGCCATTGGACTTAGACACTGGTTATTGGCATTTGACGAGGGACATCGATTGGGCCCCATGACGATAAACCTTGTCGAGTGCATTTCAGTACTGAAGGGTACCCAAAACCTCCCTGTTTTGGCGCTTGTCCGAGCAACATATTATCGTTTAAACGAGCTACTTACGCAAAAGAGTGTCGAGGCTCACGATCGCAAGCGGGCTAGATTTACTTTCTCTACTTTTGTACAACAGCGGATAGAAGCAAATATGCAACGTGCTTGAAATATAGTTGTGCACCGGTTTGATAGACGAAACGAGGTATTTGAGGTGCGTGAAATGCCTAATGCAAAGGTGTTGGCAGTTGATCTTGTGCGGCAGAATGTGACTGTGGGCACTTTCAGGTGGAATGACTACCATGTTGACATGTTATTACTTGTTGTGTCAACCAGCAAGTCAACTGGTAGCTGTATGTGCATGATGTGTACAAGATTACAGAGGTTTGTAAGGTTTACAGATTTGAGTTCGTACTATTAGATGATCCAGAGGCATCGCCTTTTTATTCGGGACCGACATTGGTCTCTAATCCAAGCAAAACTTATATTATTTATTAAATTTAATATTTACAAAGTCAATTAAATATCATAGTAACATTAAATACAAGCAAAACTAATGTTATTATCTCATATTAACTCAAAAAAATTAAGATTAATTAAAATTACAAAAATAAAAAAATCAAATTACAAGAAAAAGGAAAATTATCAACTCACATCTATCCTTCGGATGAGAAGTTTGGTTTCAAACCTCGGTTCGAACAGGAGAAGTACGCCATGATAATGTGCTTTGGATGATCCATATCTCAGGGTTAGACACCGATTAGCATAATGAACTATCCATGTGGCTGAGAGCCCTCACAGTCCAGGCACAATGACACAATTATCAAGAGCGTGCTCTACCACTAAGCTAATAGCCCGTCGTGTGGGCCTCCCAAGATGATCCAAATAACTGATAATATGATCCTCGGATGCCGTATAATTACGTGCCGTTTTTAATCAATACAAACTAATATTTTTTTTGTATAATTACTCTTTTTCTTAAAGACATTACTCATGCGCTACTAACTCTCTTTTTCTTCTTCCTCACTTTATATTTCTTCTCTCTCCACACACTACACAGCATGAAATTGGGCATGAAATGGAGGATGAAAGAGCTCAATTAATAGAGCTTGAGCTGCGTCGCTGGTTACCAGGGTGGAAGAGCTGTCCCCTACATGTAGATAGCCTCCAACACGCCCACCTTGTGTTGCTACAGCTCTTCGAAAATGCGCGAAAATTTCTACAACGCTTGTTGGATTCGGAAGCAACATGCCCACCGCGTGTTGCCAGGAAACTGACATGTCACTGAGCTCTCCACATCACCACGCACGCTCCCCGCGTGTTGAACCTGCACCCACGAACCGGCAAAACACCTCATCTCTAATATTGAGCAAAAATACAAATGGCTTTTTCAAATGAAAAATAAATTCGGTTAAAATTACTTTGAAATTTTATGTGTGCTGAATAACTTCAATGGAGGGGTAAATTTGTCCACATTTTGGAGGGGTCAAGGACATGAATGTATTTTTCATTTTTCGGGGACGAAAATATCCACGAGAAAAAAGGTCAGGGACCTATTTGTCCCTTTCTCTTTTTTTTTTTTTTTTTTGATTTTTCATGGTTTCTCTCAACCTGGCAGGTCAATGACTAATCCTTCGTGGATCGAAACTCCATTTAAGAGTTTGTCGTTGGCCCATGGTTGTTGCATGCACAAAGCATGATTCAAAACCCAAACATTTACTTAAACAGACTAGTGAACTAACTAATAGACTAACTCAACTTAATTATTTATCATTCAAATAAACTTAAATTGAGATTTTTTTTTCTTTTTTGGGGCAGCAATTTAGTTTTTGGTCTTTTTTAGGCTTGAATTTTTTATCCCTTTTGTCCCCATTACATTGCTGGAACAATAATTTTTTGGGCATATTATTATTGGTCATTATTATCATTATTGCTTTCTCTTTCTTTGGTGAAATTATTATTACTTTCTCTTCAAATGTGATTTTTGAACATTTTACTCTTAATCCAGCGTAAATATTTTTCATCCGTCGTATGGTTCGTGAGCAAAAACTATTAATAAAAAATTGTTAATTTGTCTAGGCGGCACATTGCAAATTACGGTAATTAACAAGTTATAGTTTGTGAGTCCTTGTTATTGCAGGCATCCATGCCGAGGCATCAATCAACCACATATATCCACGCATCCAGCTTCCTCGACACACTTGTTCCTCTTCCTTATGTGTAGAAGTTTGTTGTCATTTTATACCATAGAATTGGCGATATCATTATGCTTATATTTTGTTTTCAATATAAATTCAAAGGGAATATAATTAAAAAAAGTAATAAATATACATTATGTTAAAAAAAAGAATAAACCATAAAAATGCATTCAAAAAATTTTATCGCGGACAAAAATGCACTCGAATTAGGTTATCAACAAGAATGTCCTCAAATAATTTAAAAATGTGTCAAAAATGCCTAACATTAAATATGTATTCTCAAAAATGCTTTAGAGATTGACAAAAATGATTTAAAAAATGAGATATTTATATCCTTAAAATTTGGTGTTTTTTCGCTGAGTATAAATTTTTTTGTGATGTTTTGTCAACAACCAATAATACTTTAAAAAATAAAAAAATATAGATATCAAATTTTTGTTTGATTTTATGTGTGTATATTTTAAATAGTTATCTAAATATTCCTATAAAATTTTCGATAAATGCATAAAGTTGTAAAATCCAAAATAATTAATAAAGAATTAATTAATAAATTAATTGTGAGTAAAAATGATTGAGAAATTAAAAGTTTATAATTTTGGATTTTATTGGTAAAAATTTAACTTAGAAAATAAAATGAGCGCGAAAATATCATCAATTGCGAAAAATGCGTACCGGTGTTAAAATTTGCTATACTGTCTGAACACTGTCCGATACTGCGTATGAGAAAATTAAAACTGTAAAAATGACAAGAAAAAATATTTAGAATAAAAATCTGAACATTTATCTTACAAGTTTTGACCCTAGGTAGGGCCAATGGGCTAAAATTACAAACGAGCACACATTAGGCCCAAGCCCAAGATTTAAGTAACCCCATTCACCCGAAAACACATCCATTTGCTTTGAGAAAGTGAGAGAGATTAAAGAGGAGAAGAGAGTGGAGAGAAACATGCCCTAACACTATTTATTCACCACTTCCAATCCACATATCTCTCAAATCGGAACTCCGATTAATGACTTGTTTTGTGGCTAGGAGACCATTTCATTGTCCTCTTCGATTCTAATTTTTGCAGTGAATACTCCCAAGAACCTTGGTGATTTACGGTGAATATGTGCATAGAGGTTGCCTAGGAAATTGATTTATATTGATTTTGGAAAGTGGTAAAAGTGAAAACTTATAACAAATGGCATTATGCAGAATTTGTGTAAAATTAGGTTTTTGACCAACTTCAACGGGTCATAACTTGGCGCTCGACGCTTGAAATTAAAAAAATTTATCTTGAATTAAAGATTATGATGATAGATTTAAAGCCATCTAAGAATGGAAGAAAACGGAATTTTTTTAGCAAAAGTTATGTGCGTTTGAAAACTGGTATGAAAAACTGAATTATGCAGAGTTGTAGTGCTTTTGGCAGAACTGAGTCCTGCATGTATTCACTTATCGTGCATACACATGAAGTTGAATTACTAATAATTATGCCTTGAATACATTGGAGAGTGATATGATAAATTGAATTAATTAATTTCCGGATAAACACTTAGTTAACTAGAGGAGATAGTCGCAGGGATGGTGATTTCGTCCTGCATGCGGTGAGGACGGTGGTTTCATCTTACTCATAAGATAATAAGATTTGCAAATTGATAAGCAAATTGGGTTATTATACAATATGACTTATGAAATTGAATAAGATTACAATTAAGGCTAAATGCGATATTGATTTCTTTCTTGACAAGGATGGTGGTATCATCCCGCTTGCTCAGTGCTTAAATTACTACATAGGGATGTTGGTTTCGTCCCGCCCACGGTGAGGACAGTGGTATTATCCTACTCATGAGAGTTCGAAATTGATAATTGATAAAGAAATAGGTTAAGACTGTGGTTATGATTGGACATATTTTAAATTATGATTATGATTATCTTAATTGGAAATCAATTAATGATTATTGATTAAATTTCTGGGTAAGATGCAAGGATTGTGATTTGTCCCGCTTGCTCTGGGTTAAGCGAGTAAAATTCAAAGGTTGTAATTTGGTCCCACTTCTCCGTGGATAAATTAATAAGAAAATGGGGTTAGTGAATCTAATAACTTATGAAACTAATTTAAGTAAAAAATTATGATTGATTGTGGTCTGAATAACCAATTTGGTAGGGACAGTGGTTTTATCCCGCTTGCGAGGCAAGGTCGCGTGTTCGTCCCACTTGCATATTTAGTTTGGCACTTGTACTAAGCAATGATGAAGGTTCCATCCTACTTGTTTGTGGTTGCGGTGTGATGTAGGGACAGTGGTCTCATCCTGCGTACATTCTCTCTCTCTGGTCTCAAGGTGTACAGAGCACTCTCCCTGCGAGATATGTACATGGTATTACACATTAATGGCACCATGCGTCCAACACATGAAGAAGAAAAGCCCCTGGGGTGCACAAACAAGCCAAGCGTCTAACACATGGACCATGTGTCCAACGCAACCTAGCCAGCCATGGCTCCATGCTCTGCGTCCAACGTAACCTCTTTAGTAATATGCCATGCAACTAATGCATGGGCATATGTACTCTACGCAAGCCCCAAAAGTCCCTCCAGTGGCTGCCTATTCAACCACGTGCCTAACTCATCATACCATGCGTCCAATGCATGGTTCACAAAGGCCCAAAGATCTTTAATTTGATCCATGTGTTGGATGTGGCCTAGCATGCGTTCGACGCACAAATTCGGGCCAACTCCGAGGGGATGTAATTCCTTCATTGATCCTTCCAAATCTTTTACTAATCCTTCAATTCTTCAAGCACTTAATTGGATGACTCAAGATTTAGCATAAGCCCATGAAATCAAGCCTTGGTTGTTAATTATGAAGAAAATCACCTATGGCTTAACTTGAGAAGGAAAACTACTTGAGAAGACTTAATTAGATTAGATTTGATTTGATTTGGTTCATTTTTTATTTAGTTTTGAAGTTAGTATTTAAAGGAAAGGAGACACACATATGCTCCTCTCTTTCTTCAACCGTTTTCAATTCAGATATTAGGATTTAGACATTTATAGTTTACCATGGAATGAATCATACATTGTTAAAATAGTTGGTAAGAACTTTTAATTCGAAAAGTAAACATCTCCGAAGCCTTAACTATTTTCTTTTACTGTTTTACATCAAACTCCTTATTTGCTTTCTTTATTTTCTTGTTTATTGCTTTATGCGCTTTCAACCATTAAAAGCTCTTTTTGATTTGCCTAAATAAGACAATTGGATAGCCATTATTTTTCAGTCTGACAATCCTCTGCGATCAACCCTCACTCTCCTGAGGTATTACTTGGATGACCCGACGCACTTGCCGGTTAAGCTGTGCGAAATCCTAATTCGCGTACCAAGTTTTTGGCGCCGTTGTCGGGGATTGTTTGTGATTAACAACTACTAGCTGTCTGGTTGCTTAGATTAGGTATTTTTCTTAGTTTTGTTTATTTAATTTTTCTTTTTATTTTTCGATTTTAGTTTGTTTTATTTTCCCCTTTAATTTCTAGTTGCTTAGATTAGGTATTTTACTTTCTTGTTCTTATTTTCGAAAGTTTTAGTTTAATTGATTACTTTAATTATTTTTATTGCTTTTTCATAGGATATCTCACTAGGAGCTCTCTATATTTTGACATATAGACTCCCACTTTTTTCATTGTTTTCTGTTTGAGTGCGCAGGAACATGAAGAGTTCACTATGGATCCGAATGGTAATGCATAACTTAGAAAAACCCTGGGCTCTTACACAGATCCTACTCCAGATTTCTATGGAAGGAGTATTAGTGTACCTCCTGTTGGAGTGGATGATTTTGAGCTCAACCCACAGCTTATCATCCTAGTGCATCAAATTTGCCACTTTCATGGAGTTTCGCAGGAAGATACTAACATGTTCATCTCTAACTTCTTGTGGATCTGTGATACTGTGAAGACCAATGGGGTGGATCCTGAGGTCTATAAGCTGATGCTCTTCCCATTTGCTTTGAGAGATATAGCAAGGGAATGGCTTGATATTCAACCTAAGGAAAGCTTGAACACTTGGAATAAAGTAGTCAACAAGTCCCCTTAGAGATTGACTAAGCTGAGGACATATGTTCAGACCTTTAGACAGGAAGGAAGTGAGTCCCTCTATGATGCTTGGGAGAGGTACAAGTTGATGCTCACGAAGTGTCCCCCTGACATGTTCTCAGAGTGGATCAGGGTACATATTTTCTATGAAGGACTTTCGGAGATGGCCAAGATGTCTCTGGACAATTCTGCAGTGGTTCTTTGCACTTGAAAAAGACACCTGAAGAGGCCACTGAACTTATTGAGATGGTTACTAACAACCAATATTTATACTCTTCTGAGAGGACTATAGTGAAGAAAGGAGTTATGGAAGTGGATGTCGTGGAAGCTCTTCTTGCTCAGATCAAGCTTTTATCTCAACAAATAAGTCTTTTTTCTCAACATTTGAGTCGGATGCAAGTTTCAACTGTTAATGCTGAGAATGCTCCCCAAGATTCTTTTTATGGTATGAGTGGTGGCTTTCCTCAACGTCAACTGAAGAGCAGAGCATGAAGGAAATCTTGGAATCTCAACTTGAGAACAAGGGACTGGAGTGTGTTGTGCAACAAGTGGAAAAGATGGAGAGTGTTGGATCGTTACCTCCTTATCATGAAGAACCACCCTCTTATCATGAACCTTTCCTCCTAAGTAATGAACCTTTATATCCACTCCAATCTCCAATGGATGACTGATGTGGGCGGAAATTGGCGAGTTAAGAATGATTATAAAATATGCGTTGCAAGTATAGTTCTCAACCAACCAGAAATCCGCTTATCAATTTAGAAGGGTGTCACAGAAATTAAAATAAAAATACTGGGAGTATGAATCCCAGGTCGTCTCCCAACGAGTTGCAGACAAGTGTGCTATTTTATTAATCAGATGTTTTAAAAAAGGTTTGAGTTGAATGGCAGAAAATTAAATTAGAGAATTTATATAAATTTAAATAAAAGCCTTGACTGGGAGTTGATTAGCTGGAAGCCCTATTCTTGTTGGAGTACTCTCAAGATTAATTGATAATTGAGGGTTATTATGTTTAGTTGCCCCTTACTAAGTAAGGGAAAGTCAAACGAGTTGGAATGCTGTATCTATCCACAAGTTCCAATCCGCTCTTGGGAGGATTGGTGTTAATGACTAGAGAGCAATCCAACAATAAACCCAATTACAATCTTTCTCTTGAGCATCCCAACTCAAGGGTTCCTTTCAATCAACTCCCCATCAAGTTAGGAAACTACTCGCTCATTGTAAATGTAAAATTCATAACATAATAAATGAAATTAAAGGAAGACATGATAAATAATAATCAAAAAGTTAATTAAAAATAAAAGTGATTCCTGTATTAATAAATGCTAAAATAATCCAACAGTAAAATTAAGTGAATTAAGGAACATGGAAGAGTAAGAGACAAGTAAAGAGAACGAACTAGAATGTCGAAGTCTTGATGAAGCAATAACTCTTCTCAATATCCCAATGCAAAAACAATGAATAATAACAAATCCTAAAAACTATGAATGTGTAGAGAGAAAACCTAGAGGAGAGGAAAACTAGATCTGAAAACTAAAATTATGCGGAATGAATGTTGTTGTTGGTTTCTGCATGTTCTCTGGCTCTAGTCTGCTTTTCTGGGCCGAAAACTGGGTCAAAATAGGGCCCGAAATCGCCCCCAACGATTCTGCAGATTATGCAGATCGCGCATGTCACGCAGACACGTCATTCAGGCGGACGCATCATTCGGCGTTTCACTTTGCCACGCGGGTGCGTCGTCCACGCTTCCACGTCACTTGTGCAGTTTCCAATTCGCGCGGCCGCGTCATTGCGATTTCCTCTTCTTCACGCGGTCGTGTCATCCATGCGGCCGCGTCGCTTATCGCTGGTCATCTCCTCAATTTCTTGTGTTCCTTCCATTTTTGCAAGCTTCCTTTCTAATCTCTAACTCATTCATGCCCTATAAAGCCTGAAACACTTAACACACAGATCACGGCATCGAATGGAATAAAGGAGAAATAAAATACATGAATGAGTAAGAACATGTAAAACCCATGCAATGCAATGCAACCTATATACATGAATGCAACTATATGATTTTTGTCTACTTGATCAAAAGTAAGTAAGCTCTTCAAAAAAATTACAAATCAAATCCCACTAACTTAATTCTTATACAGTAAGAACAGATAAAAATGCAAGAAGATAGCTCATGAAAGCAGGGAACATAGAATTTCAAGCATGGAACCCTCACTGATGATGTATGTACACTCTAGTCTCTCTAGTGTATAGGGTCATCACTCTATCCTTCTCTAATCATGCTCTCTAATTTTTGTTCTTCTCCTAACCAATCAACAACATTTAATATACCAATGCAAATATCATGAGGTCTTTTCAAGGTTGTAATGGGGCCAAGGTGAGGGTAAGGATATATATATGGCTAAGTAAGCTTATAAATTGAATCTTTAATTAACCCAAGCTTTAACATAACCTATATATATTCTATGTAACTTTTAAAATTCATACCTAGCTATCCAGAAATTTCCTTTCACATTCCATACTCATGTTTCAACCTTTTATTTTGGATTTTATCATACATGCATTGATCTTTGAATGCCTGACTTAGCATTGGGGTAATTTTGTCCCCTTATTTATTTGTTGAAAATTTTTTTTCTCATGAACATAGAAACATAAAAATAACATAGCTTATCAATGCACATAGATTTTTAATTCTTACAGTTTCTCATGAGTAGGTATCCAAATTCCCAGTATATTATCATGACACATTCCTTATTATCTTTTGCTTCCACAATTTCCCATACTTAAATAACACACACAATTCTGTCTTAAGCTAACCAAAGATTCAATTTGAGATATATAATTGTTTTTCCGCTTAAGGCTAGTAATGTGGTAGAATATAGAACAAATGGAATTTAAAGGCTCAAAGTGGCTAACAAAGGTAATTAGAAGGGTAGGCTTTATTTGGATAAGTAAGCTAAACAAATAATGGCCTCAATCATATGCAAACATATAAATATAATAAACATTGGACATATAGGATGAAACAAAATATAGATTATAATCATAGAGAAGTAAACACACAAGAATAAAATAATTATGGTTAAATAATGTAAGCATTCATAAAGGCTCAAATCTCATAGGTTGTGTGTTCTTTAGCTCAAAAATCATGTTCCAAATACAACTTCAAGCAAATTTAACATAAAAGTTTTAATTAAAATTAGTGAAATTTTGTTCCAAAGATAGGGTCTTAGAAGAAACTTATTGTCTTTTCAATCAAGCAGAACATGCATGCAACTAATCTATTACTATGCAATTTATCCTATTCTATAAAAAGAAAAATCTAACTAAATATCCTAATTTATTGGTGCTAGGGAAGAGAAATTACCTCTGGAAGTCAGATACTCACCGACCTCCCCACACTTAAGGCTTTGCACCGTCCTCGGTGCCATCTATCAAGAACAAAGGTGGGCTGGTAGCAGTATCTCCATAGTCGGGACCATCATGGCTCCCTGTGCTGGTAAAGGAAGTGGAGTCCGGGGTATCTGAGTCCTTGAATTTTCCCATGATCAGCTCCTTGAGGTATGTGAATCGGTGCTTGTTACGGCGCTCTCTCAACTTAGCTTTCTGTTCATGCCGATCCAACTTTTCAAGTATCTGATGGAGCAGTTGGGCTGTTGTAAGTGCCTGTGGTGTTGAAGAAGGAATATCTTCAACTGGTTCAGTAGGCTGGCGGATAGTGGCTGCTGGAAGTCTAAGGTACTTCCCGTTAGGGACATACTGATCATCCCGTAGAAGCATGGCTTTGGTGTCCCCAGCTCTGTAGGAGACTCCGGCTGCTGAGACAAGATCTGAGACCAGGGCTGGAAAAGGTAAGTTGCCAGCAATTTGTACGTGTCCCATGGCGTTCCGGATATGTCTTGGTAGATTCAGAGGTTGGTCTGTGAGGATGCACCATAGTAGAACAGCCATGTCCGCAGTGAAGGAGGACTCGTGAGTGCTCGAAAAGACGTAATGGGACATGATCTATGCCTATACGCGAGCCTCCAAGGTAAGTACTGAAGCCAAAATTCCCTTAGGGCGGGTACGATGGTATCCGTAGATCCATCTGCTGCCAGGTAGTGCGATAACTCTGAGAATGACGTCCCAGTCAAATTGGTACAGCTGGCGCTTGAGTGCGGCTTCTTGAAAGGCATCCAGTCCTTCTGGAACAGGGGGAAGACCTAGAGCTTTTTGAATGGCTTCTTCAGTAATGGGGACTTGCTTCTGACGGACATAGACAGACTGCAGGGTTGGCAGGTGGAAGTTGGAGTAGAACTCGACTACCCAAGAAAGATTGACCTGCCTTGGCTGTCTCTGTAGGAAACCCCATTGTCTTCGGGTAATTTGCGGCTCAACAAAGGTAGCAATATTGGGCGGGAGGTGAAGAAGGTATTCGTTGTTGTAACTCCTTTTCAGCCAGGATGGGGAACATCTGCTCACAGCCAGGCTTTTTCCTTATCATCAACCTTTATGATCCTCTTAGTCTTCTTTGTTGAGGGCTTTACCGCAGTTGAAGAGGGTTCTGCCACTAATGCTCTTTTTGTACCTCTTCTTGCTGGTTGTTTGGGGGTAGCTTTCTCTTTTCCTTTCTTAGTGGCCATCCTGAAAAAGGGAAGAGAAAGTAAATTAAATTTAAAGGGGTAAAGCAAGGAAGAGGGTGATGTGAGTGATAATCAATGCACAATAAAGAAGAATGACGTTAACACATGGTCCAGATTACATGTGAAAAGTACATCAATGGAAATATAGCAAGTGCATGTAGGGACAAATAAATGCAAGGGGTTTATTGACATGTAGGCAAAGGCATGAGTAGCATATATCAAGCATTCAATGTCCAATTTAAATATGTTATCACTCGTAGCTAACTATCACCTTTGTATTGACAATTAAATTCAATGAATAAAATAGTAAAGGAAATTTGTGAAAAGCAAGCATTGAATATTAGAGTAAAAAAATGTAAAGAAGTTCATAATGCCATATGGGCTTTTTCACAAACACATAGTATGCATGTAGAAGAAGCTCTTGAAAATAAGAATTTGACCATGCAAGTAATCCCTTAAAAAGCAATATATATTTGTCAAACAAATTTACAACAATCCACAAGCATATAATGAAAAACAATGACTCAAATAAATTTATAACACCAAGTAAAAAGGAAAAAGAAAGGAAGAAAAAGAAGATATGAGTAATGAAAATAAAAAGAAAAGAAAAGAAGATAACATATAAAAATAAGAAGAATAATAGAAAAGTAAGGAGGGAAGGAGAAAAGAAAAACCTTGTTAATGGGGGTGAGAGAGAGTAAAAAGTGAGAAAGAAGGAAGAAGGGAGGGAGAAGAAATAAGGAGGGAAAAGAGAAAATAGGATTTGGGGAGAAAAAGATAAGATAATTGGCAAATTAGGAAAACTGTGCTGCGCAAGCGACGCGTTCGTGTGAGGCACGCAGTCGCGCGACTTGCGGTTAAACTGATTGACGCGGTCGCGTCGGTCACGCAGTCGCGTGACTCGTTTTAGGCTAATGGCGAGAGGGTAGCCTCGCACTCGCACAACTCTCTGTTCAAAATCATATTAGTGCCAAATTTTGGGTGACGCGATCGCGTGGGACATGCGATCGCGTGAGTGGGCTTTCAGAAGGATATGACGCAGTCGCGTGGGGCGCGCGATCGCGTGAGAGGGACTGCGCGTCCAGCACCAGTCTAGCACCACTCTAGCACAACTTTCGGGTGTGCGCCACTTTGACGTCAAAATTCTTGTCACGCGGCCGCGTGGGAGGCCATTATCCCCATATGACGCGGTCGCGTCAGCGACGCGGTCACATGGGGTGATTTGTGCCATTGGCACGCCTCCAGCCCTGCTCCTGCGTAACTCTCTGTTCATATTATTATTGTCTCCCATCTCCTTGCGACGCGAACGCGTCAATGAGGCGGTCGCGTCGCGTGATTTTTTTTTATTGAAATAACAGTATGGAAATGCAGATGCACAAAATGTACTAATGAAGAGAAGAGTTATTGAATAAGGAAACTAAAAACAAAGAAAAGAACGATCATACCATGGTGGGTTGTCTCCCACCTAGCACTTTACTTTAACGTCCGTAAGTTGGACGCTCCACTAGCTCAGTCTTCAGCTATGTGGGGATCTTCCAAGAGGAAGATCTCAAGCTCCTTGTTTTTCTTCAGCTTCTCGCCATGGTACGGCTTTAAATGATGTCCATTAACTTTGATAAGCTCAGAGTTTGAAGGATGGTGTAGGTGATAAACTCCGTACGGTTCTGCCTTCTCTACTCTGTATGGACCTTCCCATCTTGATCTCAACTTGCCTGGTATGAGCAGCAGTCGAGATTTGTAAAAGAGGACTAAATCCCCAGGTCGGAACTCTTTCCTCCTGATGTGTTGATCATGTACAGCCTTCATCTTCTCCTTGTATAGTCTTGAGTTCTCATAAGCTTCTAGGCGAAGGCTCTCCAGTTCCTGCAGTTGCAGCTTCCTTTTAGCTACGGCTTTTTCAATTCCCATGTTGCATTTCTTTACTGCCCAAAAGGCCTTGTGCTCTACTTCAACAGGGAGATGACAAGCTTTTCCATAAACTAAGCGGAAAGGACTCATCCCAATAGGTGTTTTGTATGCTGTTCTGTATGCCCAGAATGCATCTTGTAGCCTGGTGCTCCAGTCTCTTCTATGAGGTTTGACTATCTTCTACAAGATATGCTTTATCTCTCTATTTGACACCTCGGCTTGCCCATTAGTCTGAGGATGGTAGGCTGTTGCAACTTTATGAATTATCCCATGCTTCTTCATTAGTCCTGTTAGTCTCCTGTTACAAAAATGGGTGCCTTGATCGCTCACGATTACTCGTGGTGATCCAAAGCGAAAAATAATATGGTTTCTCACAAAGGAAACAACAGTGTTAGCATCATCAGTGCGGGTAGGAATTGCTTCCACTCATTTGGAAACGTAATCCACAACTAACAATATATAGAAATAACCATTAGAATTTGGAAATGGACCCATAAAGTCAATGCCCCAAACATAAAAAATTTCACAGAAAAGCATAATTTGTTGAGGCATCTCATCCCTCCTGGATATATTACCAAATTTCTAGCATGGAAAACAAGATCTACAAAATTCAGCAGCGTCCTTAAAAAGAGTAGGCCACCAGAATCCACAGTCTAAGATTTTTCTAGCAGTTCTTTGAGGGCCAAAATGTCCTCCACTCTCAGATGAGTGACAGGCCTCTAAGATGGACTAGAATTCTGATTGAGGCACACACCTTCTAATTACCTGGTCAGTGCCACATCTCCATAAATATGGGTCATCCCATATATAATATTTGGACTCCTTTTTAGCTAATAAATACTTTAGAGCTGCGTGGTCTGAATACACTACTACCTTCGTACCAAGTAAATAGGCTCGGAATTTATCCAGAGCAAAAACAATAGCAAGAAGTTTTTTTTCAGTAGTAGTGTAATTCGACTGAGCGGCATCTAAAGTGTTAGATGCATAAGCAATAACAAAAGGATCCTTACCTTCACGCTGAGCCAGTGCTGCTCCTACGGCATGGTTGGAAGCATCACACATTATTTCAATTGGTTGGCTCCAGTTTGGTCCTCTCACAATTGGAGCTTGAGTCAGGGCGGTCTTCAGCTTATCAAATGCTTGTTTGCAATTTTCACTGAACTCGAACTCAATATCTTTCTGCAGTAGTCTGGATAAGGGAAGTGCTACCTTACTGAAGTCCTTAATGAACCTCCTGTAAAAACCTGCATGGCCAAGGAAAGAACGGACCTCCCTCACAGAAGAGGGGTAAGGCAAACTAGAAATAACATCCACCTTTGCTGGATCTACAGAAATGCCAGTATTAGACACAACATGTCCTAGTACAATCCCTTGTTTAACCATAAAGTGACATTTTTCAAAATTTAATACCAGGTTTGTACTGACACATCTATCTAATACTCTAGATAATCCATCTAAGCAAAGGCTAAAGGAATCGCCATAAACACTAAAATCATCCATAAAAACCTCCATACAGTCCTCAATATGATCAGAGAAAAGACTCATCATGCACCTCTGGAAAGTAGCTGGTGCATTGAACAAGCCAAAGGGCATTCTCTTGTAAGCGTAAGTCTCAAAAGGACATGTAAAAGTGGTCTTTTCCTGATCCTCAGGAGCTATATGAATCTGGAAATAACCTGTGTAACCATCTAAAAAACAATAATGCGATTTACCTAACAGGTGATCCAGCATTTGATCAATAAATGGAAGAGGATAGTGATCCTTACGGGTTGCTTGGTTGAGGCGTCTGTAGTTAATGCAGACCCTCCAGGCATTCTGAACTCTGGTTGTCAGGAGCTCTCCATGCTCATTCTTCACTGTAGTGACTCCAAACTTCTTTGGCACCACTGGTACTGGGCTTACCCACTCACTGTCTGAGATGAGATAGATGATATCTGCCTCTAGTAGTCTGGTCACTTCCTTTTTGACAACCTCTAGGATAGTGGGGTTCAGTCTTCTCTGGGGTTGATGGACAGGTCTTGCTCCCTCTTCTAAAAATATCCTATGCTCACAGACTTGAGGATTGATGCCTACTATGTCTGCCAAACTCCAACCAATTGCCTTCTTGTGCCTCCTCATCACACCAAGTAGCTGCTCTTCCTGTTGAGAAGTGAGTTCCCTTGCAATGATAACTGGAAACTTCTGCCCGTCTTCAAGGTAAGCATATTTGAGGTGTGGAGGAAGGGTTTTTAATTCTAACTTCTGATCATGTTCAGGCTCTGGGTTGTCTAGAGCTGGTAATAGTGGTAAGGCACTGTCATTGTCCTCTGAGAATGTCCCCACACTTGGACCATGTCCTGTGTGCTTCTCTTCAAACTCCTCCTGGTGAACTTCAACCACGGTTTCATCTATAATGTCACACTTGAGGATAGAGTGATCCTCCGGAGGATGTGTCATAACTCCATTCAGGTTGAAGATCACTATTCGACCATCTATTTCAAAAGAGTATGTTCCTAAAAAAGCATCTAATTTAAACTTTGAGGTTTTCAAGAATGGCCTTCCAAGTAGGATTGATGATGGCTTGTCTGAGTCATTTTAGGGCATTTCCAGGATATAAAAATCAGTTACATCTTCAGCAACTCTAACCACTGTAATAATGCTTTTATCTGCTAACACAAAACGAGCTGCCGACCTTTTTAAGGGAGGGAGCCTCAAAATATCATATATAGACAAAGGCATTATACTAACACATGCTCCTAAATCACACATGCAGTCAGAAATTATCACACCACCAATAGTACAATTAACTATACAAGGACCTGGGTCACTACACTTTTCAGGTAAACCTCCCATTAAAGCAGATATGGAACTTCCTAAAGGAATAGTTTCTAATTCATTAATTTTGTCTTTATGTATACATAAATCTTTTAGAAACTTTGCATACTTAGGTACCTATTGAATAACATCAAATAGAGGAACAGTTACCTCAACCTTTTTGAATATTTCTACAATTTTTGGATCAGGTTCCAGCTGCTTCCTGGGCTTCCTTGCTAGTTGTGGAAATGGAATAGGAGTGGTATCTTCTGCAGTGTCTGCGCCTTTTAGTGCTTCCTCTTGTGGTTACACTTCTTCTTCTTCAGCCATGTCCTGTATGTCCTATTCCTCTTCAACATCTTCTATTTCCACTACCTCTTCAGCTGAGGCATGTTCTGGTGGGTTTGGCTCCTCTTGATTCCTCTCCTGCAGTGTGGTTCCGGACCTCAGGGTGATGGCATTGATGCCACCCTTTGGATTGGGTAATGGTTGAGAGGGGATTCCACTGGAGCTCAAAGGTTGGTTATTGAAGTTGTTCATTGATCCAATCTGGGAGACAAGCGCCTGCAAAGTAGTGGTCAGACCATTCAGAGTGTCATTAATGTTGTTTTCCATGGTCTGTTGTCTCCGATCAATAGATTGTAGTAAGTCATCATTAGCAGATGAAGAAGGATAGGTAATTTGAGGGGTCTGCTGTAGGGTATTCTGTGGCCCTTGGGATTGCCTTAGGTGAGGTGCTCTGTAAGGCTGATTCTGATTCTGCTGCCTGTTGTTGTTGTTTTTCCACCTCTGATTTCCTTGATTATCTCTGCCTCCTCTGTTGTTGTTGTCCCTCCAATTCTGGTTAGAATTATCCTGCCATCCATGGCTGTAGTTGCCACTTTGATTGTACCCTTGGTTGGGGTAGTCATAGAAGTTATGAGTTGCTGCCACGGTGTTGTCTTCCTGCTGGAGCTGCGGACATTCATCAGTATAATGGCTATAATCAGCACAGATTCCGCAAACTCTTTGTGGGAATAACTGTTGGTTTTGCTGTGCTGGAGAAGGTTGAGCTTGCTGAACTTGTTGTTGATTCAATTGCATTTGCTTCAGCAAGTTGGTCATTTCACAGATACTCTGAGTTAAAGCAGTAGTCTCTCTGCTAGATGATACTTCTGCAACGGCTTTTGCACGGCCTTGTTTCTGCCTGTGATTCCTAGTAGATTCAGCTAAGTCACTGATCAATTGCCATGCCTCATCAGTTATCTTGTACTTTTTCATAGACCCATTGCTAGCACTTTCCAATGTGGTCTTATCTTAGGGCCTCATGCCCTGTGTTACATAGCCGAGTAACACTATCTTGTCAATCATATGGTGGGGGCAAGCTTCCAGAAGATTATTGAAGCGCTCCCAGTACTCATAGAGAGTTTCAGAATCATCCTGTACAATCATGGAAATTTCTTTCCTCAGTTTATCAGTAACTTCAGCTGGAAAGAACTTTTCCAAGAATTCTCTTCTCAGTGTATCCCAGTTGGATACAATTGCTGCTGGTTGAGTGTAGTACCACTCTCTTGCCTTCCCCTCGAGAGAAAACGGGAAAGCTTTCAGCAAAATCGAAGTTTTATCTGCACCATCACGCCTGACAGTAGAACAGGCTGCCTGAAAATCTCTCAGGTGCTTGATACGCTATTGAGCAGGTAAGCCATGAAACATGGGCATCAAATTGAGCAGTGCGGTCTTTATTTCAAAGTCTGTAGCCACCGCTGGGTGATGCGCTTGAAATGGTTGCATTGTAAAATCAGGGGCTCCAGCCTCCTGGATAGTAACTCTCCTAGCTGCTGCCATGTTACCTGCATGTAAAACAACCAAATCAGTAGAACATGGGCTGGTTTCTTTCTCAAGTGATGTTTCAGATCCGCCCTCAGAGAGGACTAACCGACGCCGAGCTTTCCTTATTCGTGAAATAGTTCTTTCAATCTCAGGATCGAATACTAGCAAGCTTGGGTCAGGAAGCGAACGTGTCATCTAACGAAAGAAACAAGCAGCTCATAGTAGCAAAATAGAATAAAATACAAATAAATAAATTCCAATTAATAACTTTAGCACTCTATTGCAACTCCCCGGCAACGGTGCCAAAAATTGATGTTGGCGGAAATTGGCGAGTTAAGAATGATTATAAAATATGCGTTGCAAGTATAGTTCTCAACCAACCAACAATCCGCTTATCAATTTAGAAGGGTGTCACAGAAATTAAAATCAAAATACTGGGAGTATGAATCCCAGGTCGTCTCCCAACGAGTTGCAGACAAGTGTGCTATTTTATTAATCAGATGTTTTCAAAAAGGTTTGAGTTGAATGGAAAAAAATTAAATTAGAAAATTTATATAAATTTAAAAAAAGCCTTGACTGGGAGTTGATTAGCTGGAAGCCCTATTCTTGTTGGAGTACTCTCAAGATTAATTGACAATTGAGGGTTATTATGTTTAGTTGCCCCTTACTAAGTAAGGAAAAGTCAAACGAGTTGGAATGCTGTATCTATCCACAAGTTCCAATCCGTTCTTGGGAGGATTGGTGTTAATGACTAGAGATCAATCCAACAATAAACCCAATTACAATCTTTCTCTTGAGCATCCTAACTCAAGGGTTCCTTTCAATCAACTCCCCATCAAGTTAGGGAACTACTCGCTCATTGTAAATGTAAAATTCATAACATAATAAAGGGAATTAAAGGAAGACATGATAAATAATAATAAAAAAGTTAATTAAAAATAAAAGTGATTCTTGTATTAATAAATGCTAAAATAATCCAACAGTAAAATTAAGTGAATTAAGGAACATGGAAGAGTAAGAGACAAGTAAAGAGAACGAACTAGAATGTCGAAGTCTTGATGAGGCAATAACTCTTCTCAATATTCCAATGCAAAAACAATGAATAAAAACAAATCCTAAAAACTATGAATGTGTAGAGAGAAAACCTAGAAGAGAGGAAAAGTAGATCTGAAAACTAAAATGATTCGGAATGAATGTTGTTATTGGTTTCTGCATGTTCTCTGGCTCTAGTCTGCTTTTCTGGGGCAAAAACTGGGTCAAAATAGGGCCCGAAATCGCCCCCAGCGATTCTGCAGATTATGCAGATCGCGCATGTTACGTGGAGGCGTCATTTAGGCGGACGCGTCATTCGGCGTTTCGCTTTGCCACGCGGACGCGTCGTCCACGCTTCCGCGTCACTTGTGCAGTTTCCAATTCACGCGGCTGCGTCATCCATGCGGCCGCGTCATTGCAATTTCTTCTTCTTCGCGCGGTCGCGTCATCCATGCGGCCGCGTCGCTTCTCGCCGGTCATCTCCTCAATTTCTTGTGTTCTTTCTATTTTTGCAAGCTTCCTTTCTAATCTCTAACTCATTCATGCCCTATAAAGCCTGAAACACTTAACACACAGATCACGGCATCGAATGGAATAAAGGAGAAATAAAATACATAATTAAAAGTCTCTAGGAAGCAAGTTTTCAATCATGCAATAACTTTAGGAAGGAATTATAAATGCATGCTTATTTAATGAATAAGTGGGTAAAGATCATGATAAAACCACATAATTAAACACAATATAAACCATAAAATAGTGGTTTATCAATGACACTCTTGGTATTCTTTTCCAAGGGCAAAGAGAGATGCAAAGGACAGCACTAGAGTTCATAGCTACCTTGACCGAGGTAGTAGATAATTTAGCTTCACTGCACTTCAACACTCAAAGTACCCCCATGGCCACATGTGGAGAATCTAATAAGGAACGTAGCATGAAGGAGAAATTAGAAACTCCAGTGGAAAATGAGAAATGTGATTTTGTATAGGAACAATTGGAGGAAGCCGTAACTGTTGAAGAGGAAGAAGTGGTTGAAGACTTAGGAGATGCTGAACCTCCATGGGAATCTAGAGTTGTAGAGTATTCCTCCACGAAGCTTGAAATTAATATTGAGGACGGTAGTGCAAACCTCCAAAGCATATTCCCTATCAAGAATTGGATGGAATAGATCAAGAGGCAAGCTCCTTTGGTGAGGATGATCATGAATCAAGTGCTCCTAGTGATGAATCTACATCCGCAAATGAACTCCTTGAGTATGAAGAACCTTCTCTGATTAGGTTTTGAGAATGATGTGGAAGTGGAAGTCCTTCGGAAACGATGGACAGAAGTTGAATATGCTTTGTCAAGATCGTTGGAGACTTCTCTACCTTCATTTGAGTGGGTAAAACTTGTCTCTCTTAGTTTTATTGTTCCACTTGAGTGTGGTATTATTGAAACGAATGGCCAACTTAGGAGGCTTTGTGGAATTAAGCATATAAGAGAAGGATGTTTAGTGGTTGGAGTTGCAAATTAAGACTCATCAAGGTTCAGATTTCAAGAGCTAGATGCAAGGGTTGGAATAGTGATCAATTGGTTGAATCTAAGAGAAGAGTTTGGTACTTCATTGAGAATTCGAATTGCTTGCCACCCGGTTGGAACAATGATGATCCACTTAAAGACGGGTGTAAAAACATGATTTGGGACCCCGGCATATAAGAGGGTCACCTTTAGGAGCTCAAAGCTTGTGAAAAACTTCATCAAGGTTTGGTAAATTCACTTGGAAATGTTCGAGCTTATTAGAAGTCTAAGTGTTGGTGGAAGTTTCAAGATAAGTTCAAGCACAAGCCACCATAACAAGGAGCTCC
>NC_029791.2:80883357-80887536 GCF_000816755.2 Arachis ipaensis
ATTTTGCAGATTATGCAGATCGCGCAATTCAGGCGGACGCGTCATTCGGCGTTTCGCTTTGCCACGCGGACGCGTCGTCCACGCTTCCGCGTCACTTGTGCAGTTTCCAATTCACGCGGCTGCGTCATCCATGCGGCCGCGTCATTGCAATTTCTTCTTCTTCGCGCGGTCGCGTCATCCATGCGGCCGCGTCGCTTCTCGCCGGTCATCTCCTCAATTTCTTGTGTTCTTTCTATTTTTGCAAGCTTCCTTTCTAATCTCTAACTCATTCATGCCCTATAAAGCCTGAAACACTTAACACACAGATCACGGCATCGAATGGAATAAAGGAGAAATAAAATACATAATTAAAAGTCTCTAGGAAGCAAGTTTTCAATCATGCAATAACTTTAGGAAGGAATTATAAATGCATGCTTATTTAATGAATAAGTGGGTAAAGATCATGATAAAACCACATAATTAAACACAATATAAACCATAAAATAGTGGTTTATCAATGACACTCTTGGTATTCTTTTCCAAGGGCAAAGAGAGATGCAAAGGACAGCACTAGAGTTCATAGCTACCTTGACCGAGGTAGTAGATAATTTAGCTTCACTGCACTTCAACACTCAAAGTACCCCCATGGCCACATGTGGAGAATCTAATAAGGAACGTAGCATGAAGGAGAAATTAGAAACTCCAGTGGAAAATGAGAAATGTGATTTTGTATAGGAACAATTGGAGGAAGCCGTAACTGTTGAAGAGGAAGAAGTGGTTGAAGACTTAGGAGATGCTGAACCTCCATGGGAATCTAGAGTTGTAGAGTATTCCTCCACGAAGCTTGAAATTAATATTGAGGACGGTAGTGCAAACCTCCAAAGCATATTCCCTATCAAGAATTGGATGGAATAGATCAAGAGGCAAGCTCCTTTGGTGAGGATGATCATGAATCAAGTGCTCCTAGTGATGAATCTACATCCGCAAATGAACTCCTTGAGTATGAAGAACCTTCTCTGATTAGGTTTTGAGAATGATGTGGAAGTGGAAGTCCTTCGGAAACGATGGACAGAAGTTGAATATGCTTTGTCAAGATCGTTGGAGACTTCTCTACCTTCATTTGAGTGGGTAAAACTTGTCTCTCTTAGTTTTATTGTTCCACTTGAGTGTGGTATTATTGAAACGAATGGCCAACTTAGGAGGCTTTGTGGAATTAAGCATATAAGAGAAGGATGTTTAGTGGTTGGAGTTGCAAATTAAGACTCATCAAGGTTCAGATTTCAAGAGCTAGATGCAAGGGTTGGACTATTGATCAATTGGTTGGATCTAAGAGAAGAGTTTGGTACTTCATTGAGAATTTGGATTGCTTACCACTGATAAACCCCATTTTGAGGGTTTATCTTGTGCTCAATTTAGTGGATTTTATCAACTTATTCCTCACTTATTCATACAATTTGTATAGTTTTAAGATTCCTTCCTAATTTTGTGCTATGATTGAAAACATGCTTCCAAGACCTTAAAATCACTAATTTTAAATCCTCTCTTATTACCATTCGATGCCGTGATATGTTTGTTAAGTGATTTCAGAGATTATAGGGCAGGAATGGCTTAGAGGATGGAAGGGAAGCATGCAAAAGTAGAAGGAACACAAGAAAATGGAGATTTGAGAAGCTGATGCCGACGCGCACGCATGGACGACGCGTGAGCGTGATCGCGCAATACTCCAAGTGACGCGCATGCGTGACATGATGCGTATGCGTGACCACTGCATCTTCAAGGCGACGCGTACGCGTGACGAACGGCACGTGCCTCACTTAGGCAAAATCGCTAGGGGCAATTTCTAAGCTGATTTCTGGCCCAATTTCGAGCCCAATATGCAGATAAGAGGCTGGGAGTGAAGGAGGATGAGGAGAGGACCATTCATACACACTTTAGTTTAGATGTAGAATTCTAGAGAGAGAGGCTCCCTCCTCTCTCTAGATTAGGGTTCTTAGTTTTATTTTCCTTTTAGATCTAGATCTATTTCTTCTTTTGCTTTAATTTTCCTTTTGCTTTTACTTGTTCTAGCATTTTACTTCTTTTGTTAATTCCTTTATTTTGTCAATTTTAGTTTATGAACCCTTTTTGTTGATTTTCATTTCCCTTTTATGCAATTTATGATTTCCATGTCTTTTTTATATTTGCTTTATTTTTTTATTATTGATTTCTTGCTTTTTGATAGTTATAGCTTTTATTATTTCTTACAATCTACCATGCTTTATGTTTATGCCCATTAGGTGTTTGATGAAATGTTTCTTTTAGTCATGAGTTAGATTTTTCTCCTCTTGGCTTAGGTTGAGTAATTGGAGACTCTTGAGTTATCAAATTCTTTTGTTGATTGATAATTGGAAGTTGCTATTTGACTTGAATGCCACTAAAGCTAGTCTTTCACTATGATTTGACTAGGACTTATGAACAAGAGCCAATTCTATCCACTTGACTTTCCTTCATAGTTAGAGGTTAACTAAGTAGGAGCAATGGACAATTGTTGTCACAATTGATGATGATAATGAGGATAGGACTTATAGTTTTCATCCCTTGCCAAGAGCTTTCTTAGTTGTTAGTTTATCTCTTTTGCAATTTAGATTTCTTATTTCTTATTTCAAAAACCCCATAATATACTTTCATAGCCAATAATTGAGGACTTTATTGTAATTCCTAGGGAGAACGACCCGGGATTAATACTCTCGGTTATTTTCATTGGGGTTGAACTAGTGACAACCATATTAAATTTCGATGTGAGAATTTATTGTTGGTTTAGAACTATACTTGCAATGTAAGAATTCTTTGAGAAATTCTATACCGAGAATATCACACATCAAATTTTGGTGCCGTTGTCGGGGAGTTGCAATAGTGTTATGTTGTTGGCTATTGTTGATATGTGAATATTGTGAATAGTTTAATTTTTGCTTTATTTGCTAGTTGTAGAATTTTGTTTCTCTTGTTTCCTATTAGCTTTTGATTTTATTTTATCTTTAAACTATGAATTCTTATCATTTTGGCTATGAATATGGTTACAACTATGTTGTAGGAAATGGGAATTTTAATGGCAACTTGCACCAAGGATGGAACAATCAAAGGTGGGAGGAGCCATATGCTTGTGATCAATCCTCTTGGCAACAACCTCCATCAATGCACTATGAACAAGAGACATTCTATGATGCATATCAATCCAATAGCTATGGTGGACCTCCTTGTGACTACCAACAATTACCACCATATGCCTTTGAGCCATATACTCAATATAGCCCTCAACCACCACACTCACAAGCCTCATACCACCAAACACCTCCATATGATCCTAATCCATATCTACCATGCCAACCACCTTGTTAGCCATATGAACCATACATAGAACCACCGCCATTCCAACCTCAATACCTCCAAGAACCACCTCCTTTCTACTATTACCAAGATGAACCACCTCTAATGTATATGAATTTTCAACCACTAGATGAATTCTACTTTCCACCACAACCCTCCATGGAAGAATATCCATGTCCATCAATCCAAGAGCAATAAGATTGGTGCACGAATTGTGAATCACACTTTTCACAACTCGTACCACTAACCAGCAAGTGCACTGGGTCGTCCAAGTAATACCTCACGTGAGTAAGGGTCGAATCCCACGGAGATTGTTGGTTTGAAGCAATCTATAGTTATCTTGTAAATCTTAGTCAGAAAGTCAATTATGTTTATCAGTTGAATTGCGAATAACCAAGGGAGCATAAATTAAAGGTTACTTGTTATGCAGTAATGGAGAATATGTTGGAGTTTTGGAGATGCTTTGTTTTCTGAATCTCTGCTTTCCTCTGTCTTCTGATTCATGCACGCACGTCCTCCTATGGCAAGCTGTATGTAGGGGGTCACCGTCGTCAATGGCTACATCCCATCCTCTCAGTGAAGAATATGCTCACATGCTCTGTCACAGCATGGCTAATCATCTGTCAGTTCTCGATCATGCTGGAATAGGATTTTTCGTCCTTTTGCATCTGTCACTAATGCCCAACACTCGCGAGTTTGAAGCTCGTCACAGTCATTCGATCATTGAATCCTACTCGGAATACCACAGACAAGGTTTAGACTTTCCGGATTCTCATGAATGCCGCCATCAGTTCTAGCTTATACCACGAAGATTCTGATTAAGGAATCTAAGAGATA
>NC_029791.2:80888980-80898333 GCF_000816755.2 Arachis ipaensis
GTAAAATAAGTCTCTAAAAGTTGTTTAAATACTAAACTAGTAGCCTAGGTTTACAGAAAATGAGTAAACTCTGATAGATGGTGCAGAGATCCACTTCTGGGGCCCACTTGGTGTGTGCTGGGGCTGAGACTTAAGCAATTCACATGCATAAGGCTGTTTTGGGCGTTCAACACCAGGTTTGGGTCCATTTCTGGCGTTGGACTCCAACTTTTGATCCTTTTTTGGCGCTGGACGCCAGAATTGGGCAGAGAACTGGCGTTGAACGCCAGTTTACGTCATCTATCCTCGTGCAAAGTATGAACTATTATATATTGCTGGAAAGCCCTGGATGTCTACTTTCCAACGCAATTGGAAGCGCGGCATTTCGAGTCTTGTAGCTCCAGAAAATCCACTTCGAGTGCAGGGAGGTCAGAATCTAGCAGCATTAGCAGTCCTTTTTCAGCCTGAATCAGATTTTTGCTTAGCTCCCTCAGTTTCAGCCAGAAAAATACCTGAAATTACAGAAAAACACACAACTCATAGTAAAGTCCAAAAATATAAATTTTTCCTAAAAACTAATAGAATTAAACTAAAAACTAACTAAAATATCCTAAAAACTATATGAAATTAACCCCAAAATGCGTATAAAATATCCGCTCATCAATGATCCTACTTATGTTAGCAAAGTGGAACAAAAATCAAAGGATCGTCTCAAGAAAACAATGGATCAGCTTCAAGCAACCATCCGTCAAAAGATGGACTCATGGGATTCATACCACAAGTAAAACATGTCCACGGATGATTTTAGAGGAACAACCGAAGAGAGGAGTATGAGGGAGATCGTGGAATTTCAACTTGAGAACAAGGGATTGGAGTGTGTTGTGCAACAAGTAGAAAAGATGGAGAGTATTGAACCGCCACATCCTTATCATGATGAACTACCTTCCTATTATGAGCCCTTTCTCCCAACTAATGAACCCTCCTATCCACCTCAAGCCCCAATAGATGACTCTCTCACTTCACTACTCCAAGGGCAAAGCGAGTTGAAAAGGGCAACACTAGAATTTGCAGCTTCCTTGACCGAGTTAGTGAGTCAATTAGCTTCCCAACATTTGGACACTCAAGGAACTCCCATGGTCCCATGCAGAGAATCTAATGGGGAGCGTAGCATGAAGGAGAGACTAGAAAGCCCGGTGGATAATGAGGAATATGACTTTGTATTGGAACAATTGGAGGAAGCTATGATTGTTGAAGAAGAGAAAGAAGTAGTTGAAGACTTAGGAGATGCGGAACCTCCATAGAAACCTAAAGTTATAGAAAACCCCTCCAAGAAGATTGAATTTGATGTTGAGGAGGAAAGTGCACAACATCCAAGGCATGTTCCAAATGAAGAATTGGACGGGATAGAGCAAGAATTGAATTCCCTTGGCAATGAAGATCAAGCATCAAACCATCTTGGTGAAGAATCCTTTAAACTTGAAGAACCTTCTCTGGTGAATTTGAAAGTGTTGTGGAGGTAAACATCTCTCATTCTCCCAATTATGGTTTAAGTAAGGGAAAAGAGTTAGATAAAATTGATGAGCAAAGGATTAAAATTGAGAAATCTTGTGAAATGTGAAAGTCCTTAGAAAAAGAAGTACGGGAGTTAAATACGCTTTGTCAAGATCCTTGGAAGCTTCTATACCTAGGTTGCCATCTACTCCTTCATTTGAGTGGGTAAAACTTATCTCTATTAGCTTTATTATCCCACTTGACTATGGTTTGCTTGAAATGGATGGTCAACTTAGGGCGCTTTGCGGGGTGAAGCGTAAGAGAAGGATGTTTAGTGGTTGGCGTTACAAAATAAGGCTCGTTTTGGTTGACACATCAAAGATGAGGTACAAAGGTTGGACTAGTGCTTAATTGGATAGGTCTAGGAGGAGAGTTTGGTATTTCATTGAGAATTTGGATTGCGTGCCACTCGGTTGGAACAATGATGATAAACTTGAAGATGGGTGTGAAAACAAAGTGTGGGATCCCGGATCACAAGAAGAGGATCAATTTTGGGAGCTCATGGTTTGTGAAGAACTCCATCAAAGCTTAGAGATGTTGACTTTGAACAATGGAGTCTATTGGAAATTCAAGCATTGGTGGATGTTCCAAGATGAATTCAAGCACCAGCCACCTTGATGAAGAGTTCCCCATAAGTCCAACTTAAGGACAATAAATAAAAGTGATAGGTGGGAAACACCCCACCATAGTAAACTCTTTCCATTCTCTTGTATATATAATCAAAGAATAAATTGAGTTGCCATTGTTAGGTAGTTTTCTTCTTTGCATATTCTTATTTTAGTGTTTTGGTTGTTAGTTTCTTTGATTATATTTATGTCTTAAGTTGTAGGCTAGTTGTTTGTGAATTGCATTTTACTTGAAGTGCAAGTTTTGTTTGTTTTGTCTTTGAAAAATTTTCAAAAACTAAAAGACTTTTGTTAAATTTGAATTTATTTTGCTTTAGAGAGTTTATAGGTTAGGAGAGTGATAAACCACTATTTTATGATTCATTTTGTGGTCAATTGAGTGGTTTTTATCAAATCTTTGCTCCCTTATTCATATAATTTGCATGGTTTTACAATTCCTTCCTTATTCTGTGATATATGTGAAAACATGTTTCCTAGGCCTTAAAACTGTTAATTTTAATTATCCTTTATTATCATTCGATGCCATGATCCATGTGTTAAGTATTTTCAGGCTTTATAGGGCAGGAATGGCTTAGACAAAAGAAAGGAAACATGCAAAAGTGGAAGGAACGCGCAAAAATGAAGATTTGAAGAAACTAACAGCGACGCACGCGCATGGACGACACGGACGCGTGTCTCGCGCAAAACACAAGTGACACGTACGCATGACTGACGCGTACGTGTGACAAGGAAAATCTCTAAATGATGTGCACGCGTGAACTACGCGTACGCGTGACAGACGCCACGTGCAGAAAGTTGCAGAATTCGCCCCCAGCAATTTCTGGACCCTTTTTCGGCCCAAATCCAAGCCCAGAAACCCAGAATAGAGGCTAGAGAATGGAGGAATCAAAATCATGGATTCAACATTCATTCATTATTGAAAAGTTTTAGGTTTTAGATGTAGTTTTTAGGGAGAGAGGCTCTCTCCTCTCTCTTAGGTTTTAGGATTAGGATTTCTTCTTCTTCTCCATTCTAGGTTCAATATTCCTTTAATTTAGTTTCTCTTCTACTTTTATTTATTCTAGTATTTTGGTTTATCTATTTCTCTTGTTAATTACTTATGTTGCCAAATTGGTTTATGAACTCTTCATGTTATATTTGAATTTCTATTTAATGCAATTTTAGGTATTTCAGATTTATGATTGCTTTCTTTAATTCATGTTATTGATGCTTTCAATTTGATTTAGATTTCTCTCCTTTTGGCTTTGGTTGAGTAATTGGTGACACTTGAGTTATTAAACTCCTATGTTGATTGATATTTGAAGTTTGTTGGTTGATTTGGATCCCTCTAAAGCTAGTCTTTCCTTAGGAGTTGACTAGGACTTGAGGAATCCCATTGATTAGTACACTTGACTTTCCTTTATTTAGTAAGGGTTAACTAAGTGGGAGCAATAAATAATTCTCATCACAATTGATAAGGATAACTAGGATGGGTTTTCCAGTTTTCATTCTGGTGCACGAAATTGTGATCATCAACAATGGCGCCAAAGACTTGGAGCTCTCAAACGTGAATCACACTTTGTCACAATTCCGCACAACTAACCAGCAAGTGAACTGGGTCGTCCAAGTAATACCTTACGTGAGTAAGGGTCGATCCCACGGAGACTGTCGGCTTGAAGCAAGCTGTGGTCATCTTGTAAATCTCAGTCAGGCAGATTCAAATGGTTATGGAGAAGTGATAATTAAAAGATGAATAAAACATAGAATAAAGATAGAGATACTTATGTAATTCATTGTTAGAAATTTCAGATAAGCGTATGAAGATGCTTTGTTCCTTCTGAACCTCTGCTTTCCTATTGCCTTCTTCCAACCATTCATACTCCCTTCCATGTTATACCACGAAGGTTCCAATCTTAGATGAGAAACCCAAGAGATACGCATTCAAGCCATTGCGAGTAGAACAGAGGTGGTTGTCAGGCACATGTTCATAGGTAAGAATGATGATGTGTGTCACGGATCATCATATTCATCAAGTTGAAGAACGAATGAATATCTTAGAGAAGAAGTAGGCGTGAATTGAATAGAAGAACAATAGTAATTGTATTAATTCAGAAAGAACAGCAGAGCTCCACACCTTAATCTATGGTGTGTAGAAACTCCATCATTGAAAATACATAAGAACAAGGTCTAGGCATGGCCGAATGGCCAGCCTCCCAAAGAGGGTTCAATCATAAAAACATGATTCAAAGATGAAAATACAATAGTAAAAGGCCCTATTTATATAGACTAGTAGCCTTGGGTTACAGAAATAGGTAATTAATGCAGAAAACTTCTTTTGGGCCCACTTGGTGTGTGCTTCGGCTGAGTATTGAAGCTTTCATGTGTAGAGACTTTTCTTGGAGTTAAACGCCAGCTTTTGTGCCAGTTCTGGCGTTTTGACGCCAGAATTCTTAAGCTGACGTGGAATGCCTGTTTGGGCCATCAAATCTCGTACAAAGTATAGACTATTATATATTGCTGGAAAGCCCAGGATGTCTACTTTCCAACCCAATAAAGAGCGCGCCAATGGGGCTTCTGTAGCTCCAGAAAAGCCACTTCGAGTGCAGGGAGGTCAGAATCCAACAGCATTTGCAGTCCTTTTTCAGCCTCTGAATCAGATTTTTGCTCAGGTCCCTCAATTTCAGCCAAAAAATACCTGAAATCACAGAAAAACACACAAACTCATAGTAAAGTCCAGGAATGTGATTTTTATTTAAAAACTAATAAAAACATAATAAAAGCTAACTAAAATATACTAAAAACATACTAAAAACAATGCCAAAAAGCGTATAAATTATCCGCTCATAAGAACACCAAACTTAAATTGTTGCTTGTCCCCAAGCAACTAAAAGTCAAATAGGATAAAAAGAAGAGAATATACAATGAATTCCAAAAACATCTATGAAGATCAGTCTTAATTAGATGAGCGAGGCTTTTAGCTTTTTGCTTCAGAATGATTGGCATCTATAGGAACTCAGAATTCAAATAGTGGTATTGATTCTCCTAGTTAAGTATGTTGATTCTTGAACACAGCTACTTTATGAGTCTTGGCCGTGACCCAAAGCATTTTGTTTTCCAATATTACCACCAGATACATAAATGCCACAGACACATAACTGGGTGAACCTTTTCAGATTGTGACTCAGCTTTGCTACAGTCCCCAATTAAAGGTGTCTAGAGCTCTTAAGCACACTCTTTTTACTTTTGGACCACGACTTTAACCGCTCAGTCTCAAGTTTTCACTTGACACCTTCACGCCACAAGCACATGGTTAAGGACAGCTTGGTTTAGCCGCTTAGGCCAGGATTTTATTCCTGTGGGCCCTCCTATCCATTGATGCTCAAAGCCTTGGATCCTTTTTGTTTTACCCTTGCCTTTTGTTTTTAAGGGCTATTGGCTTTTTTTGCTTGCTTTTTCTTTCTTTTTTTCAAGCTTTTCACTGCTTTTTCTTGCTTCAAGAATCAATTTTATGATTTTTCTGATCATCAAATAACATTTCTCCTTTTTCCATCATTCTTCAAGAGCCAACAATTTTAACATTCATGAATCAACAATATAAAAAATATGCAATGTTCAAGCATTCATTCTAAAAGACAAAAGTATTGCCACCACATCAGAATAATTAAACTGTTTTAAAATTTGAAATTCATGCACTTCTTTTCCTTTTCAATTAAAACACTCTTTATTTAAGAAAGGTGATGGATTCATTTTCATAGCTTTAAGGCATAGACACTTAGACACTAGTGATCATGTAATAAAGAAACAAACATAAATAGACATAAGGCATAATTTTCGAAAAGAATAGAAAATAAAGAACAAGGAAATTAAAGAACTGGTCCACCTTAGTGATGGCGGCTTGTTCTTCCTCTTGAAGATCTTATGGAGTGCTTGAGCTCCTCAATGTCTCTTCCTTGCCTTTGTTGCTCCTCTCTCATAACTCTTTGGTCTTCTCTAATTTCATGGAGGAGGATAGAATGCTCTTGGTGCTCCACCCTTAGTTGTCCCATATTGGAACTCAATTCTGCTAGGGAGGTGTTGATTTGCTCCCAATAGTTTTGTGGAGGAAAATGCATCCCTTGAGGCATCTCAGGGATTTCATGATGAGGATTTTCCTCATGCTCTTGTCCATGAGTGGGATCTCTTGTTTGCTCCATCCTTTTCTTGGTGATGTGCTTGTCCTCATCAATGAGGATGTCTTCCTCTATGTCAATTCCAGCCGAATTGCAAAGGTGACAGATGAGATGAGGGAAGGCTAACCTTGCCAAAGTAGAGGACTTGTCCGCCACCTTGTAAAGTTCTTGGGATATAACCTCATGAACTTCTACTTCCTCTCTAATCATGATGCTATGGATCATGATATCCCGGTCTATAGTAACTTCAGACCGGTTGCTAGTGGGAATGATTGAGCGTTGGATGAACTCCAACCATCCCCTAGCCACGGGTTTGAGGTCATGCCTTCTTAGTTGAACCGGCTTCCCTCTTGAATCTCTCTTCCATTGAGCGCCCTCTTCACAAATGCCTATGAGGATTTGGTCCAACCTTTGTTCAAAGTTGACCCTTCTAGTGTAGGGGTGTGCATCTCCTTGCATGATGGGCAAGTTGAATGCCAACCTTACATTTTCCGGACTGAAATCTAAGCATTTCCCCCGAACCATTGTAAGCCAATTCTTAGGGTCCGGGTTCACACTTTGATCATGGTTCTTGGTGATCCATGCATTGGCATAGAACTCTTGAACCATTAAGATTCCGACTTGTTGAATGGGGTTGGTGAGAACTTCCCAACCTCTTCTTCGAATCTCATGTCGGATCTCCAGATATTCATCCTTTTTGAGTTTGAAAGGGACCTCGGGGATCACCTTCTTCTTGGCGACGACTTCATAGAAGTGGTCTTGATGCACCCTTGAGATGAATCTCTCCATCTCCCATGACTCGGAAGTGGAAGCTTTTGCCTTCCCTTTCCTCTTTCTAGAGGTTTCTCCGGCCTTTAGTGCCATAAATGGTTATGGAAAAACAAAAAGCAATGCTTTTACCACACCAAACTTAGAAGGTTTGCGCGTCCTCGAGCAAAAGAAGAAAGAAAAGAGTAGAAGAAGAAGTAAATGGAGGAGATGGAGAAGTGGGAGTGATTCGTCCAAGCGAGGAGAAGTAGTGTTGAAGATGTATGAAAATGAGGGAGTGAAGATGGGTTTATATAGGAGTGGAGGGGGGGTATGGTTCAGCCATGTATGGGTAGGTTTGGGAGGGAAAGTAATTTGAATTTGAATGGTGAGGTAGGTGGGGTTTATGATGGATGGATGTGGATTGGTGAATGGATTATGGAGAAGAGGGTAGGATTCGATAGGTGAGGGGTTTTTGGGGAAGAGGTATTGAGGTGATTGGTGAATGGATGAAGAAGAGAGAGAGAGGTGGGATAGTTGGGGATCCTGTGGGGTCTACAGATCCTGAGGTGTCAAGGATTTTTCATCACTGCACCAAGTGGCATGCAAAATGCCCTTTTCTGCCAATCCTGGCATTAAACGCCAGGTTGTTGCCCATTTCTGGCATTTAACGCCAGCTTCTTGCCCTTTTCTGGCGTTAAACGCCAACTTTGTTCCCCTTTCTGGCGTTAAACGCCCAGAATGGTGCCAGACTGGGCGTTTAACGCCCATTCTGCTGCCCTTACTGGCGTTTAAACGCCAGTAGCTTTCTCCTCCAGGGTGTGCTATTTTTCATTCTATTTTTCAGTTTGTTTTCGCTTTTTCAATTGTTTTTGTAACTTCACATGATCATCAACCTACAGAAAACATAAAATAATAATAGAAATTTAATATAGATAAGTAAAATTGGGTTGCCTCCCAACAAGTGCTTCTTTAATGTCAGTAGCTTGACAGTGGGCTCTCATGGAGCCTCACAGATACTCAGAGCTTGATGATGGCCTCTCATCACCAAACTTAGAGTTTGGTTACGGCCTCTCAACACCAAACTTAGAGTTTGGTTGTCGCCTCCGAACACCAAACTTAGGGTTTGAATGTGGGGGCTTTGTTTGACTTTGTATTGAGAGAAGGTTTTCATGCTTCCTCTCCATGGTTACAGAGAGAGATCCTTGAGCCTTAAATACAAGGGAGTCCTCATTCACTTGAAGGACCAATTCTCCTCTGTCAACATCAATCACAGCTTTTGCTGTGGCTAGGAAGGGTCTGCCAAGGATGATGGATTCATCCATACACTTCCCAGTCTCTAAGATTATGAAATCAGCAGGGATGTAATGGTCTTCAACCTTTACCAAGACATCCTCTACAAGTCCATAAGCTTGTTTCCTTGAATTGTCTGCCATCTCTAATGAGATTCTTACAGCTTGCACCTCAAAAATTCCTAGTTTCTTCATTACAAAGAGAGGCATGAGGTTTATGCTTGACCCTAGGTCACACAGAGCCTTTTCAAAGGTCATGGTGCCTATGGTGCAAGGTATTAAGAACTTTCCAGGATCTTGTCTCTTTTGGGGTAATCTCTGCCTAGTCAAGTCATCCAGTTCTTTGGTGAGCAAGGGAGGTTCATCCTCCCAAGTATCATTACCAAATAACTTGGCATTTAGTTTCATGATTGCTCCAAGGTACTTAGCAACTTGCTCTTCAGTAACATCTTCATCCTCTTCAGAGGAAGAATACTCATCAGAGCTCATGAATGGCAGAAGTAAATTCAGTGTGAGCCTTAGATTCCCATGGTTCCTCATGAGGGAACTCCTTGGAGGCCAGTAGACGTCTAGTGAGATCTTCCTTAGTGGAGATCACTGCCTCTTCATCCTCTCCAGATTCGGCCGTGTGGGTCATGGTGATGGCCTTGCACTCTCCTTTTGGATTCTCTTCTATATTGCTTGGAAGAGCACTAGGAAGGAGTTCAGTAACTTTCTTGCTCAGCTGACCTACTTGTGCCTCTAAATTTTTAATGGAGGACCTTGTTTCGGTCATGAAACTTTGAGTGGTTTTAATTAGATCAGAAACTACAGTTGCGAATTCAGAGTGGCTCTACTTAGAATTCTCTGTCTGTTGCTGAGAAAATGATGGAAAAGGTTTGCTATTGCTAAACCTGTTTCTTCCACCATTATTGTTATTGAAGCCTTGTTGAGGCCTCTGTTGGTCTTTCCATGAGAGATTTGGATGATTTCTCCATGAAGAATTATAAGTGTTTCCATAAGGTTCTCCC
>NC_029791.2:80899927-80916099 GCF_000816755.2 Arachis ipaensis
TTATGAAATCAGCAGGGATGTAATGGTCTTCAACCTTTACCAAGACATCCTCTACAAGTCCATAAGCTTGTTTCCTTGAATTGTCTGCCATCTCTAATGAGATTCTTACAGCTTGCACCTCAAAGATCCCTAGTTTCTCCATTACAGAGAGCAGCTTGCACCTCAAAAATTCCTAGTTTCTTCATTACAAAGAGAGGCATGAGGTTTATGCTTGACCCTAGGTCACACAGAGCCTTTTCAAAGGTCATGGTGCCTATGGTGCAAGGTATTAAGAACTTTCCAGGATCTTGTCTCTTTTGGGGTAATCTCTGCCTAGTCAAGTCATCCAGTTCTTTGGTGAGCAAGGGAGGTTCATCCTCCCAAGTATCATTACCAAATAACTTGGCATTTAGTTTCATGATTGCTCCAAGGTACTTAGCAACTTGCTCTTCAGTAACATCTTCATCCTCTTCAGAGGAAGAATACTCATCAGAGCTCATGAATGGCAGAAGTAAATTCAGTGTGAGCCTTAGATTCCCATGGTTCCTCATGAGGGAACTCCTTGGAGGCCAGTAGACGTCTAGTGAGATCTTCCTTAGTGGAGATCACTGCCTCTTCATCCTCTCCAGATTCGGCCGTGTGGGTCATGGTGATGGCCTTGCACTCTCCTTTTGGATTCTCTTCTATATTGCTTGGAAGAGCACTAGGAAGGAGTTCAGTAACTTTCTTGCTCAGCTGACCTACTTGTGCCTCTAAATTTTTAATGGAGGACCTTGTTTCGGTCATGAAACTTTGAGTGGTTTTAATTAGATCAGAAACTACAGTTGCGAATTCAGAGTGGCTCTACTTAGAATTCTCTGTCTGTTGCTGAGAAAATGATGGAAAAGGTTTGCTATTGCTAAACCTGTTTCTTCCACCATTATTGTTATTGAAGCCTTGTTGAGGCCTCTGTTGGTCTTTCCATGAGAGATTTGGATGATTTCTCCATGAAGAATTATAAGTGTTTCCATAAGGTTCTCCCATGTAATTCACCTTTTCCATTGCTGGGTTCTCAGGATCATAAGCTTCTTCTTTAGATGAAGCTTCCTTAGTACTGCCTGGTGCAGCTTTCATTCCAGACATACTTTGAGAAATCATATTGACTTGCTAAGTCAATATTTTATTCTGAGCCAGTATGGCATTCAGAGTATCAATCTCAAGAACTCCTTTCTTCTGATTTGTCCCATTATTCACAGGGTTCCTTTCAAAAGTGTACATGAATTGGTTATTTGCAACCATCTCAATGAGTTCCTGAGCTTCTGCAGGCGTCTTCTTCAGATGAAGAGATCCTCCAGCAGAGCTGTCCAATGACATCTTGGACAGTTCAGACAGACCATCATAGAAGATACCTATGATGCTCTATTCTGAAAGCATGTCAGAAGGGCACCTTCTGATTAATTGCTGATATCTTTCCCAAGCTTCATAGAGGGATTCACCTTCCTTCTGTTTGAAGTTTTGGACTTCCACTCTAAGCTTACTCAATTTTTGAGGTGGAAAGAACTTTGCCAAGAAGGCATTGACTAGCTTTTTCCAAGAGTTCAGGCTTTCTTTAGGTTGTGAATCCAACCATGTTCTAGCTCTGTCTCTTACAGCAAAAGGAAAGAGCATAAGCTTGTAGACCTCGAGATCAACCCCATTGGTCTTGACAGTGTCACAGATTTGCAGGAATTCAGCTAAGAACTGATGAGGATCTTCCATTAGAAGTCCATGAAACTTGCAATTCTGTTGCATCAGAGAAACTAATTGAGGCTTAAGCTCAAAGTTGTTTGCTCCAATGGCAGGGATTGAGATGCTTCTCCCATAGAAGTCAGGAGTAGGTGCAGTAAAGTCACCAAACACCTTCCTTGCATTGTTGACAGTGTTGTTGTTTTCGGCTGCCATGTCTTTTTCTTGTTTGAAAAGTTCTGTTAGGTCCTCTATAGAGAGTTGTACTTTAGCTTCTCTTAGCTTTCTCTTCAAGGTCCTTTCAAGTTTAGGATCAGCCTCAACAAGAATGCTTTTGTCCTTGCTCTTGCTCATATTGAAAGAGAGAAGAAGAAAATATGGAATCCTCTATGTCACAGTATAGAGATTCCTTGAGGTGTCAGAGGAAAAGAAGAATAGAAGGAGGAGGTAGAGAAGAGAGAATTCGAACTTGTCAAGGGAGATAGAGTTCGAATTGCTCATTGAGGAGGGGTGTTAGTCCTTAAATAGAAGGGTGTGAAAAGAGGGGAAGAATTTTTGAAAATAAATTAAAAAGATTTTGAAAAAAATTAAAAGAAATTTGAAAATTTGATTGATGATTTTCGAAAACTAAGATTGGGAAAGAAATAAAGTGATTTTTGAAAAATATTTTGAAATTATAAATCAAAAAGATATGATTGAGACTTAATTTTGAAAAAGATGTGATTGAAAAGATATGATTGAGAAGATATGATTGAGAATCAAATTTAAAAGAAGAAAGTTTTAACATTAAAGTTGATTACGTGACTAACAAGAAATTAGAAGATATGATTCTAAAATTAAAACTTTTGATCCTTTCTTAATAGGCAAGTAATAACTTGAAAATTTTGAATTAAATTACTAATTGTAGCAAGGATTTTCGAAAATAATAATAAAATAAAAAAAATGGAAAGAAATTGATTTTGAAAGGATATGATTGAAAAGATATGATTTGAAAAAGATTTGATTTTGAAAACTTATGAAAACATGAAAAAATATGAATTAAAAACAAAATCTTCCCTCTTATGTCATCCTGGCGTTAAACGCCCAGAATGGTATCCATTCTGGCGTTAAACGCCCAGAATGGTATCCATTCTGGCGTTTAACGCCCAAAATGCTACCCTTTTGGGCGTTTAATGCCCAGCCAGGTACCCTGGCTGGCGTTTAAACGCCAGTTTTCCTTCTTCACTGGGCGTTTTAAACGCCCAGCTTTTTCTGTGTAATTCCTCTGCTACATGTTCTGAATCTTCAATTCTCTGTATTATTGACTTGAAAAGACATAATTTTGAAAATTTTTTTGGACTTTTAATGATGAGGAACAATCAAAATGCAATTAAACATGGAAAACTAAGATCAAATACATAATGCATGCAAGGCATCAAACTTAAAAGTTTGTATACTGAGGACTATAACAATTTGAAAAATGCATGTGAGAAACAACTAAACACACAAAACAAGAAAATTTAAAGATCAGAGCAAGGAAATCATCAAGAATATCTTGAAGATCAATGACGAGCATAATGCATGTAATTTTTGAAAATTAGAAGAATAAAGACATGCAATTGACACCAAACTTAAAATTAGACACTAGACTCAAAGAACAGCAGAGCTCCACACCTTAATCTATGGTGTGTAGAAACTCCACCGTTGAAAATACATAAGAACAAGGTCTAGGCATGGCCGAATGGCTAGCCTCCCAAAGAGGGTTCAATCATAAAAACATGATTCAAAGATGAAAATACAATAGTAAAAGGCCCTATTTATAGAGACTAGTAGCCTAGGGTTACAGAAATAGGTAATTAATGCAGAAATCTTCTTCCGGGCCCACTTGGTTTGTGCTTGGGCTGAGCATTGAAGCTTTCACGTGTAGAGACTTTTCTTGGAGTTAAACTCCAGCTTTTGTGCCAGTTTGGGCGTTTAACTCCAGCTTTTGTGCCAGTTCTGGCGTTTTGACGCCAAAATTCTTAAGCTGACTTGGAATGCCTGTTTGGGCCATCAAATCTCGGGCAAAGTATGGACTATTATATATTTCTAGAAAGCCCAGGATGTCTAGTTTTCAACTCAATTGAGAGCGTGCCAATTAAGCTTCTGTAGCTCCAGAAAATCCACTTCGAGTGCTGAGAGGTCAGAATCCAACAGCATCTGCAGTCCTTTTTCAGCCTCTGAATCAGATTTTTGCTCAGGTCCCTCAATTTCAGCCAGAAAATACCTGAAATCACAGAAAAACACACAAAATCATAGTAAAGTCTAGGAATGTGATTTTTATTTAAAAACTAATAAAAACATAATAAAAACTAACTAAAATATACTAAAAACATACTAAAAACAATGCCAACAAGCGTATAAATTATCCGCTCATCACATACCTTGCCAAGAATTTTCTTATTTTTATTAATTTAATTTCTTGCAATTTACTTTTCTTGTTCCTTATTTCAAAAATCCAAGAAGATACTTTTCTGTAACTAATAATAAATACACATCCCTACAATTCCTTGAGAGACGACCCGAGGTTTAAATACTTCGGTTACAAATTTTATTGGGTTTGCTTTAGTGACAAACAAGTTTTTGTACGAAAGGATTCTTTGTTGGTTTAGAACTATACTTACAACGGGAATTTATTTGTGAATTTCTTTACCGACAGAAAATTCGTTCGTCAGAGAGTGCCCTGTTTCTATTTTCTATTTTAAAAAACAACAAGGGGCACACCACGCGTGGGCGTGGCCGACGCGCACACGTCGTGTGCTATATTAGGACTCCTAGTACAAAAACCAGAGAGTTGCGCTGGAGTGGTGCTGCCTTTGTGTGAAGAGCACAATTTAGCCCCACGCGTATGCGTTGATGACACGTACGCGTCACCTATATTATCTGCGTTCCACGCGTACGCGTGGGCGATGCTTAAGTGTTGCTTCTCCCTCCTGCTCCCCATGCGCACGCATAGACGAAGCGCGCGCATCGCCTTTGCGCCCTGTGTCTCCCCTATTTTTTGTTCCTTTCTTCTTCTTTCTTCTTCTCTCTTCTTCTTTTCTTACTTTCTTCTTCTCACTCTCTCCAAAATTTCACTTCTCATTTTTCTTATCTTTTATTTTCTTTTTTATGTTGTATTTTAATTTTGCTTATTTTTATTCATCGCATTTTAATTTTGTTTTTATACTTTGTTCTTATTTTCTTTTCTTAGTTTCTTATTTTAACATTGGTGTTGAACTTTCCTACTCAATTGTTGAAAATTTCTTGGATTCTTTTGGTGCTTCTTAACTTGTTTGATATTGTTAGGTGATGAAATATTTTTTTAGGTCAATGCTTAATCTTTGATGACTCTTGCATCCTTTGTGCATTGATATGAACTCATATTATCTTTCATGACCCCCTCTTTCTTATTTGAACTTGATGCTTCTGAGTGTTCTCATTATGCCATTTACTTGTGCTTTGACTTTACTCTTGCATCAAGTGTTAGTCGATATGCCTTAGCTTACATTGCTTTCCCACTTACATATTGTAGCTACCATGTAGTTGAGAATCTCATTCTTCTTTGGCATTGGCCCCACCTATTATTTGCTTTGTTGTCTTTGTTGTGGGTTTAATTTTCGTCTTTTTCTCTCATTTTAGGCTGGCCACCAAGAGGGAAAGAAGAAGCTTCTAAATAGGGTGCTAAATAAGTCTCTCCACACAATCTTTCGAAGAAACTCATCAGTTGTAGCAACCCATCCACCTTGCTCATCTTTGCATGCACCGAGGACGGTGCAATCTTTAAGTGTGGGGAGGTCGAGGACTGACTTCCATGAGTAACAATTTCTTCTTCCAATACCAATTTTCAATTTTCTTTGTTAGTTAGTTGCTGCATTTGCATGATAGGTTGCATAATAGTTAGAATTTGTAGATATTTTGCCATCTATTTCTTTCTTGCTAGGACTACTTGGTTAGAGTAATGATTTTCTTTCTAAGAAACTATTTTAGGGCATTTCACTAATTTGAATAAAAATCTTTTTGTTGAACTTGCTTGAAGAATGTATTTTGGAACATAGTTTTAGAGCTAGAATACACAACTTTGTGAGATTTTGAGCCTAATTGATTGGTTGCATCTTATCAACCAATATATTTTGTTTCGGTGTGTGTCGTTCTCTCTAAGATTGTGATCTTTGTCTTGCTTAATTCTATATTTCCATTTTTGGTGTATGCATGCATATATATGATTGAGGCCTTTATTTCACAAAGCTCACATACCCATATGGCCTTACCCTTTCATCATCCCTTGCAAACTAATGTTGAGCCTATTCTACCCTATTTGTTCTTTATTTTAGCACATCACTAACTCTAAGCGGAAAAATAATGAATGTCCCTAATATGAATCTTTTGTTAGCTTAGACTAGTGAGAAGAGTGTGTATGATTTAAGTGTGGGGAAATTAGGTGGAGAACATTTGGTTTGGGAATTGGGTATGTTATACTTTTTTATGAAAAATGTGAAAAAGAGTTGGGCGCATGTTCATACATTCAATATCTTAAGCATATGCATTGATCTATCATATATATAGTACCCACCACAAGAATAAAAGAAAAAGAAAAATAAATAGAAGAAAAAAATGAGAAAAATAAAAAGAAAAAATAATAAAATAAAAAAGAAAAAGAAAAAGAAAAAGAAAAAGAAAAAGAAAATAAGAAAGCAATAAAAAGGGGACAAAAATGCCCCAAAGTAAGTGGTGATACCAATTCATATGTATTGTATTTAAATTGGGATGCATGGACATGTGGCAAAAGATAGTCAATGGGTAGTTAGGTTTTATATTTTAATTACATGGATTGTCTTAGGTTAGGTGGGAAGTTTAGGTTAATCAAGGATTCAAAGTTTAGTCTACTTGACCAAATACAATCCTACCTTCACGCTAACCCCATTACAACCTTGGAAATACCTCTTGATATGTGTACTCATGCATTAAACATATGTTGATTGTTAGAAAAAGAGCAAGCCTTAGAAAGCATGATTAGACGAGAATTGAGTGGATCGACCCTATACACTTGAGCGGCTAGAGCGGATACACATACGGTGAGGGTTCGACGCTCAATTCCTTGTTCCCGGCTTTCATGAGCTTTCTTCTTGCAAGTCTATTTGTACTTCATTTTGAGATTTGAATTAGTGGAATTCATGAGTTATCATACTATCTTGGCCCTACTTGCTTATATATGTTCTTGTAGATTGATTTACTTTTAACCAAGTAGGTAGAAACATTTAGTTGCATTCATATAGATAGGTTGCATTGCATGTTGCATTTAATAAATCCTACCATCCCTCTTCATCCTTTTATTACTTATCTTGAGCTTAGCATGAGGACATGCTATTATTTAAGTGTGGGGAGGTTGATCAACCCCATTTTGAGGGTTTATCTTATGCTCAATTCAGTGGATTTTATCAACTTATTCCTCACTTATTCATACAATTTGCATGGTTTTAAGATTCCTTCCAAATATTGTGCTATGAAAGAAAACATGCTTCCAAGGCCTTTAAATCACTAATTTTTAATGCTCTCTTATTACCATTCAATGATATGATATGTTAAGTGATTTCAGAGATTATAGGGTTGGAATGGCTTAGAGGATGGAAGGGAAGCATGCAAAAGTGGAAAGAACACAAGAAAATGGAGATTTGAGAAGCTGATGCCGACGTGCACGTGATCGCACCATACTCCAAGCGACGCATACGCGTGACCACTGCATCTTTAAGGCGACGCGTATGCGTGGCTGACGCGTACGCGTGATGAACGGCACGTGCTTCACTTAGGCGAAATCGCTGGGGGCGATTTCTGAGCTGATTCCTGGCCCAGTTTCGAGCCCAATATGCAGATAAGAGGCTAGGAGTGAATGAGGATGGGGAGAGGACCATTCATACACACTTTAGTTTAGATGTAGAATTATAGATAGAGAGGCTCCGTCATCTTTATAGATTAGGGTTCTTAGTTTTATTTTCCTTTTAGATCTAGATCTATTTCTTCCTTTGCTTTAATTTCCCTTTTGATTTTACTTGTTCTAGCATTTTACTTCTTTTGTTAATTCCTTTATTTTGTCAATTTTAGTTTATGAACCCTTTTGTTGATTTCCATTACCTTTTTATGCAATTTATGATTTCCATGTCTTTTTATATTTGCTTTAGTTTCCTATTGTTGATTTCTTGATTTTGATAGTTATAGCTTTTATTATTTCTTGCAATCTACCATGCTTTATGTTTATTCCCATTAGGTGTTTGATGAAATGTTTCTTTTAGTCTTGAGTTAGATTTTTCTCCTCTTGGCTTGGGTTGAGTAATTGGAGACTCTTGAGTTATCAAATTCTTTTGTTGATTGATAATTAGAAGTTTCTAGTTGACTTGAATGCCACTAAAGGTAGTCTTTCACTATGATTTGACTAGGACTTGTGGGCAAGAGTCAATTCTATCCACTTGACCTTCATAGTTAGAGGTTAACTAAGTGGGAGCAATGGACAATTCTTGTCACAATTGATGACGATAATGAGGATAGAACTTCTAGTTTTCATCCATTGCCAAGAGCTTTCTTAGTTGTTAGATTATCTCTTTTGCAATTTACATTTCTTGTTTCTTATTTCAAAAACCTCAAAATATACTTTCATAGCCAATAATTGAGCACTTCATTATAATTCAAAGGGAGAAGGACCCAGGATTAATACTCTCGATTATTTTCATTGGGGTTGAACTAGTGACAACCATATTAAATTTTGATGTGAGGATTCATTGTTGGTTTAAAACTATACTTGCAATGTAAGAATTCTTTGAGAAATTCTATACTGACAAAATATCACACATCAACCACCCGGTTGGAACAATGATGATCAACCTGAAGACTGGTGTAGAAACAAGACTTAGGATCCCGGCATACAAGAGGATCAACTTTGGGAGCTCAAAGCATGTGAAGAACTTCATCAAGGCTTGGTGAATTTACTTGCAAATGTTGGAGCTTATTGGAAGTCCAAGCCTTGGTGGAAGTTTTAAGATGAGTTCAAGCACATGCCACCATGACAAGGAGCTCACCAAATGTCCAACTTAAGGACTTTAACTAAAAGTGCTAGGTGGGGGACACCCCACCATGGTAAATTCTTCCTATTTTATCTTTTATTTATAGCGGTAATAAGTTGAACTTTCATTTTTAGTTAAGTTTATTTGGTTTAAGTTGTGGTTTCACCTATTTAATAATGTTTGGTATTAATTTGATAGCTTGTTGGTTCATAAAATAAAAGACCAACCCACGCATGCGCATAGCTGACGCGCACGCGTGACATCTTCGAAAATGCATCATGCCAAAACGGGGCTGGAACGGCACGTAAGCATGGCTAAACATGAAGTTGTGCTGAAATCATGCGAAATAGGTGCCAGGCGCACAATCCAACCCACGCATGTGCGTCGCTGACGTGTACGCGTCATTTGCATTTTTGCCTCCCACGCCTGAGCGTGGACGACGCGCACGCGTCGTATCTTCACGCTACCATCTCTGGTACATGAAACAGAGACTTACGCGGGAACGGTGTGAGTGTTTTGCAAGGAGCACAACACATACCCATGCGTACGTGTGACTGACGCGTAGGCGTCACCTCCTTATTCTGCAACCCACGCGTGCGCATGAGCGATGCCTATGTGTCGCTTCTTCTTTTACTTTCTTCATCCTTCTTCTCTCCTTTCTTCTTCTTTTTTTCTACCTTTATTCTTCTTCATTCCTTTCCCTTTTCATCTTTATTCTCCCTTATTTGTTGCATTGGCATACTTTCACTCATTACATTTAACTTTTTGCTTGTTTTTATTTTCTTTTCTAAGTTTGCTATTTCTCCATTGGTGTTGAATTTTCTTACTCAACTGTTGAATAATTCTTGCATTATTTTGGTACTTAGTGACTTGTTTTACATTGTTGGGTGATATTCTTTATAGGTGAATGCTAATCTTCTATAACACTTGTATTCCCGGTGCATTGATATAAACTTAGATTGTCTTTCATGACCCACTCTCTCTCCCTTATTGTTGCAATTCTTGCACCACTAATATGCCCTTTGCCTATATTGTTTTCTCACTTGCATGTTGTAGCTACCATGTAGTTGAGAACCTCATTATTATTTGGCACTAGCCCACCCATATTTTATATATTTTCATATCTGTATTTGTGGATTATTCTTATTCCTTTTTCTCTTCTTTCAGGATGGCCACCAAGAAGGGAAATGGAAAATTTTTAAATGGGACGAACAACAAGCCCTTCCACACAATCCTTTGAAGAAGCTCATCAGTTGTAACAACCCACCTTGGAGGAGCCCAATACTTCGGAGCCCACTTCGAGTTATGGCACGGAATAGCATCCAGAGGTGGACATGGAGGCGCCCCCTATCACACTATTCTTAGGCCATTGAGAGTGGCAATTTTGAACCCGTCCACTTGCATATCTTTGCATGCACCGAGGACAGAGCAATCTTTAAGTGTGGGGAGGTCGACACCGACTTCCGTGGGTAACTACTTCCTTTTTCAACACCAATTCTTACTCTTCTTTGTCAGTTAGTTGTTGCATTACATAATAGATTGCATGTGTAGTTAATTGCTTACATTTAAGTACTACTTGGCTGAAGTGATAATTTCTTTTCCAAGAAAATTTTTTAGAGCACTTCACTAATTTGAATTAAATTTTTTGCTAAACTTGCTCGAAGAAATTTATTTTGGAACATGGTTTTGTGCTCGAACACACAAAACCAGTGAGATTTTGAACCTATTTGATTGATTGCATCTTATCAACCAATATATTTTGTTTTGGTGTGTATTGTTCTCTCTAAAATTGTGATCTTTGTCTTTCTTGATTCTATATTTCCATTGTTTGATACATGCATGCACTTATGTGATTGAGGCCTTTGTTTCACTGAGCTTACATACCCATATGGCCTCATCCTTTTCATCATCCTTTGCAAATCAATGTTGAGCCTATTTTACCCCATTTATTCTTTATATTAGCACATCACTAACTCTAAGGGGAAAACAATACATGTCGCTAATTTGAATCCTTGGTTAGCTTAGACTAGTGAGAGTGCTCATGAATTAAGTGTGGGGAAATTGGATTTGGAAACGTTTGGTTTGGGAATTGAGTATGTTATGCTTTTTTGTGAAAATGTGAAAAGAATGTTGAGGACATGTTCATGCATTCAATACCTTAATCACATGCATTGAGAAAAACAAAAGAAAAGAAGAAAAAAAGAGAAAAAGAAAAGAAAAAGAGCAAATAATCAAAGAGGACAAAATGCCCCAAAGTAAATGGCAATAACAATGCATATGAGTTGTATTCAAATTTGGGATGCATGAATATGTGGCAAAACATAGTTAATAGGTAGTTAGATTTTGTCTTAAGTTAGGTGGGGAGTTTAGGTTAATCATGGATTCAGATTTTAGCCCACTTAACCAAATACATTCCTACCTTGACCTTAATCCCATTACAACCCTTAAAAGACCTCTTGATATGTGCATCCGTCCATTAAATTCTTGTTGGTTTGTGGAAGAAGAGCAAGCCTTGGAAAGCAAGATTAGTAGAGAAATGAGAGAATCGACCCTCAAACACTAGAGTGATTAGAGTGTATACACTTCCGATGAGGGTTCGATACTCGATTCTTTGTTTCTGGCTTTCCCGATCTTTCTTCTTGCAAGTCTATTTGTACTTCATTTTTTGATCTGAATTAGTAGAATCCATTTCATATTTGTTCTTGAAAGATTTGTTTACTTTTAACCAAGTAGGTAAAAGCATTTTGCATTTAGTCGCTGGTTCATGAATTGTAAATCACACTTTTCACAACTCGTACCACTAACCAGCAAGTGCATTGGGTCGTCCAAGTAATACCTTACGTGAGTAAGGGTGATTGTTGGCTTGAAGCAATCTATGGTTACCTTGTAAATCTTAGTCAGGAGATTAATTATGATTATCAGTTTGAATTGCGAAAAATAAATGAACATGAAATAAATACTTGTTATGCAGTAATAGAGAATATGTTGGAGTTTTGGAGATGCTTTGTCTTCTGAATCTCTGCTTTCCCCCTGTCTCCTTCTTCACGCACGCAAGGTTCCTCCTATGGCAAGCTGTGTGTTGATGCATCACCGTTGTCAATGGCTACCATCCGTCCTCTCAGTGAAAATGGTCCAAGTGCGCTGTCACCGCACGGCTAATCATCTGTCGGTTCTCACTCATGCTGGAATAGGATTCATTGATCCTTTTGCGTCTATCACTACGCCCAACCCTTGTGAGTTTGAAGCTCGTCACAGTCATTCAATCCCTGAATCCTACTCGGAATACCACAGACAAGGTTTAGACTTTTCGGATTCTCAAGAATGCTGCCAATGGATTCTAGCTTATACCACGAAGATTCTGATTAAGGAATCCAAGAGATACTCATTCAATCGAAGGTAGAACGGAGGGGGTTGTCAGGCATGCGTTCATAGATTGAGAATGGTGATGATTGTCACGGATCATCACATTCATCATATTGAAGTATGAATGAACATCTTAGATAGAAACAAGCGTGTTTGAATAGAAAACATAAATAATTGCATTAATTCATCGAGACACAGCAGAGCTCCTCACCCCGAACAATGGAGTTTAGAGACTCATGCCATCAAAGAGTACAAAGTTCAGATCTAAAATGTCATGAGGTACAAAATAAATCTCTAAAAGTTGTTTAAATATTAAACTAGTAACCTAGGTTAACAGAAAATGAGTAAACTAAGATAGATAGTGCAGAAATCCACTTCTAGGGCCCACTTGGTGTGTGCTGGGGCTGAGACTTAAGCTTTACACGTGCCTAGGCTGTTTCCAGAGTTAAATGCCAGGTTGTAACCTATTTCTGGCGTTTAACTCCAACTTGTAACCTGTTTCTGGCGTTTAACGCCAGAATGCAACATGGAACTGCCGTTGAACGCCGGTTTACGTCATTTATCCTTGAGCAAAGTATAAACTATTATATATTGCTGGAAAGCCCTGGATGTCTACTTTCTCACGCAATTGAGAGCGCGCCATTTGGACTCTTGTAGCTCCAGAAAATCCATTTCGAGTGCAGGGAGGTCAGAATCCAACAACATCTGCAGTCCTTTTTCAACTTGAATCAGATTTTTGCTCAGCTCGCTCAATTTCAGCCAGAAATTACCTGAAATCACAGAAAAACACACAAACTCATAGTAAATTCCAGAAATGTGATTTTTATTTAAAAACTAATAAAAAATATAATAAAAACTAATCAAATCATACTAAAAACTATGTAAAAACAATGCCAAAAAGCGTATAAATTATCCACTCATCACAACACCAAACTTAAATTGTTGCTTGTCCCCAAGCAACTAAAAACAAAGTAGGATAAAAAGAAGAGAATATACAATGAATTCCAAAAACATCTATGAAGATCAGTCTTAATTAGATGAGCGAGGCTATTAGCTTTTTGCTTCCGAACAGTTTTGGCATCTCACTTTATCCTTTGAAGTTCAGAATGATTGGTATCTATAGGATCTCAGAATTCAGATAGTGTTATTGATTCTCCTAGTTCAGTATGTTGATTCTTGAACACAACTACTTTATGAGTCTTGGCCGTGGCCCTAAGCACTCTATTTTCCAGTATTACCACCGGATACATACATGCCACAAACACATAACTGGGTGAACCTTTTCAGATTGTGACTCAGCTTTGCAAAAGTCCCCAATTAGAGGTGTCTAGGGTTCTTAAGCACACTCTGTTTTTGCTTTGGACCTCGACTTTAACCGCTCAGTCTCAAGTTTTCACTTGACACCTTCATGCCACAATCACATGGTTAGGGACAGCTTGGTTTAGCCGCTTAGGCCAGGATTTTATTCCTTTAGGCCCTCCTATCCACTGATGCTCAAAGCCTTGGATCCTTTTTATTACCCTTGCCTTTTGGTTTTAAGGGCTTTTGGCTTTTTTTGCTCTTGCCTTTTGGTTTAAAGAGCTTTTGGCTTTTTCTGCTTGCTTTTTCTTTTTTTTTTTGCTCTCTTTTTTTTTCGCATTTTTTTTGCAAGCTTTGTTCTTCACTGCTTTTTCTTGCTTCAAGAATCATTTTTATGATTTTTCAGATTATCAAATAACATTTCTCCTTTTTCATCATTCTTTCAAGACCCAACAATTTTAACATTCATAAACAACAAATTCAAAAGATTTATGCGCTGTTCAAGCATTCATTCAGAAAACAAAAAGTATTGCCACCACATCAAAATAATTAAACTATTTTAAAATTTGAAATTCATGTACTTCTTTTTCTTTTTCAGAAAATATTTTTCATTTAAGAAAGGTGATGGATTCATAGGACATTCATATCTTTAAGACACAGACACTTAGATACTAGTGATCATGTAATAAGACCCAAACATAAATAAATATAAAGCATAGTAAACGAAAAACAGAGAAATAAGAACAAGGAGATTAAGGAATGGGTCCACCTTAATGAGGGTGGCATCTTCCTCTTCTTGAAGAACCAATGGTGCTCTTGAGCTCCTCTATGTCTCTTTCTTGCCTTTGTTGCTCCTCCCTCATAGCTCTTTGATCTGCAGTCAATTGCTCTATCACTGAATTATGGAAAAACAAAAAGCAATGCTTTTACCACACCAAACTTAAAAGGTTTGCTCGTCCTCGAGCAAAAGAAGATAGAAGGGAGTAGAAGGAGAAGTGGAGGAGAAGGAGGTGTGTGAATGGGTGGGTATGGGAGGGGAATGGTTTGAATTGGAATGGTGAGGTAGGTAGAGATCTTGTGGTGTCCACAGATCAAGTGGGGTCAAGGACTTAACATCCCTGCACCAATTAGGCGTGTAAAATGCCCTTGCTGTGCAATCCTGGCATTTAACACCAGACTGCTGCTTGTTTCTAGCGTTAAACGCCCAAATGTAGCCTGTTTCTGGCGTTTAACGCCAGGCAGATGCCTGTTTCTGGCGTTAAACGCCAGACAGATGCTTGTTTCTTGGCTTTGTATTCCTCAACCTTGGTTTCTGTAGGTTTATTTCCTACAGAGGTGGTTGGGGAAGCCTTTTTAGACGGGTTGTTATCAGCACTTCTGTGTGTCTGATCCCTCACTGGCATTTGAATGCCAGGGGTAGAAGCTGGATTGGCGTTGGACGCCAACTCCTTACCTGTTCCTGGCGTTTGAACGCCAGTACTTAGCTTCCTTTGGGCGTTTAACGCCAACTCCTTGCTTGTTTGTGGCATTTGAACGCCAGAACTGAGCATGGGTTGGGCGTTTAACGCCAGCTCTCCATCCTTTTCTGGCATTTGAGCGCCAGAATCATTCCTCTCTGGGCTCTTACTATCCTCAGAGGGATTCTGGATGATATTCTGCTCATCCTCTGTCAGTTGTTCTTTCCTTGGCTTTCTACTGTTCTGAAGCGAAGTATTTAATGTTTTCCCACTTCTTAATTGAACTGCCTGGCACTCTTCTGTTATCTGCCTTGATAACTACTATTTTGTTTGATTCAATTGTGCCTCCATATTTTTATTAGCATTTTTAGTGTCTTGTAGCATCTCCTTGAATTCTGCTAGCTATTTTATTAGAAAGCACAACTGTTGATTGAGTTCAGCAACTTGTTCTGGAGGACCAAGTTCAGTAGACACTGCTTTAGCCTCTTCTTTTATGGAAGATTTACCACTTAGGTACTGATGCTGATTTCTGGCAACTGTTTCAATGAGCTCTTGAGCTTCTTCAATTGTCTTTCTCATATGTATAGATCCACCAGCTGAGTGGTCTAGAGAAATCTGAGCTTTCTCTGTAAGCCCATAATAGAAGATGTCTAACTGCACCCATTCTGAAAATATTTCAGAGGGGCATTTTCTTAGCATCTCTCTGTATCTCTCCCAGGCATCATAAAGAGATTCATTATCTCCTTGTTTAAAGCCTTGGATGTCCAGCCTTAGCTATGTCATCCGTTTTGGAAGGAAGTATTGATTCAGGAATTTTTTTGACAGCTGTTTCCATGTCCTTATGCTAGCTTTAGGTTGGTTATTTAACCACCTCTTAGCTTGATCTTTTTTACAGCAAATGGAAATAGTAATAATCTGTAGACATCCTGATCTACTTCTTTATTAGTACTGTGTCAGTAATTTGTAAAAACTGTGCCAGAAACTCTGTAGGTTATTCTTGTGGAAGACCGGAATACTGACAACTTTGCTACACCATGATAATGAGCTGAGGATTCAACTCAAAGCTACTGACTCCGATGGAGGGTATGCAGATACTACTCCCATATGAAGCAGTAGTGGGGTTAGCATATGACCCCAGAGTCCTTCTGGACTGTTCATTTCCACTTAGGTCCATGATGGAGAAAAGGAAATTGATATGAATAGCAAATAGAATAAATTATTTTTTATTTTTTTTTAAAAATAAAAAATAAAATAAAATAAAATAAATGAAAAATGGACTATAATTTCGAAAATTTGAAGAAAAAGAAATAAAAGAAAATTA
>NC_029791.2:80916509-80917910 GCF_000816755.2 Arachis ipaensis
AAAAAAATGAAGAGAGAGAAATTGGTTAGGAAGTTTTGAAAAAGATATGTCTTAAAATAAAAGATACTTGTAAGAAAATAAAAATAAAAATAAAAATAAAAATAAAATAAATAAAAAAAAATGAAAAAGATTTGATTTTAAGATTTGAGATTAGAAAAGATAAGATAAGTTAGGTAAGAGAAGATAATGAATTTAAATTAAAAAGTTTTGAAATTTGAATTTTGAAATTTAAATTTTGAAATTTGAAATTTGAAATTTTGAGAATTGAAATTTGAAAATTGAATTTTTGAATTTTCAAAAAAAAAATCAACAATATAATATAAGGATTTGAAAAAGATTTAAATTTTGAAAAGATTTGATTTTTAAATTTGAAAATTAGATTTTGAATCTTAAATTTTGAAATTTGAATTTTGAAATTTTGGAAGTTGAAATTTGAAATTTGAAATAAGATAAGATAAAATTTTGAAAAAGATATGATTTTTTTGAAAAAAAAATTGAATTTTGAAATTTTAAAACTAAGATAAGATAAAATAGAAATTTTAAAATAAAAATCTAAATTTTTTTGAAAAATTTCAAAATATTTGCTCAAAAATAGTTAGAGAAGATATTTTTTTGATTTTTGAATTTTATGATGAAAAAGAAAAACACACAAAAGACACACAACTTAAAATTTTTAGATCTAATGCTCCTTGTTTTCGAAAATTTTGGAGGGAAAACACCAAGGATCACCAAACATAAAAATTTTAAGATCAAAACACAAGGAAGACTCAAGAACACTTTGAAGACTCACAAGAATAAAAGAACATGAAGAAAGAACACCAAACTTAAAATTTTTAGAAAACCAAAATAAAATTTTTGAAAACTAAAGAAAAGTTAATAGGAGAACACCAAACTTAAATTATTTTTGGCACAAGATTTATTCAAAGAAAAATTATTTTTGAAAAAGTTTTAAAAAAAAGATAGCCAATTACCAAGAACATAAGCACAACGCTCTAGCCAATTGAGCTGTAAATTTAACGTGTTTTAATAAGGTATTTAATAAATAAAATTTTTTTTAGATACTAATAATTCGAAAATGCACAAGAAAAACAAGAAAAATCACAAAACAAGAAAAACTAAAGATCAAACAAGGAAAATAAACAAGAACAACTTGAAGATTAAGAAAGAACATTGAACACAATTTCAAAAATTTAAAAGATAATAAAATAAAAAATTGACACTAAACTTAAAATATGAAACTAAACTCAAACAGAAAAACTCAATTATTAATTTATAAAATTTTTTTAAAAATTTAAAAAGAGAAAATAAGGATAAAAAAAGAAATTTCAACCAAAAACAATAATAGAAGACTCTAAACCAAAAAGAAAAAATTTTCCTAATCTAAGCAACAAAATAAACCGT
>NC_029791.2:80918190-80991300 GCF_000816755.2 Arachis ipaensis
CAGACAAGGTTTAGACTTTATGGATTCTCAAGAATGCTGCCAATGGAATCTAGCTTATAACACGAAGATTCTGATTAAGGAATCCAAGAGATACTCATTCAATCGAAGGTAGAACGGAGGTGGTTGTCAGGCACGCGTTCATAGATTAAGAATGGTGATGAGTGTCATGGATCATCACATTCATCATATTGAAGTACGAATGAACATCTTAGATAGAAACAAGCGTGTTTAAATAGAAAACAGAAATAATTGCATTAATTCATCGAGACACAGCAGAGCTCCTCACCCCCAACAATGGAGTTTAGAGACTCATGCCATCAAAGAGTACAAAGTTTAGATCTAAAATGTCATGAGGTACAAAATAAATCTCTAAAAGTTGTTTAAATACTAAACTAGTAACCTAGGTTTACAAAAAATGAGTAAACTAAGATAGATAGTGCAGAAATCCACTTCTGGGGCCCACTTGGTATGTGCTGGGGCTGAGACTTGAGCTTTACACGTGCCTAGGCTGTTTCCAGAGTTAAACGCCAGATTGTAACTTGTTTCTGGTGTTTAACTCCAACTTGTAACCTATTTCTGGCGTTTAACGCCAGAATGCAACATGGAACTGGCGTTGAACACCAGTTTACGTCATTTATCCTTGAGCAAAGTATGGGCTATTATATATTTCTGGAAAGCCCTGGATGTCTACTTTCCAACGCAATTGAGAGCGCACCATTTGGACTCTTGTAGCTCCAGAAAATCCATTTCGAGTGCAGGGAGGTCAGAATCCAACAGCATCTGCAGTCCTTTTTCAGCCTGAATCAGATTTTTGCTCAGCTCCCTCAATTTCAGCCAGAAATTACCTAAAATCTCAGAAAAATACACAAACTCATAGTAAAGTCTAGAAATGTAATTTTTATTTTAAAACTAATAAAAATATAATAAAAACTAATCAAATCATACTAAAACCTATGTAAAAACAATGCCAAAAAGCGTATAAATTATCCACTCATCAGTCGCATTCATATAGATAGGTTGCATTTCATAAATTCTTCCATTCCTCTTCACCTCCTTTATAGCTTCTCTTGAGCTTAGCATGAGAACATGCTAATGTTTAAGTGTGGGGAGATTGATAAACCACTATTTTACAGTGTATTTTGTGTTGCATTGAGTGGATTTTATCCACTATTCTCACACTTATTCATAAAATTCGCATGTTTTACATTTTTCTTCCTAATTTTGTGCTATGATTGAAAACATGCTTCTTTGGCCTTAAATTTTCTTATTTTAATCTTCTCTTATTACCATTCTATGTCGTGATATGTGTGTTAAGTGTTTTCAGGTTTTATAGGGCAGGAATGGCCTAGAGGATGGAAAGGAAGCATGCAAAAGTGGAAGGAACACAAGTAATTGAGGATTTGAGAAGCTAGTGGCGACGCACAGGCATGGACGAAGCGTACGCATGACTGGTGCAGTAGACAACTGACGCACACGCGTGGATGACGCGTACACGTGACCAGAGATTCGTTCAGCGACACGTACGCGTGGCTAACGTGTACGCGTGACAGAGTGTTACGTGCTGTATTAAATAGAAAATGCTGGGGGCAATTTCTAGGCTATTTTTGACCTAGTTTCAAGCCCGAAATTACAGATTAGAGGCTACAGAGTGAAGCTGGAAGGATGATTCAATCATTCAACTTTCATTCAACTCTCTAGGTTTTAGGGTTTTTAGTCTTGTTCGTTCTTAATTTCAGATTTCTACCTTACTTTAATTTAGGATTCTTCCATTTTTATTTGTTCTACCACTTTAGTTATCTACTTCCCTTATTGATTCCTTTATTTTGCTAATTTAGTTTATGAGTTCATATGTTACTCTCAATTTTTATCAATGAAATTTATGTTTCACGTTTCTTATTGTTCAATTGCTTTGCTATTGTTATTTCTTTGCTTTGGTTAGTTTTAAATTTTTTCTATGTCTTGTTAGTGTTCTATGATTTTATTTTATGCCTTTCAAGTGTTTGATAAAATGTTTGGTTGGATTTTAAATTAGATTTTTATGTTCTTAACTTGGATTGATCAATTAGAGACTCTTGAGTTATCAAAATTCTTTTGTTGATTGGTGATTGAAAATTGCTAGTTGGCTTAGGCTTCACTAAATCTAGTCTTTGATTAGGACTTGTGAACTTAAGTTGATTTTGCTCACTTGACTTTCCTTCGTTGTTAGAGGTTAACTAAGTGAAAGCAAAAGGCAATTACCATCACAATTAATGATGATAACGAGGATAGGAATTCCAATTCTCAATCCTTGCTAGGACTTTTCTTAGTTGTTATTTTATTTCCTTGTTATTTACATTACTTGTCTCTTATCAAAAAAACCCAAAAAATACTTTTCCAAAACCAATTATAAGTACACTACCCTACAATTCCTTGAGAGACGACCTGAGGTTTAAATACTTCGGTTAATTTTATTGGGTTTGTTTATGTGACAAATAATTTAAACATTGACTGAGGTTTAATTGTTGGTTTAGAACTATACTTGCAACGATATATTTTTGTGAAATTCTTTACCAACATTTTTCCTCCATCATGATCATGTACAATGCTTAAGACAGGGACATAAGAATTCAGAAGGAGGAACAGAACACCCTGGAGCAAAGAGGAATGGAGTTTAACACCCCAAAAGGGAGCAGGAGCTGACGTTAAATGCCAGGAGGATATTTAATGACCAAGAAGGGAGACAGCGCCTATCGTTAAATGCCAGGTGGAAGTTTAACGCCCATGAAGATATTTCTTTTCTTGGGGACAAGCAAACTTTTAGGTTTGGTATTGCAAAGGAAGCTTTCTATTTATCTTATTATCAGTAGCCACCATGACTGAGGTGGTTGAGTTTCATTATCTTCTGCCTATTTTATTTTCTATTTCTTAGTATTCTATCTTATTGCCTGTCTTCTGTTTGAAAGCCTTTGCCTGATCGGTAGTAGTACTTTATTATTTGTCTAGTTTAGTTATTTACTTTGTAGTTTATGTCTATTTCAAAAATTTATTTTAAAATTTTTTTTTCTCATGTATTACTCACTGAGCGTGAACAATCTAAAAGAAAAGAAGCAGTGAAATGCATGAGGCTTGAGTTATATATTATGAGTTACTCTGATTGCTTTGATGTGATGGTATTATCTTTGATTCTAAATGCATGAACTGAACAGTTCATATTTGATCTTGAAGTTGAGAATATTGGTCCTTGAGGTACAAGAACTCAGAGAAGGTTTATAGATTCTCCGAAATAAGAAAGAAATTGATTCTTGAAGCAAAATAAATAGCAAAAAAAAAAGTAAAAGAAATAAAAATAAAGAAAAAAGGTCCAAGGCTTTGATCATCAATGGTTAGAAGGGTCAAAATTGATCTAAAAGCTTAAAAGAGTAGTTTTCCTAAACGATATGCTTGTGGTGTGAAAGTGTCAAGTAACTCTTGGGGCTGAAGACTTAAAGTCGTGACCAATTTCTGTTACAGAGTATGCCTAAGGATCTGAGCACCACTGTTTGGGAGAAATAGAAAGAAAAATTAGAACTCAAGCAGTTCCCCAGTTAAGTTCTTGTGGTGTTCTTGTATGAAGTTAAGCTTGAAGAAAAAACACTTAGAGTCATGGCTAGGCTCAAAGTGCAAAGTACCAAGAAAAGAAAGGAAAGAACTGTGCTCAAGAATTAATTAAAGCCTAAAAAAGAAAATCTATAATATCATCCAAGTTCAAGTTCTGAAGGATACCAATATTTATGAGCTTCAAAGGATAGTGTTCATACCCTGGACCGAGCTGTAAGGTATGAGTTGTACGAAGACAAAGGACCGACCACTTTAAAGGACGGCCCATTACAACAGACCCTCCATAAAGAGTTCGGATGAACCACAAAGAGGACCAAGAAGGTCCAGAAGAAACCACCGCCTGACTAAAAAGGAGGTTAACCCAAAAGATGATCTCATACAAAAAAGATAAAAGATAAGATAACAAACTTATCTCAAAGAAAGATTGTCAAGCACCAATATAAATACACTCGAGCACCCAGGTATAACTTATACTCCAATTCTACAAAAAACCTGCCCAAAGCCCTTGCTAACTTCAGCATCAGAGCCTCTTGCAGGTACCACCACCCCGGTGATCTAGGATCAACAGCACTTCAAGACTGCAAAAAGTCAGACACGACAGTCCCGATCATATCAGAAGATCTCGTCCAAGATTGACCTCAACGTTTCAGGTAACCCTTGCAATATTGGGACCGTTGTCGGGGAACCTAGAAGTCATCCCACCATCATGGCAAACAACCCTCTCACCAACGACCACACCTCCGGACTTGAAAAAGGAACGCAAAGAAAGGTCACGGATGCTACACCAACCTCACCAAAAGATGGGCACCTCTCTAAGGGAGATAAGCAACCCCAAAACACAAAAATACTAGACGCCATCCGTGAACAACAGAATCGCCTCAAACAGCTTGAACAAGAAGCTGAACGACAACGAGAGGCTGAGCGAGACCTCCGAAGAGAAACGAGACGACGATGAGAGCTGGAAGAAAAAATCCTAAAGTTCGAAGCTAATCTCAAAACTAAAGCCACTCGATCCAACCCCGAAGATAGCCCCCACAAGGACCAAAACCCATTCACGAAGGAAATCATGAAAGCTAAAGTTCCAAAAGACTTCAAAGATCCTGACATGATTTCATACAATGGTACGTCCAACCCAAGGCATCATCTCAGCAACTTTAGGAGTCAGATGAACCTCACGGATGCCTCAGACGCAATCCGTTGCAAAGCCTTCCCGACTACTCTAACCAAGACAGTGATAAAGTGGTTCGACAGCCTGCCACCAAGATTGATCACAAGCTTCGACGACCTCGCCAGGTTATCCATTCAAGAGGACAAAGCTAAACACGCTCCAAGCCTGCTAGGGATTAACCAAGGAGATCGGGAAAGTCTCCACAGCTACATGGAAAGATTCAATAAACCATGCCTTGATATACAAAATCTCCCTACAGAAGCGGCCATCATGGGACTCATCAACGGCCTACGAGAAGGACCCTTTAGCCGCTCCATATCCAAGAAGCATCAAACATCCCTAAACAAGGTACAAGAATGGGCCGAAAAGTACATCAATAAGGAGGAGAACTCCCGATTAGGAGAAACCTCCAAAGCCGGATTCTCCTACCCACCTCGGGATAAAGATAAAATGTCCAGGAAAAAAGAAGACCGACGTTAGGATTTTTGCTAGTAAAGAATTTTATAAAAATAGTCGCGTTGTAGATATAGTTTCTAAACCAATAGAAATCCCTTCGTACAAACGTTTTGGTTGTCACAAGTAACAAACCCCTTAAAAATTGATAACCGAAGTATTCAAACCTCGGGTCGTCTTCTCAAGGAACTGCAGGGAAGTATGTTCTTATTATTGGTTATGAAGATTGTAAATTGGGTTTTTGAAGGTGAGGAACAAGTAAATTAAATTGCAATTAAAATAAGTAAAAGACTATAAAATAAATAAATAACTGTAAAACACACTTTTGGCAAGGTATGAGAAATTGGAAGTCCTATCCTAGTTATTCTTATCAATGATGATGAAAATTGAATCTTATTTCCACTTAGTTAGCCTTTACTTGAGCAAGGGAAGGTCAAGTGACTAATTAGTTTGATCTTCAAATCCTAGTTAATCCCTAAGGAAAGATTGGGATTATTGAAGTTCAATTCAATTAGCAAAGAAAACAATTATCGATCACGTTGAGTTTGATAACTCCTGAGTTACTGATTTCTTAACCAAGACCAAAAGGGGAAAAAGTAAATCTACTGGAATAAAAATGTCTTCATAATGGAAGCAATAGTAACGTAAATAAAAGAAAGCAATAATAAACTGAAATACCTCAAATAACATTAATTCAAAGAATAATCTGTAACATAGAAGAATTTATAAACTAAATTGAGAAGATAAATAAAAAGGAATGTTAAACCTGATAAAAAGAGATAATCCTGAAAGCAAAAGAAATCCTAATTCTAAATCCTAAAAGAGAGAGGAGAGAACCCCTCCCTTAAAACTACATCTAATTCATGAAAAATAACTAATTGGAGACTCTCCCTGAATGGATGCATTCCCCCACTTCAGAACCTCTGATCTGTGCCTTCTAGACATGGATTTAGGCCAAAAAGGGCTTCAGAAATCGCTGGGAGCGTTTTCTGTAATTTCTGGTGCGTGGCCTCTATCACGCGTCCGCGTGGGTCACGCGGTCGTGTCAATTGGAGTTTTCCTTGCCACACGGTCACTTCAATCATGCGTCCGCGTCATATGCAGGCGCGCGATCGCGTCAATTACACGGTCGCGTCACTACCATTTTACGCTGGCATGCGGTCGCGTCGTCCATGCGATCGCGTCACTGCCAGTTTCTTTAAAAACTCTGTTTTGTGTTTTCCTTCCATTTTTGTATGTTTCCTTTCCATCCCTTAAGTCATTCCTGCCTTAGAAGATCTGAAACTACTCAACACATGAATCACGACATCGAATGGAAGTAGAGGGTAATTAAAATAATTACTTTTAAAGCATAGGAAACATGTTTTTCACATACATCACATAATAAGGAAGGGAAAGTAAAACCATGCAATTAACATGAATAAGTGAGTGAAGGATTGAATAAATTACTTAAATTAGGCACAAAATATATCATAAAATATGGGTTTATCAACCTCCCCACACTTAAACAATAGCATGTCCTCATGCTAAATCCAAGATAAAGAGTAAGGTAAGGTTGGAGTGGTGGAATCTCATGCAATGCAATCTATTCTAAATGCAACTACCTAAATGAATCATGCAATTCTAATTTTCATTCACTTGTATATAAAACTTACATGTAGTCAAATTAATTCACATCCTCAAGGAATCATATATGCATAGCCAAACCTTAGATAATGATAAAACACTTTTACAATTGAGATGGGAAAGAAAAATATTTTACAAACTTGCAAGACAATTAGCAATTTAAGCAGAGATATATGTTAATGAGCTATTGAACCCTCACTGGATTTTGTGTTTAATCTCTAGTCACTCAGTGTTTATTGGGTTAATCACTCTATTCTTCTTTTTATCCTTACTTTCCATAACTTTGTTCTTCATCTAACCAATCAACAATTATAGAATATAGGCATAAAAAATCATGAGGTCTTTAATTAAGGTTGTAATAGAGCCAAGGTAAAGGTAAGGGTATATGTATATGGCTAAGTGAGCTAATAAGTGAATCCTTGATTAGTCTAAGATCTCACCTAACATACATATTTTGTAAAGCAAAGCTTCTTTACCTATTTTCCCATATTCTTCCCACTTTTTGATGTTACATGCTCATATTTTAATTTTGTCCCATGTGCATTGCTTTATTTTGTATTTGGAAAATTCTTTTGTATCCCCTTTATTTAAATACTGAAAAATAAATATTTTTTTTAAATGCACATGGTAATTAAATTATTTTGATTCCACATGAGCATGCTTCCCAAAATTTTTTATTTTGAAATATCTTATTCTTTTTAACTTTCTACCCTTTGTTTTTATCATCCATGTTCCCATAAGGTTCCCCACACTTACACAATACACAATTTCTATCTTAAGCTAACCAAGGATTCAACTTGGGATTTTTATTTTGTTTTTCTGCTTATGGCTAGTAATGTGGTTATAAAACAAGAGGGGATTTAAAGGCTCAAGGGGGCTAACGAGGGTGATGCAAAAGGTAGGCTAATTTGGGAATAGCGAGCTAGAATCAAACAATGGCCTCAATCACTTTCTTGGTATGTATCTATATTTTATAATCGGACATATAGATTAAAACAAAGTAAAGAACACCAGAATAAATAAGAAGGGCGGAACACACAGGAATAAAATATTATGGTTTAAATGTAACCATGCAATTAAGCTCAAAACTCACAGGCTGTGTATTCTCTAACTCAAAAATCATATATCAGTTATATATGTCAAGCAAGTAAAAATTAAGAGTTCCTATTATTCTCAATGTAAATCTTAAGGTGGCTTTAAAGTTCTAGTGTTTCTCCTTGATGAAATGTTGTTAACTAACTAACATATAATGCTATACATACAAGGTGTGGGTTGTTTTTATTCTGTTAAAGTCTCTAGTTTACTTCCTTTTTATATTTTTAATTTAAACTAAGTTATCTTATGCTAAAAAGGGTAAACTATACTAATTAATCCACATTTTCTATAACTAATAAGTTAGAATTGCAACTAAACTAAATGGCTAAAATATGAACTAAAGTGCAACATGCAGAAATATAGTAAAAATATATGAAAATAGCAATGTATAAGTACTGAAAAATAAAAATAAAAATAAAAATAAAGAGAAAAATACAAAAAAGTAGCAAAATAAAGTAAAAGAGTCTGTAGTGGTTCACCAAAAAAATATACGCCAGAGATGGCGACCTCCCCACACTTAATATGAAGTATCGTCCCTGATGCTCACTCAAGCAGGGTGTGAAGGGGTGTCATCACTGGAAGGATGGATAGCCGGAGTCTCTGTGGTGGTGGTCTGAGGATCAGCCTGCTGCAGAGGAGGTGCTGACTGAATAGGAACCTCTGGGTCTGCAGCCTGAATCTGATGTGGGGCCTCCTGATGTGATGCAGCCTGCTCTGTGCCTACCTGCACAAGCTCTCTCTGTGGATGGGTCTCTGCCTCGTGGTCATCTGCCTCCTCCTCAGATGGCTCTAATGGGGTGTCAGGCTCGGAGGGAATGTTGCTGCCAGAACGGATCATCAGCTTCAGGTGCTCATAGCGTCCCTTGATGCGACGCTCATATCTCTCATATCGCCGCCGTTTACGACGCTCCATCTGGTCTAGCTATTGAAACAGGCGGTGCACTAAGTGAGAAACTGGCTCTGAGGCAGGTGGAGGTGCAGTGGTGGTAGTAGGGGAAGCTGCAGAGGAAGAGGGGCCGGTAGATGGTGTGGCTATCTCATCAGTAGGAGTGAGGAATGGAGGTCTGTAGCACAAAGCCAGAAAGTTCCTGCTGTGAGGGATAATTTTCTTGCATTCTGCAGCAGGTAGCTTCTCATCAGCATCCTCCCAAGGCACGTCAGCTAGATGGCCAAGCTGTGTAATCTGATATGGAAAGAGGAGGGTGCCTCAGACGTGGTCCCTGGCCATGTAGTACCGAATGAAGCGTGGCAGGTACAGGTCCTTACCCTCCATCACACACCATAGGAGGGTGATCATAGCAGCAGGTAGCTCCGTCTCGTGAGTACTGGTACACGAAAATTACTTCACACTATGTTATTCCACACAACTAACCAGCAAGTGCACTGGGTCGTCCAAGTAATACCTTACGTGAGTAAGGGTCGAATCCCACGGAGATTGTTGGCTTGAAGCAATCTATGGTTACCTTGTAACTCTTAGTCAGGAAAACAATTCACTTATCAAATTGAATTACGAGGAATAAAAGAGCATGAAATAAATACTTGTTATGCAGTAAATGAGAATATCACAAACTCATAGTAAAGTCTAGAAATATGAATTTTGCCTAGAAACTAATGAAAATAAACAAAAAACTAACTAAAACATACTAAAAACTATATGAAATTAACCCCAAAAAGCGTATAAAATATCCGCTCATCACAACACCAAACTTAAACTGTTGCTTGTCCCCAAGCAACTAGACAAATAAAATAGAATACAAATAAGTCAAGAAGCAATAATATCTCAGTGCTTTTGAGTGAAGCTCAGATTCTAATTAAATGAGCAGGACTAGTAGCTTTTTGCTTCCGAACAGTTTTGGCATCTCACTTTATCCATTAAAGCTCAGAATGATTGGCATCTATAGGAACTTAGAATTCAGATAGTGTTATTGATTCTCCTAGTTCAGTATGTTAATTCTTGAACACAACTACTTTTATGAGTCTTGGCCATGGCCCTAAGTACTTTGTTTTCCAGTATTACCACCGGATACATAAATGCCACAGACACATAATTGGGTGAACCTTTTTAGATTGTGACTCAGCTTTGCTAAAGTCCCCAATTAGAGGTGTCCATGGTTCTTAAGCACACTCTTCTTTTTGCTTTGGACCTTGACTTTAACCGCTTAGTCTCAAGTTTTCACTTGACACCTTCACGCCACAAGCACATGGTTAGGGACAGCTTGGTTTAGCCGCTTAGACCAGGATTTGATTCCCTTAGGCCCTCCTATCCACTGATGCTCAAAGCCTTGGATCCTTTTTATTACCCTTGCCTTTTGGTTTTAAGGGCTATTGGCTTTTTCTGCTTGTTTTTTTTTTTCAAGCTTTGTATTCACTGCTTTTTCTTGCTTCAAGAATTATTTTTATGATTTTTCAGATTATCAATAACATGTCTCATGTTCATTATTCTTTCAAGAGCCAACATATTTAACATTCAAGAACATCAAATTCCAAAGACATATGCTCTGTTCAGGCATTCATTCAGAAGGCAGAAAGCATTGCCACCACATGTAATTAATTAGAATTTCTTGTATTAAAAACTCGAATATTATTGCCTCCTTGTTCTAAAGAAAATCTTCTATTTTATTCATGTTTAATGATGATGAGAAAAATAAATTATAGCTTAATTGGAGATAAAATAATTTCCTAAATCGTAGCATATCAAGTTTATGCACATCAATAACTTTTGACGCTTCAGTTCCTTTAAGTCATGCCCTTGCTCTTCTTGTTCCCTGAGCAGTTTGCAGAGCATACTGTTTTGATTTGGTTGTTCTTCCTTTATTTGGTCCATAGATTCTTGCAACTTGGTAACAGATGCTTCAAGCTGTTCCCAATATTCAAATTGAGGGACTTCCGGGAGGAATTCTTGCGCCCTCCTCTTGGTGAGGTCATCCTACACTTGTTATTTTTCCATTGTGATTTTAGTGATTGGTTGCTCCACTGAGATATACTCTGTTATTCCCATCTTTACTCTAGTATCTTTGCAGAGCATAGAGATTAAGCTTGGATAAGCCAACCTAGCATCCTTGGAGTTCTTGTTAGCAAGTATGTAAAATTCAGATGGGATCAGTTGATGAACTTCTACTTCTTTTCCCAACATAATGCAATGGATCATCACTGCTCTTTTAACAGTGACTTCAGAACGGTTGCTTGCGGGTAATATAGAACGCCCAATAAAGTCCAGCCAACCTCTGGTGACTGGTTTGAGATCTTCTCTCTTGAGTTGATTTGGGACACCCTTGCTGCTGGTGGTCCACCTGGCTCCAGGGATGCATATATCCTCTAGAATCTTATCCAGGCCCTTGTTTGTTCTCATCATTCTCCTATTGAAGGATTCTGGGTCATCTTTCAGCTGAGGTAGCTTAAAGATCTCCCTGATTTTGTCAGGGTGGATGTGAACAATCTTTCCTCTAACCAAAGTTTGATAGTCATAGAGGGCAGTTCCAGATATTCTCTGCCTGTCTGTTTGCCATAGATTAGCGTAGAATTCCTTAACCATATTCCTTCCCACTTTCGTTTCAGGATTAGCTAGGACTTCCCAGTTCCTGTTTCGAATCTGCTCTTGGATCTCCGGATATTCATCTTCTTTCAGATCGAACTTGACTTCCGGGATCACTGATCTTAGACCCATTATTTTGTAGGAATGGTCTGAATGTTCTTTGGTTAAGAACCTCCCTTGATTCCAAAGTGGTTTTGGAATGCTCTCTTTCTTGCCTCTTGGAGTGGGTTGTTTTCCTTTAGGAGCCATGATCTTAGTGGGTATGGTTTAGTGATCATGGATAAACACACCAAACTTAGAGGTTTGCTTGTCCTCAAGCAAAAGAAAAGAAATGAGATGGATAGAAGGAGAGCTTGTGTCGAATGGTGGATGAGAGGGGGGCCGAATGTGGTTTTAAAAAGGGAGGGGGTGGAATTTTCGAAAATATTAAAAAGATAAGATAGAAGATATGATTTAAAATAATATGATATGAAAAGATGTGATTTAAAATTGAAAAGATATGAAAGATATTTGAAAAAGATAAATTTGGATTTTGAAAAAGATAATGTGGAGATTTGAAAAAGATATTGATGAGTTGAAAAGATTTTAGAAGGAAAAGAGATAGATTTGTTTTGGAAAATTTGAAAAAGAGTTGGATTGGATTGAAAAAGAATTTGTGTTTATGGATTAAGATACATTTGATATTTTTAAAGTAGGGTTTTTAGAAATTAGGGTTCTTAGAAATCAGGGTTTGTAACATGTTTATGCAAGAAATCATTAATTGAAACATGAAAATTAAAATTAAAATGAAAAACATGAAGTAAAAATGAATTTACCTCCTCCCTACCATCCTGGCGTTAAACGCCCAAACGCTGCATGTTTTGGGCGTTTAACGCCCAATTGCTGCTTCTCCTGGGCGTTCAATGCCCAGCTGCTGCTTCTTTCTGGCGTTGAACGCCAGGAACTCCTTTGTCACTGGGCATATTTCTGAACGCCCAGGACGCTGTAAATCTGGCGTTAAACGCCCAGAAGGAGCTTCTTTCTGGCGTTTAACGCCCAGATAGCTATCCTTACTGGCGTTCAACGCCCAGTGGATGCTTCCTTTGGGCGTTGAACGCCCAATTGTGCCTCTTACTGGCGTTTTCTTGCCAGTGAGCTCTTTTTCTCTGTTTTGTGTGCTGAATTCTTCTGTAACCCTGTAAACTTATGCAATTGACTCTTTACCTTAGTATCAATGAACTTTATATAAACAAATAAAATTAAGAATACGGCAAAATGCTAGAGGAAGTGATGCCAATGGTTGGGTTGCCTCCCAGCAAGCGCTTCTTTATTGTCTTTAGCTGGACCTTGCTGAGCTTTTTAATCTAGCCTCAGCCTTGAGCATTCTTGAGAGTCTCTGTAGAGTGTAGGCCAGTAGAAACCACATTGGAGGACTTTGGTGGCTGTTCGCTCACCACCGAAATGACCTCCATATTGTGACCCATGGCAATGCCATAAGAAGCTCTGTGCTTCTTCTCTAGGCACACACCTACGGATTATTCCGTCTGCACATCTCTTAAAGAGATAGGGTTCATCCCATAAGTAGTACTTTACATCAGTAATTAATTTTTTCTTTTGTTGCATGCTGTACTCCTTGGGTATGAACCTTGTAGCTTTATAGTTTGCAATGTCTGCAAACCATGGTATTTCCTGAATGGCGAACAAATGCTCATCCGGAAAGGTTTCAGAGATCTCAATAGAGGGAGAGGGTGCCCCTTCTACTAGCTTTATTCGGGATAGATGATCAGCCACTTGGTTTTCTGTCCCTTTTCTGTCTCTTATTTCTATATCAAACTCTTGCAGAAGCAATACCTATCTTATAAGCTTGGGTTTTGAATCCTGCTTTGTAAGTAGATATTTAAGAGCAGCATGGTCAGTGTACACAATCACTTTTGATCCTACTAAGTATGATCTAAACTTGTCAATGGCATAGACCACTGCAAGCAATTCTTTTTCTGTGGTTTTGTAATTTTTCTGGGCATCATTTAAAACACGGCTAGCGTAATAAATGACATGCAGAAGTTTGTCATGCCTCTGTCCCAGTACTGCACCAATGGCGTGATCACTGGCATCACACATTAATTCGAATGGTAATATCCAGTCTGGTGCAGAGATAACTGGTGCTGTGACCAGCTTAGCTTTCAGAGTTTCAAACGCTTGCAGGCACTTTGGGTCAAACAAAAATGGCGTGTCAGCAACTAGCAGGTTGCTTAGAGGTTTTGCAATTTTTGAAAAATCCTTTATAAACCTCCTATAGAATCCTACATGCCCCAGAAAGCTTCCGATTGCCTTAACATTGGCAGGTGGTGGTAATTTTTCAATTACCTCTATTTTAGCTTGATCTACCTCTATTCCCTTGATTGAAATTTTATGCCCAAGGACAATCCCTTCAGTCACCATAAAGTGACATTTTTCCCAGTTTAAAACCAGGTTGGTCTCTTGGCATCTTTTCAAAACCAGTGTCAGGTGATCAAGACAGGAGCTGAATGAGTCTCCATATACTAAGAAGTCATCCATGAATACTTCTAAAAAATTTTCCACCATATCAGAGAAAATAGAGAGCATGCATCTCTGAAAGGTTGCAGGCGCATTACACAGCCCAAAAGGCATCCTTCTGTAAGCAAATACTCCAGATGGACATGTGAATGCTGTTTTCTCTTGATCCTGGGGATCTACTGCAATTTGGTTGTAGCCTGAATAGCCATCCAAAAAGCAGTAATAATCATGACCTGCTAGTCTTTCTAGCATCTAGTCTATGAATAGTAAAGGAAAATGATCCTTTCTGGTGGCTGTATTGAGCCTTCTGTAATCAATACACATGCGCCACCCTGTAACTGTTCTTGTAGGAACCAGTTCATTTTTTTCATTATGAACCACTGTCATGCCTCTCTTTTTAGGGACAAGTTGAATAGGACTCACCCAGGGGCTATCAGAAATAGGATAAATAATCCCAGCCTCCAGTAATTTAGTGACCTCTTTCTGCACCACTTCCTTCATGGCTAGATTTAGCCGCCTCTGTGGTTGAACCACTGGCTTAGCATCATCCTCCAATAGGATTTTGTGCATGCATCTAGCTGGGCTTATGCCTCTAAGGTCACTTATGGACCACCCAAGAGCTGTCTTGTGTGTCCTTAGTACTTGGATTAGTGCTTCCTCTTCCTGTGGATTTAAAGCAGAGCTTATGATCACTGGAAAAGTATCACCTTCTCCCAGAAATGCATATTTCAGGGATAGTGGTAATGGTTTGAGCTCGGGTTTAGGAGGTTTTTCCTCTCCCTGAGGAAATTTCAGAGGCTCTTTCAATTCCTCTGAATCCTCTAGATCAGGCGAAACATCTTTAAAAATGTTTTCCAGCCCTGATTTGAGACTCTCAGCCATGTTGATCTCCTCCACCAGAGAGTCAATAAGATCAACTTTCATGCAGTCTTTTGGTGTGTCTGGATGCTGCATGGCATTGACAGCATTCAACTTAAACTCATCCTCATTGACTCTCAGGGTTATTTCCCCCTGTTGGACGTCAATGAGAGTTCGTCCAGTTGCTAGGAAAGGTCTTCCTAGAATGAGAGTAGCACTCTTGTGCTCCTCCATTTCCAGCACAACAAAGTCAGTGGTAAAGGCGAATGGCCCAACCCTGACCATCATGTCCTCAATCACGCCTGATGGGTATTTAATGGAGCCATCAGCAAGTTGGAGACATATCCGGGTTGGTTTAACTTCTTCATTTAAACCAAGCTTTCTGATGGTGGATGCAGGTATTAGGTTGATGCTTGCCCCAAGATCACATAAGGCTGTCTTGGTGCAGTTACCCTCTAATATGCATGGTATCAGAAAGCTTCCGGGATCTTTAAGCTTTTCAGGAAAGCTTTTCAGAATGACTGCACTGCATTCTTCAGTGAGGAGAACTCTTTCAGTTTCTCTCCAATCCTTCTTATGACTTAAGATCTCTTTCATGAACATGGCATAAGAAGGTATTTGCTAAAGTGCCTCTGCAAACGAAATCTTTATTTCAAGAATCCTGAGATAATCTGCAAAGCGAGCAAATTGCTTATCCTGCTCCTCTTGGTGGAGTTTTTGAGGATAAGGTATCTTGGCTTTATATTCCTCAACATTGGTTGCTGCAGGTTTATTTCCTACAGAAGTGGTTGAAGAAGCCTTTTTGGAGGGGTTGTCATCAGCACTTGTGTGTGTTTGATCCCTCACTGGCATTTGAGTGCCAGGGTTGGAAGCTGGAGTGACGTTAGATGCCAACTCCTCATCTGCTCCTGGCATCTGAACGCTAGAACTGTGCTTTCTTTGGGTGCTCAACGCCAGTTCCTTGCTTGTTTCTGGCGTTGAACGCCAGTCCTGAGCATGGTTTGGGCGTTCAGCGCCAGTCTTCCACCCAATCTCTGGCGTTTTAGCGCCAGAATTATTTCTCTCCGGGCTCTTACTCTCCTCAGATGGATTTTGGGTAGTTTGCTCATTTCTTGGCTTCCTGCTACCTTGAGGTGGGGTATTTAATGTCTTCCCACTTCTTAATTGAACTGCTTGGCATTCTTCTGTTATTTGTTTTGACAGCTGCTGCTTTGTTTGCTTTAATTGTACTTCCATATTTATATTAGCCATCCTTGTCTCTTGTAGTCTATCCTTGAATTCGACTAACAGTTTTGTTAGAAAATTCAATTGCTGATTGAACTTCACAGCTTGTTCTACAGGGCTGAGTTCAGCAGTTACTGTTTTAGCCTCTTCTTTCATGGAAGGGTCACTGCTTAGGTACAGATGCTGATTTCTGGTAACTGTATCAATGAGCTCTTGAGCTTCTTTAATTGTCTATCTCATGTGGATAGATCCACCAGCTAAGTAATCTAGAGAAAGCTGAGCCCTTTCTGTAAGCCCGTAATAGAAGATGTCTAGTTGAACCCACTCTGAAAACATTTCAGAGGGGCATTTTCTTAGCATCTCTCTGTATCTCTCCTAGGCATCATAAAGAGATTCATTATCTCCTTGTTTAAAGCCTTGGATGTCCAGCCTTAGCTGTGTCATCCGTTTTGGAGGAAAGTATTGATTCAGGAATTTTTCTGTCAGCTGTTTCCATGTCTTTATGCTAGCCTTAGGTTGGTTATTTAACCACCTCTTAGCTTGGTCTTTTACAGCAAATGGGAACAGTAATAATCTGTAGACATCCTGATCTACTTCCTTATCATGTACTGTGTTAGCAATTTGTAAAAACTGTGCCAGAAACTCTGTAGGTTCTTCCTGTGGAAGACCGAAATACTGGCAACTTTGTTGCACCATGATAATGAGCTGAGCATTCAACTCAAAGCTACTGACTCCAATGGAGGGTATACTGATACTACTCCCATATGAATGCAGTAGTGGGATTAGCATATGACCCCAGAGTCCTTCTGGACTGTTCATTTCCACTTAGATCCATGATGGAGAAAGGGAGATGATAAAAAAAATATTTTTATTTATTTATTTATTAATTTCGAAAATAAAATAAATTAAAAATAAAATAAATAAAAATGGCTGAAGATTTTCGAAAACTGAAAAGAGTGGTTTAGGAAGTTTTGAAAAAGATATGATTTTTGAAAAAGGTTTTAAATTTTGAAATAAAAATCTGGATTTTAAGAGCAATTTTCGAAAATTTGCTTTAAAATGGAGAGAAAAGATATTTTTTTTGAATTTGATAAGGAGAGAGAAAAATAATAAAATAGCACAAGATTTAACATTTTTAGATCTAATGCTCCTTGTTTTCGAAAATTTTGGAGGGAAAATACCAAGGAATACCAAACTTAAAAATTTTAAGATCAAGACACAAGGAAAAGTCAAGAATACCTTGAAGACTCACAAGAACAACAAGAACATGAAGATAGAACACCAAACTTAAAATTTTTAGAAAACCAAGCTAAAATTTTTGAAAACCAAAGAAAAATCAACAAGAAAACACCAAACTTAAAGTTTGGCACAAGATTTAATAGAAAAATTATTTTTGAAATAGAAGATTTTGAAAAGAATATACCCAATTACCAAGAACATAGACCAACGCTCTAGCCAATTGGGCAGTAAATGTAACACTTGTTTTGAAGAAGTATTTTTAATAACTAAGAAATTTTTTTTTTTGAAAAATTAAAAAAAAGAAAATAAGGATTTTGAAAAGAAAATTTCAACCAAAAACAATAATAGAAGACTCTAAACTAAAAAGAAAAAAATTTTCCTAATGTAAGCAACAAAATAAACCGTCAGTTATCCAAACTCGAACAATCCCCGGCAACGGCGCCAAAAACTTGGTGCACGAAAATTACTTCACACTATGTAATTCCGCACAACTAACCAGCAAGTGCACTGGGTCGTCCAAGTAATACCTTACGTGAGTAAGGGTCGAATCCCACGGAGATTGTTGGCTTGAAGCAATCTATGGTTACCTTGTAACTCTTAGTTAGGAAAACAATTCACTTATCAAATTGAATTACGAGGAATAAAAGAGCATGAAATAAATACTTGTTATGCAGTAAATGAGAATATGTTGGAGTTTTGGAGATGCTTTGTCTTTTGAATCTCTGATTTCTCCCTATTTTCTTCTTCACGCACGCACGTCCCTCTGATGAGGAGAACTTTTGTGTGGTTTAGAATTTCCTCAAATGAATGAATTCTCGTTGCAAGTATAGTTCTACACCAACAAACAATCCTCCCAATCAAAAATATTGGTTGTCACAAAGAACAAACCCCAAATAAGAAATAACCGGAGTATTTTGGACTCTGGGTCGTCTCACAAAGAGTTGCAATGAAGTGATCAATTATTGGCTATGAAGGTCAAGGGGGTTTTTGGTTGATTAGACGGGCAATAAAATAAAAAGACAAGAAAAGTAAATTGAGCAAGTAATTAAAGAGAGCAAGTAATAAAGAGAGACATTCATGGCAATGGATTGAGATCATAGGCTTTCTATCCTAGTCATGCATGATTAATTCATCTTATTTAGTTAACTCACACATCGGGAGAATGTCAAACAAGACTAATTAATCATATCACAAACATAAACAAGAATTTATCTCATTACGTCAACTCCAACAAATAGGGAGAAAGTCTAAAAACTAAGAAGAGTAGAGTAGTAGAAACAAGAAATTAAAAGGAGAAACTAAATCAAAACAAGAATTAAAAGTTGGATTTAAGAAAATTAAACCTAAACTACCCTAAATTCTAGAGAGAAGAGAGAGCTTCTCTCTCTAGAATTCTAACCTAAAACATGATGAAAAACTAAACTATGACTACTTTGTTCATTCCCCCTTCAATCCCTGGGTTCAATAGCATCAGAAATGGGTTGGATTGGGCCCAAAAGGAGCTGCAAAATCGCTGGGGGCGATTTCATTAAAGTGGGCCACGGACAGCATCGGCGCGTGCGCACAAAGTACGCGTGCGCACCCCTGAACGCGAAGCAACATATATTGAATTTTATATCATTTCGAAGCCCCGGATGTTAGCTTTCCAACGCAACTAGAACCGCCTCATTTGGACCTCTGTAGCTCATGTTATGGTCGTCTGAGTGCGAAGAGGTCAGACTTGACAGCTTTACGGTTCCTTCATTTCTTCATGAGTTCTCCCATTTTGCATGCTTTTCTCCTCACTTCTTCCGTCCAATACTTGCCTTATGAACCTGAAATTACTCAACAAACATATCAAGGCATCGAATGGAATTAAAGTGAATTAAATTTAGCTATTTTAGGGCCTAAAAAACATGTTTTCACATTTAAGCACAAATCAAGGGAGAATTGCAAAACCATGCTATTTCATTGAATAAATGTGAGAAAAGTTGATAAAATCCCCCAAAATAAGCACAAGATAAACCACAAAATTGGGGTTTATCACCCTCCTATGGCAAGCTGTGTGTTGGTGGATCACCGTTGTCAATGGCTACCATCCTTCCTCTCAGTGAAAATGGTCCAGGTACGCTGTCACCGCATGGCTAATCATCTGTAGGTTCTCGATCATACCGGAATAGAATTTGCTATCCTTTTGCGTCTGTCACTACGCCCAGCACTCGCGAGTTTGAAGCTCGTCACAGTCATCCAATCCCAGAATCCTACTCGGAATACCACAGACAAGGTTTAGACTTTCCGGATTCTCAAGGATGCTGCCAATGAATTCTAGCTTATACCACGGAGATTCCGATTACGGAATCTAAGAGATACTCATTCCATGACTCTGGATTCCCATGGAAGTTCAATGTCTCCTAAGTCTTCAACCAACTCTTTTTCGTTTACAATGACAGCTTCCTCTACTTGTTCCAGTATGAAGTCATGCCCCGTTCTGTCCACTAGAGTTTCTAGTATCTCCTTCATGCTACGCTCTTCTTTAGATTGTCCACATGGGGCTATGGGAGGTCCTTGAATGTTCGAATGTCTAGAAGATAATTGACTTACAGCTTGCTCCAGTTGATAAAGGGTTGTTTGGAGTTGATCTACTATTTCCTTGAGGCAAACCTCTGATTCTCGGGGTGATGGATTTGGACGTGGTACATGGGAAAGTGGTGGTGTTTGGGAGTAATTGGATTGGAATTGGGGTAAATGAGGATCATATGGTGGTGAATGGTGAAAAGGAGCTTGTGAGTGTGGTAGTTCGAAGTTATGTTGAGAGGATGGCCTATAAGCACAGGGTGGGGCTTGTTGGTAACTACAAGGTTGTCCACCATGTCTATTGGCTTGGTATGCATTATAGAATGGTCTTTGTCTATGATATCTTGGAGGGTGTTGTTGCCTAAAGGGTTGATCAGATCCTCTTGGCTCCATCCATCTTTGATTGCTCCGACCTTGATGCATGTTCCTGTTATAACTTTTACTCCTTTCAACAATATTAGAACCAAACTCAAAGCGAGAGGGGTGAGAATTCATAGTAGCTAATAAAAATAAAAGGAGAAAATAAGAAAAAATAAACAAGTAAAAGAGAAATATTTACAATAACCAATAATAAGGCACACGATTGCGGTTCCCCAACAACGGCGCCATTTTGACGTTAGGATTTTTGCTAGTAAAGAATTTTATAAAAATAGTCGCATTGTAGATATAGTTTCTAAACCAACAGAAATCCCTTCGTACAAACGTTTTGGTTGTCACAAGTAACAAACCCCTTAAAAATTGATAACCGAAGTATTCAAACATCGGGTCGTCTTCTCAAGGAACTGCAGGAAAGTATGTTCTTATTATTGGTTATGAAGATTGTAAATTGGGTTTTTGAAGATGAGGAACAAGTAAATTAAATTGCAATTAAAATAAGTAAAAGACTATAAAATAAATAAATAACTGTAAAACACACTTTTGGCAATGTATGAGAAATTGGAAGTCCTATCCTAGTTATCCTTATCAATGATGATGAAAATTGAATCTTATTTCCACTTAGTTAGCCTTTACTTGAGCAAGGGAAGGTCAAGTGACTAATTAGTTTGATCTTCAAATCCTAGTTAATCCCTAAGGAAAGATTCGGATTATTGAAGTTCAATTCAATTAGCAAAGATAACAATTATCGATCACGTTGAGTTTGATAACTCCTGAGTTACTGATTTCTTAACCAAGACCAAAAGGGGAAAAAGTAAATCTACTGGAATAAAAATGTCTTCAGATTGGAAGCAACAGTAACGTAAATAAAAGAAAGCAATAATAAACTGAAATACCTCAAATAACATTAATTCAAAGAATAATCTGTAACATAGAAGAATTTATAAACTAAATTAAGAAGATAAATAAAAAGAAATGTTAAACCTGATAAAAAGAGATAATCCTGAAAGCAAAAGAAATCCTAATTCTAAATCCTAAAAGAGAGAGGAGAGAACCTCTCCCTCAAAACTACATCTAATTCATGAAAAATAACTAATTGGAGACTCTCCCTGAATGGATGCATTCCCCCACTTCATAACCTCTGATCTGTGCCTTCTGGACTTGGATTTGGGCCAAAAAGGGCTTCAGAAATTGCTGGGAGCATTTTCTATAATTTCTGGTGCGTGGCCTCTGTCACGCGTCCGCGTGGGTCACGCGGTCGTGTCAATTGGAGTTTTTCTTTCCATGCGGTCGCTTCAATCATGCGTCCGCGTCATATGCGTTTCACTCAAGGCGCGCGATCGCGTCAATCACGCGGTCGCCTCACTACCATTTCGCGCTGGCATGCGGTCGCGTCATCCATGCGATCGCGTCACTGCCAGTTTCTTTAAAAATTCTGTTTTGTGCTTTCCTTCCATTTTTGTATGTTCCCTTTCCATCCTTTAAGTCATTCCTGCCTTAGAAGATCTGAAACTACTCAACACACGAATCACGGCATCGAATGGAAGTAGAGGGTAATTAAAATAATTACTTTTAAAGCATAGGAAACATGTTTTTCACATACATCACATAATAAGGAAGGGAAAGTAAAACCATGCAATTAACATGAATAATTGAGTGAAGGATAAAATAAATCACTTAAATTAGGCACAAAATATATCATAAAATATGGGTTTATCAAAGACCAATCTGCAGAGAAGCCTAGGAAATACCATAACTACACCCCTCTTCGGGTATCCCTTATGGATGTCTACCGAGAAATATGCAACACTGAGAGGATCCCGCCCCTCGCTCGATTAAACACAAGAGAGGAGAAAGTCGGACAGAATACTGCGCATACAACTGAATCTACAGGCACCCTACCAACGAGTGCTTCTACTTGAGGAATGTCATAGAAAAACTGGCCCGAGAAGGATGTATAGATCGGTTCCAACCAACAGAGCGGAGAAGCCAAAAAACAGAAGAAGGGATGAAGAGGACGGACGAGCTGAATGCCCCCATCACACCTCTGAGAGACATGTTCACATGATCAATGGAGCATTCGCAGGAGGAGGGATCTCCAAATCATCTCGGAAAAGACACCTTAAAGAGGTATACCACGTTGAAGAAGGGGACAGGTTGCCCGACCTCCCCACTATCACCTTCACCAAAGAAGACGCCGTGGGCATCATTCCCGGGCATCATGACCCCATGGTCATTACCATCATACTAGCCAATTCCAACCTTCACCGAACACTAGTTGATTTGGGAAGCTCCGCAGATATCCTAATCAAATCCGCCTTTGACAAGCTCGGACTACAAGAAAAGAAGCTCAGGGCATATCCCAACAACATGTTCAAGCTAGGAGATTCCCTGATCTAGCCACTAGGGTACGTCCCATTGCACACAACCTTCGGAAAGGGAACCCGGTCCAGAACACTAAGCACAGACTACATCGTGGTCAACGTGAACTCTGCATACAACGCCCTTATATGCAAGACGACCTTAAATCAGCTCGCCGCAGTGGTCTCCACCCCCCAGCTATGCATGAAGTTCCCAACCCCAGAAGGCATAGCTACCATCAAAGGAGACTAAAAGCTAGCGCGACGCTGCTATAACGAAAGCCTAAACTTAAAAGGCAACCCTAGAGAAAAGAGTCCAATGCCATCAAAAGTCGGAGGAGCCCAGGCCCGAGAAGAACTTCATCCACAACCAGAAGGTGAGACAGAAGAGGTCCAAATCGGAGAATCCCGAGACAAAACAACAAACATAGGTGCAAACCTTAAGGAAGGACCAAAGGAGCTGCTGATAAAATTCCTAAGGGAGAATTCTGACCTATTTGCGTCGAAGGCCGCGGACATGCCTGGCATCGATCCCGACCTAATGTGCTATAAACTGGCAGTGCACCCTAGATCTCGGCCAGTGCAACAGAAGCGCAAAAAGCTCGGCCCCGAAAGATCACAAGTCGTGGAAGAACAGGTACAGGCCTTACTAGAGGCAGGGTTCATAAGGGAGGTTAAGTACCCATTATGGCTAGCCAAAGTTGCACCGGTCAAAAAGCCAAATGGAAAGTGGCGGATGTGCATCGACTACACCGACCTCAACAAAGCCTGCCCAAAAGATCCCCACCAACTCCCGAATATCGACACCCTAGTCAACACCTCATCAAGATACAAGTACCTTTCCTACATGGACGCCTATTCAAGGTACAACCAGATCCCAATGCATCAACCCTACCAAGAGAAAACCTCATTCCTAACCCCGAAAGCAAACTACTGCTACGTAGTCATGCCATTCGGACTCAAGAACGTGGGGGCTACATAGCAGAGGTTGATGAACAAAGTCTTTGCCAACCACATCGGGAAGCTGATGAAAGTCTACGTAGAGACACAAAGGGAAGAAGCGCTGTTACCCGACCTCGCCGAAGTATTCGGCACTATAAGAAAGCATGGGATGAGACTAAATCCCACAAAGTGCACTTTCGGGGTGGAAGCTGGCAAATTCTTGGGCTTCAAGCTCACCCAGAGAGGGATTGAGGAAAACCCAGACAATTGCCAAGCTATACTTAACATGAAAAGCCCGACTTGCGTTAAGGAGGTACAATGGCTAAACAGAAGGCTAGCGGCCCTATCCAGGTTCCTAGCCGGATAGGCCATAAGATCTCTCCTTTTCTACGTAACCCTAAGGAAAGGAAAAAGGTTTGAATGGACCCCAAAATGTGAACAAGCCTTTCAAGACTATAAAACATTCCTGCGACAACCACCTATCCTAACCCGACCCCGACGAGGAGAAGAACTGATCCTATAACTTGCCGTGGGAAGTCGGGCGATAGCCTCCGCCCTAGTCAGAGAAGACGAAAACAGACAACAACCTATCTACTTTATCAGTAATGCTCTATGAGGGGCCGAACTAAACTATCAAAAGATAGAAAAGTTTGCCTACGCCCTCATACTTACTTCCCAATGACTTCGACCATACTTTTTAAGCCCACACCATCAGAATACGGACCAACCAACCCATGAAAGGTATACTGCAGAAAACCGACTTAGCTGAAAGAGTCCTACAATAGACGGTCGAGTTGTCTGAATTCGATCTTAAGTACGAAGCTCGGACAGCCGTCAAATCTCAGTACATGGCCGATTTCATTGTAGAGTACACCGATACACCAGGAACCCCGATTGATTGGAATCTCTATGTTGATGGCTCATCAAACAAAACCGGAAGTGGAGCGGGTGTTATCTTAGAAAGTGATTAGGGAATCCAACTCAAACTCTCCTTAAGATTCGAGTTTCCTGCCTCAAATAACCAAGCCGAGTACGAAGCCCTACTGGCTGGTTTGAAGTTGGCTAGGGAAGTCGGAGCGCAAAAGATTACCATCTTCAACAATTCACAAGTAGTTACCTCAAAAAAAAAAGGAAGCTACCAGGCAAAGGATCCCACCATGAAAAAATATCTAGACAAGACCAGAGAACAGCTCGAAAAGTTTGTGGGATACGAGATCCGAGATATACCTCGGGAACAAAATGCCCGAGCTGACGCACATTCAAAACTAGCCAGCACTAAACTAGAGGGAAATAATAGAAGCCTCATCCAAGAAACACTACAAAACCCATCAACCTCAGAAGAAGAGAAGGTCCTAAATATATCGGACCAGGACCAAGGGTGGATGACCCGCATAATCAACTACCTCAAGTCCGAAGCTCTCCCCACAGATAAAAAGGAGGCAAAAAGGCTCGTACGAGAAGCACAATATTACATGATAGTGCACGATGTCGTATACAGGAGAGGGATCTGAACACCCCTCCTAAAATGCGTCCCGACTTCTGCTACAAGGGAAGTCCTAGAAGAAGTCCACGGCGGCATGTGTGGTGATAAACCCCTATTTTATGATTCATCTTGTGCTCAAATTGAATGTTTTTATCAATTCTTCACCCATTTATTCATATGAATTGCATGGTTTTACTTTCCCTTCCTTATTTTATGATATATGTGAAAAACATGTTTCCTATGCTTTAAAAATATCAAATTTAGTTGTCCTTCATTACCATTTGATGCCGTGATTTGTATGTTAAGTATTTTCAGGTCTCATAGGGCAGGAATGGCTTAAAGGACAGAAAGGAAACATATAAAAATGGAAGGAAAGCAAAAAATGGAGTTTTGAAGAAAAGGCAGCGACGCGAACGCATGGATGACGCGAACGTGTGCCTAGCGCAAAATGGCATCGATGCAAACGAGTGACTAACGCAGACGCATGCCTTGAGCAGAACGCAAATGACGTGACTGACGCGTACGCGTGACAAGGAGAAACTCCAGATGACGCAAACGCGTGACCCAAAAGCACGCGTGACGGACGCCACGTGAAAGAATCTACAGAAAGTGCCCTCAGCGATTTCTGGGCCCCTTTCTGGCCCAGATCCAAGCCAAAAACACAGAATATAAGCCAGAGAATGGAGGAATCAAGAGAGACATTTTACAGCATTCAATATACACAATTTTAGGTCTTAGATGTAGATTTTAAAGAGAGAGGCTCTCTCCTCTCTCTCATGTTTTAGGATTAGGATTCCTTTTATTTTATTTTATGATTACTACTTCAATGTCAGGTTCAATGTTCCTTTAATTAATGTTTCTCTTCTATTTTTATTTATTTCAATGCTTTTACTTGTTAATGTTCCAATTTAGCTTATGAACCTTTTCATGTCAAGATTTGAATATTCTATTTAATATTATTTAAGGTATTTCAGATTAATGATTGTTTTATTCTATTTTTGATGCTTTTAATTTAATTTAGACTTATTTTTCCTTTTGGCTTTGGGTAAGTAATTCGTAATGCTTGACTTATCAAACTCAACCGTTGATTGGAAATTAGGATTGCGGATTGATTTGCATCTCTCTAAAGCTAGTCTTTCCTTAGGAGTTGACTAGAACTTGAGGAAGCAAATTGATCAGTCCACTTGACTTTCCTTTATTTAGTAAGGATTAACTAAGTGGGAACAAAAATCCAATTCTCATTACACCTGATATGGATAACTAGGATAGGTTTCCCAGTTCTCACACCTTGCCAAGAGATTTTCTAATTATTAATTTATTTCTCCTTGCTACTTAAATTACTTGTTCCCTATTTCAAAAACCCAAAAATATTCAATTTTCCATAACCAATAATAAATCATACTGCCCTAAAGTTCCTTGAGAAACGACCCGAGGTTTCGATACTTCGGTTATAAATTTTATTGGGTTTGCTTTAGTGACAAACAAGTTTTTGTACAAAAGGATTCTTTGTTGGTTTAGAAGCTATACTTACAACGTGATTATTCTTATAAAATTCTTTACTAGCAAAAGTCCTCTCGTCAAAATGGCGTCGTTGCTGGGGAATTGCAACTGTGTGCCTTATTATTGGTTATTGTAAATATTTTATTTTGCTTGTTTATTTGCTTTTATTTTTGTTTTTAATTTTTATTTGTCACTTTGAGTTCTCACCCCCGTCGCTTTGAGTTTGGTCCTAATGCTGTTGAAAGGAATGAAAGCTATAACAGGAACATGCATCATGGTCAAAACAACCAAAGATGGAAGGAGCCAGGAGGATCTGATCAACCCTTTAGGCAATAACACCCTCCAAGATACCATGGACCACGACCGTTCCATAATGCATGTCAAGACAATAGTTATGGTGGACCTTTTCGTGACAACCAACACCCACCAATTTACTATGGTCAAGAGCCATTCCGAGGTGCATACCAAGATGATAGATATGGTAGACCCCCTTGTAATTACCGACAAGCCCCGTCATATGCCAATGAACCACCTCCTCAACAAAACTTTGAACCACCACACTCACAAGCCAACTACCACCATTCACCTCCATATCACCCTAACCCTTATCCACCCCAATTCCAACCCAATTACTCCCAAGAACCACCACTTCCCTATACACAGTGTCAATATCCATCAACCCAAGAATCAAGGGAGCGTCTCAAGGAAATAGTGGAAAAATTTCATGCCACCCTTCACCAATTGAATCAAGCGATAAATCGATTACCTTCCCGATGTTCGGACACTCAATGAACCCCCATGGCTTCATGTGGACAATCTAATGAAGAACACAGCATGAAGGAGATACTAGAAACCCTACTGGACAGTAAGGAGCATGACTTTATACTGGAACAAGTGGAGGAAGTCGAAATTATCAAAGAAGAAGAATTGGTTGAAGACTTAGGAGATGCTGAACCTCCATGGGAATCCAGACTTGTGGAGAATCCCGTCAAGGAATTTGCAATTGATGCTAAGGAGGATAGTGCACAACTCCCAAGGCAGTTATCTTATGAAGAACTGGATGGAACAACTCAAGAAGCAAGTTTCCTTGATAATGATAATTCAGAGTCAAGTTCTCCTAGTAATGAACTTGCATCCGCAAGTAAATTCTCTGAGATTGAAGAATCTTTCCCAAGTGAATATGAAGTGATGCAGAGGTAGACTTCTCTCAACCTCCAAATTATGACTTGAGTGATGAGGAAAATATCGAAGACTTTGATCAAGATGTGGTTGAACTTGAAGAAGTTTGCAAAGAAGTGGAGGAATTCACAGAAGAATACAAGGGAGTAGAGCTTGCAAAACCACTGGAAACACCTTTTCCAAGGCCATTACCACCCAATACGAAATTCAAGTGGGTAAAATCCTTAGCTTTTATCTTTACTTTTCCACTTGAATTTGGTTTGCTTGAGACAGATGGCCAGCATAGAGCTCTTTGCGGCTTTAAGAGTAAAAGGGAAATGGTTTGTTCTCAGAGCTGGTATGCAAGATTCAATGAGGTTCCACGCTTCACTTTGAAGTGTAAGGATTGGTTTCGAGTTTGATTGAATGGGTCTCGGAAGATGTTTGGTCATCTTGGTGAGAATGCAACTTCCAAACTGCCCGGCTGGAAAAATGTAGACCGAGACAAAGGTGGATATAAAAGCAAGGTTTGGGATCCTGTAATCTATTCTAACATTCAACACCCCGGGAGCCTTAAAACCTGTTTGAATTTGCTCAAGGGCTTTACGTGCCTTGTTTGGGATCCCGAAGGCTGTTGGCATTCCAAACAGTGGTGGAGATTTTTGGATGAATTCAAGCACAAGCCACCATAGCAGGAAGCTCATCAAATGTCCAACTTAAGGACTTTAACTAAAAGTGCTAGGTGGGAGACAACCCACCATGCTATGATCGTCCCTTTTTCATTTTTAATTTTATTTCATTTTTTTTGTTTTCAAGTTTTATTTTATTCTATTTTCGTTGAACCTGGAATTATTCATTGCATCCACATTAGCACTACATTTTTCATCCTGCATATTAAAAAAAATCACCCCACGCAAGCGCGCAGGCCACGCGTGGGCGTCGATTAGAAATCGGTGTAAAGATCCAACGCCCAGAAAGTTGGTCTGGAATCGTGCGGCTGGTGTGCGTTTAGCAGAAATTGGCCCACGCGTTCGCGTCCCTAACACAAACGCGTCACTTGCACTACACACACCCCACGCGAAAGCGTGAGCGACGCATACGCGTCGCATGGATTTTATGGACCCTAATGGAAATAGAGAGTTGCGCCAAAACGATGCTAGAACTGTGCGTTTAGCACAATTCTCAGCAACGCGTTCGCGTGCTTCATGCGTACGCATCACTTACATTTTACCTGACTCACGCAATCGCGTAAATAACGCGTTCGCGTCATTTCCCTTTTTTCCCCAATCACGCGATCGGGTGCTCCACGCATTCGCGTGGATTCAAAATCACTAACCCCCACCCACGCGAAACCCTATCCCCTCGCGTAACACTTCATCTTCTTCCTTCCTCCTCTGCATTCTCTCATCCCTCTTCTCCAACCCACCACCAACGACCCACCACCAGCACAGCTGCGCCGCCACCCCTGTCGTTGATAAACCACTATTTTATGGTTTATATTGAGTTTAATTGTGTGGTTTTATCATGATCCTTACCCACTTATTCATTAATTTAGCATGCATTTATATTTCCTTCCTGAAATTATTACATGATTGAATACTGCTTCCTAGAGACTCTGAATTATGCATTTTAATTCTCCTTTATTCTATTCGATGTCGTGATCTGTGTGTTAAGCGTTTCAGGCTTTATAGGGCATGAATGAGTTGGAGATTAGAAAGGAAGCTAGCAAAATGGAAGGAACACAAGAAATCGAGGAGATAACCAGCGAGAAGTGACGCGGCCGCATGGCTCACGCGACCACGCGAAAGAGGAAAAATCGCAGCGACGCGGCCGCATGACTCATGCGACCGCGCGGATTGGAAAAGCACAAGCGACGCGGAAGCGTAGACGACGCGAACGCGTAGCAAGGAAAAACGCGAATGATGCGTCCGCATGGATGACGCGATCGCGTGACATGCGCGATCTGCATAATCTGTAGAATTCACTGGGGCGATTTTGGACCTTATTTTGACCCAGTTTTCGGCCCAGAACAGCAGACTAGAGCCAGAGAACATGCAGAAACCAAAGACAACATTCATTCTATAGAGTTTTAGTTTTGGGATCTAGTTTTTACTCCTCCCCTAGGTTTTCTCTCTAGACATTCATAGTTCTTAGGATTTACTTTTCGATTGCTCTTTGTATTGGGACACTGAGTAAAGTTATTACCTCATCAAGACTTCGTCATTCTAGTTCGTTTTCTTTACTTGGCTTACTCTTCCATGTTCTTTGCTTTGTTTAATTTTACCATTGGAATATCTTTTTGGATTATTTAATATAAGGATTATCTTTATTTTTAATTAATTATTTTAATTTTTATTTACAATGTCTTTCTTTAATTCCTTTTCATATGCTATGAATTTTACATTCACATTGAGCGAGTAGTTCCCTAACTTGATGGGGAGTTGATTGAAGGGAACCCTTGAGTTGGAAAGCTTGAAAGAAAGATTGTAATTAGGTTTATGGTTGGATTGCCTTCTAGTCACTAACACCAATCTCTTTTAATTAAGTGGATTGCAACTTGTGAACAAACGTAGCATTCCAACTTGTTTGACTTTTCCTTACTTAGTAAAGGATAACTAAACAGGACAACTTTTAATTGTCAATTAATCTTGAGAGTATTCCAACAATAATAGGGATTCCAACTAATCAACTCCCAATCAAGGCTTTTATTTACATTATTCAAATTCTCCAATTTAATTTCCTGCTTACTCAATTCAAACCTTTTTGAAAACCTCTGATTAATAAAATAGCACACTTTTCTCCAACTCGTTGGGAGACGACCTGGGATTCATACTCCCAGTATTTTAATTTTAAATTTCTGTGACACCTTTCTAAATTGATCAGTGGATTTCTTGCGAGTTAAGAACTATACTTGCAACGTATATATTTTAACAATTTTTAATTCGCCAATTTCTGCTACCATCAATTTTTGGCGCCGTTGCCGGGGAGTTGCAATAGAGTGCTAAAGTTATTAATTAGAATTTATTTATTTGCATTTTATTTTATTTTGCTACTATGAGCTACATGTTTCTTTTGTCAAATGACACGTTCACTTCTTCATCCAAGCTTGTCAATATTCGATCCTGAAATTGAAAGGACTATTTCACGAATAAGGCGAGCTCGACGTCGGTTAGTCCTCTCTGAGGGCGGATCTGAAACGTCAGTTGAAGAAAAAACCAGCCCCCGTTCTACTAATTCGGTTGATTCACGTGCAGACGACATGGCAGAACCTAGGAGAATTACTATCCAGGAGGAAGGAGCCCCTGATTTTACAATGCAACCGTTTCAAGCGCATCACCCAGCGGTGGCTACAGATTTTGAAATAAAGACCGCACTGCTCAATTTGATGCCCAAGCTTCATGGCTTACCTGCTCAAGAGCCTATCAAGCACCTGAGAGATTTCCAAGAAGCCTGTTCTACTGTCAGGCGTGATGGTGCAGATGAAACTTCAATTTTGTTGAAAGCTTTCCCGTTTTCTTTTGAGGAAAAAGCAAGAGAGTGGTACTACACTCAACCCCTAGCAAATGTATCCAACTGGGATACACTCAGAAAAAAATTTTTGGAAAAATTCTTTCTATCTGAAGTTACTGATAAACTGAGGAAAGACATTTCCACGATTGTTCAAGATGACAACGAGACTCTCTTTGAATACTGGGAACGCTTCAATAATCTTCTGGAAGCATGCCCCACCACATGATTGACAAGATAGTGTTACTCAGCTATATCACACAGGGCATGAGGCCCCAAGATAAGACCACATTGGAAAGTGCTAGCAATGGGTCTATGAAGAAGTACAAGACCACTGATGAGGCATGGTAATTTTTCAGTGACTTAGCTTAATCTACTAGGAACCACAGGCAGAAACAAGGCCGTTCAAAAGCCGTCGCAGAAGTATCCTCTAGCAGAGAGACTGCTGCGTGCTCTAGCTCAGAGTATCTGTGAAATGACCAACTTGCTGAAGCAGATGCAATTGAATCAACAACAAGTTCAGCAAGCTCAACCTCCTCTACCACAGCAAAGACAACAGTTAGTCCTACAGAGAGTTTGCAGAATTTGTGCTGATTATAGCCATTATACTGATGAATGCCCAGAGCTCCAACAGGAAGACAACCAAGGATACAATCAAGGTGGAAATCATAACCATGGATGGCAGGATAATTCTAACCAGAATTGGAAGGACAACAATAACAAAGGAGGCAGAGACAATTAGGGAAATCAGAGGTGGAATAATAACAACAACAGGCAGTAGAACCAACTTTATAGAGCACCTCACCTGAGGCAATCCCAAGGACCACAGAATACCCAACAACAGACCTCTCAAATTACTTATCCTTCTTCATCTCCTAATGACGAGTTACTACAATCTATTAATAGGAGACAACAGGCCATGGAAAACAACCTTAGTGCCACTCTAAATGGTCTGACCTCTGCTGTACAAGCTCTCGCCTCACAGATTGGATCAATGAATAACCCCAGTAACCAACCTTTGAGCTCCACTGGAATTCCCTCTCAACCATTACCCAATCCAAAGGGAGGCATTAATGCCATCACCCTAAGGTCAGGAACCACACTGCAGGAGAGGAATCAGGAGGAGCCAAGCCCACCAGAACATGCCTGAACTGAAGAAGTAGTAGAAATAGAAGATGTTGAAGAGGAAGAGGACATACAGGACATAGCTGAAAAAAAAGAAGCCCAACCACAGGAGGAAGCAACAAAAGGTGCAGACACAGCAGAAAACACCTTTCCCATTCCATTTCCATAACTTGTAAGGAAGCCCAGGAAGCAGCTGGAACCCGATCCTAAAATGGTAGAGATATTCAAAAAGGTTGAGGTAATTGTTCCTCTTTTTGATGTTATTCAATAGGTACCTAAATATGCAAAGTTTCTAAAAGATTTATGTATACATAAAGACAAAATTAATGAATTAGAAACTATTCCTTTAGGTAGTTCCATATCTGCTTTAATGGAAGGACTACCTGAAAAGTGTAGTGACCCAGGTCCTTGTATTGTTAGTTGTACTATTGGTGGTGTAGTAATTTATGATTGCATGTGTGATTTAGGAGCATGTGTTAGTATAATGCCTTTTTCTATATATGATATTTTGAGGCTCCCTCCCTTAAAAAGGTCGGCAGCTCGTTTTGTGTTAGCAGATAAAAGCATTATTACAGTGGCTGTAGTTGCTGAAGATGTTTTGGTGAACATTAAAGGGTTTATATTTCCCACTGATTTTTATATCTTGGAGATGCCCCATAATGACTCAGATAAGCCATCATCAATCCTACTTGGAAGACCATTCCTGAAGACATCAAAATTCAAATTGGATGCTTTTTCAGGAACATACTCTTTTGAAATAGATGGCCGAATAGTAATCTTCAATCTGAAAGGAGTCATAAACAACCCTCCAGAAGATCATTCTATCTTCCAGTGTGATGTCATAGATGAAACTGTAGCTGAAGTTCACAAGGAAGAGTTAGAAGAGAGGCACACTGGACAAGGTCCAAGTGTCAGGACCCTTTTAACTGACAATGAGGGCACTTCGGCATTTTCACAAGCTCCAGAAAATCCAGAGCCTGCCCATGATCAGAAGTTGGAATTAAAACCTCTACCTCCACATCTCAAATATGCTTATCTTGAAAATGAGCAGAAGTCTCCAGTTATCATTGCAAGAGAACTCACTTCTCAACAAGAAGAGCAGTTACTTGATGTACTGAGGAGGCATAAGAAGGCAATTGGGTGGAGTTTGGCAGACATAGTAGGCATCAACCCTCAAGTATATGAGCACAGAATATTTTTAGAAGAGGAAGCGAGACTTGTCCGTCACTACCCACTTCCATTCATTGATCAAATGCTGGATCGCCTGTCAGGTAAATCACATTATTTCTTTTTAGATGGTTACACAGGTTATTTCCAGATTCATATAGCTCCTGAAGATCAGGAAAAGACCACTTTTACATGTCCTTTTGGGACTTATGCTTACAAGAGAATGCCCTTTGGCTTGTGCAATGCACCAGCTACTTTCTAAAGGTGCATGATGAGTCTTTTCTTTGATTTTATTGAAGACTGTATGGAGGTTTTTATGGACGACTTTAGTATTTATGGTGATTCTTTTAGCCTTTGTTTAGATGGATTATCTAGAGTATTAGATAGATGTGTTAATACAAACCTTGTATTAAATTTTAAAAAATGTCACTTTATGGTAAAACAAGGGATTGTACTAGGACATGTGGTATCTAATAATGGAATTTCTGTAGACCCAGCAAAGGTGAATATTATTTCGAGTTTACCTTACCCCTCCCCTTGTCCAGATTACTGCATAAAGATATTGAGTTCGAGTTTAGTGAGGACTACAGCTCTGACTGGATAAGCTGAAGACCGCCCTGACTCAAGCTCCAATTGTGAGAGGACCAGAATGGAGCCAGCCGTTTGAAATCATGTGCGATGCTTCCAACCATGCAATAGGAGCAGCGCTAGCTCAGCGTGAAGGTAAAGATCCTTTTGTTATAGCTTATGCGTCTATGACTTTAGACGCTGCCCAGTCCAATTATACCACTACTGAGAAAGAGCTTATTGCTATTATTTTTGGCTGGATAAATTCCGAGCTTATTTACTTGGTACTAGAGTAGTAGTGTATTCGGACCATCCAGCTTTAAAGTATCTATTAGCTAAAAAGGAGTCCAAACCAAGGCTTATACGTTGGATACTGCTATTACAAGAATTTGATTTAGAAATAAAGGATAGAAGTGGTAACCAGAATTTAGTGGCAGACCACTTGAGTCACCTTGAGCACGTTAAGGATGATTCTACTCCTATAGATGATAATTTTCCATTTGATAACCTACAAGCAGTATCTGAGGTAGTCCCTTGGTATGCACCTGTAGCTAATTATCTAGTTAGCTGCACATTTCCTCCAAACTTTTCTAAGCATCAAAGAGACAAGCTAAAAAGCGAGTCTAAATATTATATATGGGATGACCCATATTTATGGAGATGTGGCGCTGATCAGGTAATTAGATGGTGTGTGCCTCAATCAGAATTCCAGTCTATTTTAGAGGCCTGTCACTCATCTAAGAGTGGAGGACATTTTGGCCCTCAAAGAACAGCAAGAAAGATCTTAGACTGTGGATTCTGGTGGCCTACTCTTTTTAGAGACGCTGCCGAGTTTTGTAAATCTTGTCTCCCATGCCAAAAATTTGGTAATATATCCAGGAGGGATGAAATGCCTCAATAAATTATGCTTTTCTGTGAAATTTTTTATGTTTGGGGCATTGACTTCATGGGTCTATTTCCAAATTCTAATGGTTATTTTTATATATTGTTAGCAGTGGATTACGTTTCCAAATGGGTGGAAGCAATTCTTACCCGCACTGATGATGCTAACACTGTTATTTCCATTGTGAGAAACCATATTATTTGTCGCTTTGGATCACCATGGGCAATCGTGAGCGATCAAGGCACCCATTTTTGTAACAGGAGACTAACATGATTAATGATGAAGCATGGGATAATTCATAAGGTTGCGACAGCATACCATCCTCAAACCAATGGGCAAGCTGAGGTGTCAAATAGAGAGATAAAGCGTATCTTGCAGAAGATAGTCAAACCTCATAGAAAAGACTAGAGCACCAGGCTACAAGATGCACTCTGGGCATATAGGACAGCATACAAAACACCCATTGGGATGAGACCTTTCCACTTAGTTTATGGAAAAGCTTGCCATCTCCCAGTTGAAGTAGAGCACAGAGCCTTTTGGGCAGTCAAGGAGTGCAACATGGGAATTGAGAAAGCCAGAGCTGAAAGGAAGTTGCAACTGCAAGAACTGGAGAGCCTTCGCCTAGAAGCTTATGAGAACTCAAGACTATACAATGAGAAGATGAAGGTTGTACATGATCAGCACATCAAGAAAAAAAAGTTCCAACCTGGGAATTTAGTCCTCCTTTCCAAATCTCGACTGAGGCTCATGCCAGGTAAGTTGCGATCAAGATGGGAAGGTCCATACAGAGTAGAAAAGGCCGAACCGTACGGAGTTTATCACCTAAGTCATCCTTCAAGTTCTGAACTTATCAAAGTTAATGGACAACTCCTGAAGCTATACCATGGCGAGAAGATGCAGAAAAACAAGGAGCTTGAGATCTTCCTCTTGGAAGATCCCCACATAGCAGAAGATTGAGCTAGTGGAGCGTCCAACTTACGGACGTTAAAGCAAAGTGCTAGGTGGGAGACAACCCACCATTATATGATCGTTCTATTCTTTATTTTTAGTTTTCTATTCAATAACTCTTCTCTTTATCAGTACATTTCGTGCATCTGCATTTTCATATTCTTATTATTTTAAAAAAAAAAGTGCCACGCGATGCGACCGCACCAGCGACGCGTCCGCGTCGCAAGGAGATGAGAGAAAATAAAAATGAACAGAGAGTCACGCTGGAGCATGGCTGGAGGCGTGCCAGTGGCACAAATCGTCAAACGCGACTGTGTCACCGACGCATCCGCGTGCCCTGATTTTCGACGTAAAAAGGGTGCACAACGAATTATTGTGCGTGAGTGGTGCTGGATTGGTGCCGAACGCACAATTCTATCCACGCGGACGCATGGCTCACGCGTCCGCGTCGTTCCCTTCTAAAGCCCACTCACGCGATCACATGCCCCACGCGATCGCGTCACCCCAAATTTGGCAAATATATCAATTCAAACAGAGAGTTGTGCAGGCGCGAAGCTACACTCGCACCAGAAGCACAACATGGGTCACGCGACCGCGTGACCGATGCGACCGCATCACCTTACTTGAAGCTCAATCGCACGAACGCGTGCCCCACGCGGCCGCGTCGCCTGTGCTGCGCAGCTCAAACTTAATTGCCAAAATATCTTATCTTCCTCTTCTCTAAATCCTAATTTCTCCTTTCCCTCCTTATTTCTTCCTTCTGCCTTCTTCCTTCTATCTCCCCTTTCTCTCTCTCTCTTTCACCTCCATTAACAAGGTTTTATTTTCTTCTTCCCTCTTTCCTTTTCTATCATTCTTCTTATTTTATATGTTATTTTCTTTTCTTTCCTTTTTCTTTTCATTATCCATATTTTCTTTCTTCTTCTTTCATTTTTACATGGTGTTAGAATTTTATTCGCGTCATTATTCCTCATTATATGCTTGTGGATTGTTGCACTTGTTTGACAATTATATATTAATTTTTAAAGGATTGCTTGCATGTTAACTTTAATACTTTCTATACCTTATCTACCATGCATGCTATGTGTTTGTGAAGAAGCCCATATGGCATTATACACTTCTCTATGTTATTCTACTATTCAATGCTACTTTTCATAAACTCCCTTTACTATTGTATTAATTGAAAATAATTGTCAATACAAACGTGATGGTTTGTTAGGAGTGATGCTTGATCTATGCTACTCATGCCCTTTTCCGGCATGCCAATAAACACCTTGCATTCACTTGTCATTATATGCACTAGTTATTTTCATTGATGACTTTTCACATGTACTCATGAGAATGTGCTAATGTCAGTTACCTCCTAATGTACATCCATCACCACCTTTTCCGTTCTCTTCCTTGCTATATATCTCTTTGAATTTAATTTACTTTCTCTTCCCTTTTCAGGATGGCCACCAAAAAAGGAAAAGAGAAAGCTACTCCCAAACCACCAGCAAGAAGAGGAACTAAAAGAGCACTAGTGGCAGAGCCTTCTTCAACTGCAGTCAACCCTCAACAAAAAGAGTTAAGAGGATCATAAAGGTTGATGAAAAGGAGAAAGCCTTTCAAGCAAAGGACACTACGCGATTTCCCAATCGCTACTGTGAGCAGATGTTCCCCATCCTGGCTGAAAGGAGCTACAACAACGAACACCTTCTTATCCTCCCGCCCAATATTGCTACTTTTGTTGAGCCGCAAATTGAACGAAGACAATGGGGTTTCCTACAGAGACAACCAAGGCAGGTCAATCTTTCTTGGGTAGTTGAGTTCTACTCTAACTTCTACCTGCCTACCCTGCTGTCTGTCTTTGTCCGTCAAAAGCAAGTCCCCATTAAAGAAGAGGCCATTCAAAAAGCTTTAGGTCTTCCCCCTATTCAAGAAGGATTGGACGCCTTTCAAAAAGCTGCACTCAAGCGCCAGATGTTTCAATTTGACTAGAAAGCTGTTATCAGAGTTATCGCACTACCTGGCAGCCGTTGGATCTACGGATACCATCATACCCGCCCTAAGGGAATATCGGCTTCAGCACTTACCTTGGAGGCTCGCGTATGGGCACAGATCATGTCCCATTATGTCTTTCTGAGCACTCACGAGTCCTCCTTCACTGTGGACATGGCCGTTCTACTATGGTGCATCCTTACAGACCAACCTCTGAATCTACCAAGACATATCCAGAATGCCATAGGACACGTCCAAATCGCGGGCAACTTACCTTTTCCCGCCTTGGTCTCAGATCTTGTCTCAGCAGCCAGAGTCTCCTATAGAGCTGGGGACATCAAAGCCATGCTTCCACGGGATGATCAGTATGTCCCTAACGGGAAATACCTCAGACCTCCTGCAGCCACTACAAGCCTTCCTACTGCACCGGTTGAAGATATTCCTTCTTCAACACCACAAGCACCTACAACAGACGAACTGCTCCAGCAGATAATCGAAAGGTTGGATCGGCAAGAACAGAAAGCGAAGTTAAGAGAGTGCCGTAACGAGCGCCGATTCAAACACCTCAAGGAGCTACTCAAGGGACCCTTCAAGGACTCAGACACCCCGGACTCCACTTCCTTTACCAGCACAGGGAGCCATGATGGTCCCGACTGTGGAGATACTGCTACCAGCCCACCCCTGTTCCTGACAGATGGCACCGAAGACGGTGCAAAGCCTTAAGTGTGGGGAGGTCGGTCAGTACCTGACTTCCGGAGGTAATTTCTCTTCCCTAGCACCAATAAATTAGGATATCTTAGTTAGATTTTCTTTCTTTTATAGAATAGGATAAATTGCATAGTAATAGGTTAGTTGCATGCATACTCTACTTGATTATAAAGACAATAAGTTTCTTCTAAGACTCTATCTTTGGAACAAAATTTCACTAATTTTTAAAAATTTTTATGATAAATCTGCTTGAAGATGTATTTGGAACATGATTTTTGAGCTAAAGAACACACAACCTGTGAAGATTTGAGCCTTTATGCATGGTTACATTATTTAACCATAAATATTTTATTCTTGTGTATTTACTTCTCTATGATTGTAGTCTATATTTTGTTTCATCCTATATGTCCAATATTTATTATATTTGTATGCTTGCATATGATTGAGGCCATTATTTGTTTAAACTCACTTATCCAAATTAAGCCTACCCTTTTCAATTACCTTTGTTAACCACTTTGAGCCTTTAAATCCCGTTTGTTCTATATTTCACCACATTACTAGCCTCAAGCGGAAAAACAATTGTATATCCCAAATTGAATCTTTGGTTAGCTTAAGATAGAATTGTGTGTGCTGGTTAAGTATGGGAAATTGTGGGAACAAAAGTTATTAAGGGAATGTGTCATGATAATACCATGGGAATTTGGATACCTACTCATGTAAAACTATAAGAATTAAAAATCTATGTGCATTGATAAGCTATGTTTATTTTTATGTCTAAAAAAAATCAATAGATAAATAAGGGGACAAAATTACCCCAATGCTGAATTAAGAATTCAAAGATCAATGCACATATGATAAAATTAAAATAAAAAGTTGATACATGAGTATGGAATGTAAAAGGGAATTCTGGGTAGCTAGGTATGAATTCTAAGGTTACACTAAATATATATAGGTTGGGTTAAAGCTTGGGTTAATTAAAGATTCAATTTATAAGCTCACTTAACCATATATGTATCCCTACCCTACCTTGGCCCCATTACAACCTTGGAAAGACCTCATGATGTTTGCATTGGTATATTAACTGTTGTTGATTGGTTAGGAGAAGAACAAAAGTTAGAGAACATGATTAGAGAAGGATAGAGTGATTACCCTATACACTAGAGAGATTATAGCGTACATACATCATCAGTGAGTGTTCAATGCTTGAATTTCCATGTTCCCTGCTTTCATGATCTATCTTCTTGCACTTTTATATGTCTTATTGTATAATGATAGAATTAGTGGAATTTGATTTGCAATTGTTTTGAAGAGCTTATTTACTTTTGATCAAATGGACAAGAATCATATAGTTGCATTCATGTATATAGGATTGCATTAAATTGCATGACTTTGTACATGTTCATACTTATTTATTTTATCTCCTTCAATTAAGCATGAGGACATGCTAGTGTTTAAGTGTGGGGAGGTTGATAAACCACTATTTTATGGTTTATATTGTGTTTAATTGTGTGGTTTTATCATGATCCTTACCCACTTATTCATTAATTTAGCATGCATTTATATTTCCTTCCTGACATTATTACATGATTGAAAACTGCTTTCTAGAGACTTTTAATTATGCATTTTAATTCTCCTTTATTCCATTCGATGCTGTGATCTGTGTGTTAAGCGTTTCAGGCTTTATAGGGCATGAATGAGTTGGAGGTTAGAAAGGAAGCTAGCAAAATGGAAGGAACACAAGAAATTGAGGAGATAACCAGCGAGAAGTGACGCGGCTGCATGGCTCACGCGACTGCGCGAAAGAGGAGAAATCGCAGTGACGCGGCCGCATGACTCATGCGACCACGCGGTTTGGAAAAGCACAAGCAACGCAGAGGCGTGGACGACACGAATGCGTGGCAAGGAAAAACGCGAATGATGCGTCCGCATGGATGACGCGATCGCGTGACATGCACGATCTGCATAATCTGCAGAATTCGCTGGGGGCAATTTTGGACCCTATTTTGACCCAGTTTTTGGCCCAGAACAGCAGACTAGAGCCAGAGAACATGTAGAAACCAAAGACAACATTCATTCTACAGAGTTTTAGTTTTGAGATCTAGTTTTTACTCCTCCCCGAGGTTTTCTCTCTAGACATTCATAGTTCTTAGGATTTACTTTTCGATTGCTCTTTGTATTGGGACACTGAGAAGAGTTATTACCTCATCAAGACTTCGTCATTCTAGTTCATTTTCTTTACTTGGCTTAATCTTCCATGTTCTTTGCTTTGTTTAATTTTACCATTGGAATATCTTTTTGGATTATTTAATATAAGGATTATCTTTATTTTTAATTAATTATTTTAATTTTTATTTACAATGTCTTTCTTTAATTCCTTTTCATATGCTAAGAATTTTACATTCACAATGAGCGAGTAGTTCCCTAACTTGATGGGGAGTTGATTGAAGGGAACCCTTGAGTTGGAAAGCTTGAAAGAAAGATTGTATTTGGGTTTATGGTTGGATTGCTTTCTAGTCACTAATACCAATCTCTTTTAATTAAGTGGATTGCAACTTGTGAACAGACGTAGCATTCCAACTTTTTTGACTTTCCCTTACTTAGTAAAGGATAACTAAACAAGAAAACTTTTAATTGTCAATTAATCTTGAGAGCATTCCAACAATAATAGGGATTCCAACTAATCAACTCCCAATCAAGGCTTTTATTTACATTATTCAAATTCTCCAATTTAATTTCCTGCTTACTCAATTCAAACCTTTTTGAAAACCTCTGATTAATAAAATAGCACACTTTTCTGCAACTCGTTGGGAGACGACCTGGGATTCATACTTCCAGTATTTTAATTTTAAATTTCTGTGACACCTTTCTAAATTGATAAGTGGATTTCTGGCGAGTCAAGAACTATACTTGCAATGTATATATTTTAACAATTTTTAATTCGCCAATTTCTGCTACCATCAGTCGCCTCAACCCCTCCTCGAGACACCCCTTCCTTCTTCTTTCTCTTCTTCTTCTCCCCTACCTCTTCTCCCCTTTCACCCCCTCCACTGTCACACTCCCATCATCTCTCTGATCCATACATTTGTTCCTCTACACACCAGGTTCCGCCGAACACCGATTCCTCTATCAGTTTGTTAGTTAGTTTCATATTTTTCAGTTTCTGTTCAAATTAGGATAGTTAGAGATGCATGATTGTTGTGGATTTTTAGGTGGTTAGGTAGCTAGAATGTGGTTAGTGGATTTAGGCCTGATAATTGCGCCGTTCTTGCTACCTGTTTTTATCTGATTCACAATTCTGAATTTGCTGTGATGATGATGCTGTTCATATGTTGTTCTTTCATGTTTGATGCTGCTGTTAAACTGTTCTTTAATGTTCTTGCTATTTGTTAATCTTTTCAGCACTATTTAATGTCATATGAACTAATTTTTGCTATTGTTTATTACCCGGGAATGTCCAATTTTTAGAAGAAATGCTGCCCAATTTTTTTCAGCATATTATTTTACTCTACTACCATTCATGAATTAGTTTTGGAACTTTCTAATTTTGCACTAAATGGTTTTAACCAAAACAATTCATGACTGCACGGGTCAACTTTCTCATTCTTTCTGATTCCCTTATTTGATTACATCAAATTATTGATGATTTCAGTTTGAATTTGCAAATCTTTTCTATAATTAATCATCAATAATCTGTAATTTTTATTTGAATTTGAGTTACTTGTTTTCAAATTTGTGCAATTTTAGTTATTGGGAACCACAACACCATGCCACTGACTTTAATTTCACTCTTAACTCTTAACCATTTTTAACTTCCTAACTTTTTAGTTTTCAACTAACCACTTTCAAACCACTTTAAGGCATGTTTAGTGTTGTTCCTAGTAACAAACCATTCTGCATATATCAGTAATCTTGGATTGTGATTTTCATTCTCAAACTTTTCACTCGAATACAATCTAAAATTTTACATCAAATTAACTCAATTCATGCTTACATTACCACTTTATTCCTCTTTTGCCAATCTATGCTTCTATTGATATATTCCTATTTGCTTACCTATTTTCCTGCTTTAATTCTAAAACGGTATTATGGACATTCTGCTTTTCAGGATGTCTGACCCTAAAAGTAAAGGAAAGGGCAAAGCCACCACAAGCAAAAGGAAAAGAGGAGAATCCTCTATCTCTATCTTGGATATCCTCCACGACGATTCCTGGTGGGAGAAGAACTTTACCCCACAGGAAAAGGCCGATCAGTTGGTGACTGCCACAGATCCTGTCAAGTTTGCCAACAGATACTGTGAGTTGAAATACCCAGTTTTTGCCACTTCCAGGAACCTATACCTGGAAAGGACCCTCAAAATTCCAGAAGAACTCAAACAGTACACTTCAGAACAAATTAAACAGAGAGGCTGGTTCTTTTTGGAAAGGAACTTGACTGAAGTCAACTCATCCTGGATCAAAGAATTATATTGTAACTACTTCAAAATGACCCTGGATGCAGTCCAACTCAGAGGGAAGAAAATTTTGATTACTGAGAAAACGATTGAAGAAATCCTCCAACTTTAGCCTAAGTCAGATCAGCCAGACGGTTACCAAAAGGCTGAAGAGGATATGAGATTCATGCGATTTGACTGGGACGCAGTCAAGCGGACTATAGCCATTGATCCTACTGTCCCATGGGTCATGGGCAAATCCACAGTGGCCCCAAAAGGAATAAAGATTATCTACCTGAATGATGAGGCTCAACTTTGGCAGCAGATCCTGAGTAACTACGGGATGCCAAGCACTCATGAGACAGAGGTGCCAGCTGCTATGATTACCCTCATCTGGTGTGTGATGGAGGGAAGGGACTTATATCTGCCCTGCTTCATCCGGTATTTCATGGCCAGAGTCCATGTCAGAGGCACCCTCTCATTCTCATACCTAATCACTCAGCTAGGCCGCCGAGCTGAGGTGCCTTGGGAGCTAGCAGATGAGAAGCCAACCGCCGCCGACTGCAAGAAGATTATCTCTCACAGCAGGAAGTTTCAGACTATGGGCTACCGACCTCCATTTCTCCCTACCTCTGCTGTGGTAGCCACATCTTTAGCTGCCCCTTCTGCATCCACTGCCCCACCAGCCACCACTGCACCTTCACCTGCCTCAGAGCCCATTTATCACCTCGTGCACCGACTCTTCGCACGATTAGATTTGTTGCGACGCTATGAGCACTTAAAGTTGATGATCCGATCCGGCAGCGACATCCCCTCTGAGCCTGACACCCCTTCTGAGCCATCTGATGCGGAGGCGGACGATCAGGAGGAGGCGTATGTAGAGGCTGAGCAGGTAGGACCTGAGCAGGCTGCGCCACACCATGATGAGCCCCATCAGATATAGCCAGCTGATCCAGAGATCCCTCTAGAGGCAGAGCCTCCACTTCAACAGGCAGACCCTCCGACACTCATCCAGACTGCGGAGCCTCAGACCACCACAGAGACACCTACTGCACATCCTTCCGGAGATGACACTTCTTCACATCCAGCTTGAGTGAGCATCGAGGACGATGCTATTATTTAAGTGTGGGGAGGTCGCCATCTCTGTTGAACTTTATTTTGGTGAACCACTTTTCAGACTCTCTTTTTATCCTATTTTGCTTATTTTTCTGTATTTTTATTTTTATTTTTATTTTACCTTATCTTATTTATCTTCCAGTACTTGCTCCTTTTTCTGTATTTTTACTATATTTCTACATTTTGCACTTTGGTTTATATATATTTATCTTAGATATCTAGTTTAGTTGCACTTTTAGCTTATTAAGTTGTGATATATAATATATGGATTAATTAGCTTAGTTTACCCTTTTAGCATACAGTAATTTGGATTAATTGAAAAAAAAAAGAGTAAACTAGAGACTTTAGTATAACAGAATCACAACAATCCACACACTGTATATATATATAGCATCAAATGTGAGTTAGTTAACAACATTTCTTCAAGGAAGAACACTAAGTTTTTAAGAGCCATCCTAAGATTCACATTGAGAATAATGGGAACTCTTGATTTCTATTTGCATGACATATATAACTGATATATGGTTTTTGAGCCGACGAACACACAACCCGTGAGTTTTTGAGCTTAATTGTATGGTTACATTCAACCATAAATTTCATTCCTGTGTGTTTCGCACTTCTTTTCTATGCTTGTAATCTTTACTTTGTTTTAATCTATATGTCAAATATAGAATGTAGATACATACCCACATATGATTGAGGCCATCATTTGAATTTTTCCTCACTCATCCCAAATAAGCCTACCTCCTACATCACCCTTGTTAACCCCTTTGAACCTTTTAATCCCCTTTTGTTCTATAACCACATTACTAGCCATAAGCAGAAAAATAAATTAATATCCCAAGTTGAATCCTTGGTTAGCTTAAGATAGAGATTGTGTATCCACTAAGTATGAGAAAACGTGGGAACATGGGTTGATAGGAAAGGATTAAATTAATAAAATAATCAGGATTTTGGGAGCAAACTCATACGAAACCAAAATAAATGAAAATACCATGTGCATTGAAAATGTTATCTTTATGTTTCAAAAAAAAATTTATTTAAGTAATTAAATAAGGGGACAGGTTCGCCCCAATGATAAATTTAATAAAGGAATCAATGCACATGGGGGTAAAAACAAAATAAACTTGGTACATGAGTATGTGACACAAAAGTGGGAAAAATTGGGCAAACCAGGATAATTTTAAATTTTTATAGAGAATGTATATGTTAGGTGAGATCTTAGACTAATTAAGGATTCAACTTATAGCTCACTTAGCCTTATATATATCCTTACCTTTACCTTGGCCCCATTACAACCTTGAAAAGACCTCATGATGTTTGTATGTATACATTGTATATTTGTTGATTGGTTAGATGAAGAACAAAGTTTTAGAAAGCACGAATAGAAAAGAATAGAGTGATTAACCCCAAACACTGAGTGACTAGAGACTAAACACAAAATTCAGTGAGGGTTCAATAGCTCATTTCCATATATCCATGTTTAATTGTTAATTGCCTTGCAAGTTTGTGAAATATTTTAACCCAACTCAATTGTGAAAGTGCTTTAACATGATATAGGCTTGGCTATATGATTCCTTGAAATTATGAATCAAATTAACCACATGAAAGCTCTATATATATAGGTGGATGATAATTAGAATTGTATGATTCATTTAGGTAGCTTGCATTTAAAATAGATTGCATTGCATAAGATTCCACCATTCTACCTTTACTCTTTTCTCTTGGATTTAGCATGAGGACATGCTATTGTTTAAGTGTGAGGAGGTTGATAAACCCCTATTTTATGATTCATCTTGTGCTCAAATTGAATGTTTTTATCAATTCTTCACCCACTTATTCACATGAATTGCATGGTTTTAATTTTCCTTCCTTATTTTATGATATATGTGAAAAACATGTTTCCTATGCTTTAAAAATATCAAATTTAATTATCCTTCGTTACCATTCGATGTCGTGATTTGTGTGTTAAGTATTTTTAGGTCTCATAGGGCAGGAATGGCTTAAAGGACAGAAAGAAAATATACAAAAATATAAGGAAAGCAAAAAATAGAGTTTTGAAGAAAAGGCAGCGATGCGAACGCATGGATGACGCGAACGCGTGCCTAGCGCGAAATGGCATCGACCCAAACGCGTGACCGACGCGGATGCGTGCCTTGAGCAGAACGCAAATGACGCGTACGCATGACTGACGCGTACGTGTGATAAGAAAAAACTCTAGATGACGTGCACGCGTGACGGACGCCACATGAAAGAATCTGCAGAAAACGCCCTCAGCGATTTCTGGGCCCATTTTTGGCCTAGATCCAAGCCAGGAACACAAAATATAAGCCAGAGAATGGCGGAATCAAGAGAGATGTTTTACAACATTCAATATACATAATTTTAGGTCTTAGATGTAGCTTTTAGAGAGAGAGGCTCTCTCCTATCTCTCAAGTTTTAGGATTAGGATTCCTTTTATTTTATTTTATGATTACTACGTCAATGCCAGGTTCAATGTTCCTTTAATTAATGTTTCTCTTCTATTTTTATTTATTCTAATGCTTTTACTTGTTAATGTTCCAATTTAGCTTATGAACCTTTTCATGTCAAGAGTTGAATATTCTATTTAATATTATTTGCGGTATTTCAGATTAATGATTGTTTTATTCTATTTTTGATGCTTTTAATTTAATTTAGACTTATTTTCCCTTTTGGCTTTGGGTAAGTAATTGGTAACGCTTGAGTTATCAAACTCAGCCGTTGATTGGAAATTAGGATTGCGGATTGATTTGCATCTCTCTAAAGCTAGTCTTTCCTTAGGAGTTGACTAGAACTTGAGGAATCAAATTGATCAGTCCACTTGACTTTCCTTTATTTAGTAAGTATTAACTAAGTGGGAACAAAAATCCAATTCTCATCACACCTGATAAGGATAACTAGGATAGGATTCCTAGTTCTTATACCTTGCTATGAGATTTTCTAATTATTAATTTATTTATCCTTGCCATTTAAATTACTTATTCCCTATTTCAAAAACCCAAAAATATACAATTTTCCATAACCAATAATAAATCATACTGCCCTGAAATTCCTTGAGAGACGACCTTAGGTTTCAATACTTCGGTTATAAATTTTATTGGGTTTGCTTCAATGACAAACAATTTTTTGTACGAAAGGATTCTTTGTTGGTTTAGAAGCTATACTTACAACGTGATTATTCTTATAAAATTCTTTACTAGCAAAAGTCTTCTCGTCATGTGGCAACCACTTCAGAGCACGAGCCCTTTCCAAAAAGGTACCCCGAGCCAATTTTTACTGGCCGACCTTACAAAAGGAAGCAACAGAGTTTGTCAAAACATGCCCCCCATGCCAGAAGCACACCAACTTTCATATCACGCCGCCCGAAGAACTCATCTGCATCACTTCACCTTGCCCGTTCGCAAAGTGGGGGCTCGACCTCCTCGGATCATTCCCCCAGGGATCAGGGCAAGTCAAGTTCCTCATTGTAGGAATAGACTACTTCACAAAGTGGATCAAGGCAAAGCCATTGGCCGCTGCCACCGCCCAAAGAAGTTGGAAGTTCCTATATAGAAACATTGTCACAAGGTTTGAGGTCCCATGATCTATCACCACAGACAATGGCACTCAGATCACCGACACGGGCTTCAGGAACTTGGTAGCTGATCTAAAAATCAAGCACCAGTTCACCTCCGTAGAACAGCCACAAGCCAGCGGACAGGCGGAAGCCGCCAACAAAGTCATATTGGCCGGGTAAAAATGAAGACTAGAGGACGCAAAAGGAGCCTGGCCTGAAGAGCTCCCGCAAGTCTTATGGGCATACCGGACAACGCCACACTCCACCACCGGAGAATCACCCTTCCGACTTGCTTACGGAGTGGAGGCAATGATCCCCGTCGAGGTAGAAGAAAGATCCCCTAGGGTGATCCTCTACAATGAAGATACCAACTCCCAATCACAAAGGGAAGAGCTTGACTTACTTTCAGAGGTCCGAGAAAGAGTTTGGATTAGAGAGGAAACACGAAAATGTCGAATGGCTTCAAGGTATAACCGGAAAGTAATCCAACGAAGCTTCGCTACAGATGACTTCATCCTAATCCGAAATGATATTGGAGCAGGTCGGTCAGGAGAAGCAAAGCTAGCAGGTAACTGGAAAAGGGCCATGCCGAGTCACAGAAGTACTAGGAAAATGTTACTACAAGGTAGCCGACCTCCAAGTACGGGAACTCCCGTGGTCATGGAATGCCTGCAACCTAAGAAGGTACTACAGTTAAGAAAAAGGTCTCAGGCCAAGGTGCACTCTTTTTTCCTGTAAAGGGTTTTTTAATGAGGCACCAGGCCGAGACCTAAAAGCTACCCGACTAGCAGGGTAAGCCCTCACATGTACATACTCTTATTTTATCCTTACATTTAACTACTTAAATAAAATTTTACGATTCCCTAAAATTTTTCTGCCAAGATGCATTAATTTATGCTCAAAATAAATGCAAAATTCATCACCCGACCAGGAAAGGTCGGCAAGGTGAAGCGATAAAGCCTAAAGATAATGTAAGAAGTTAAAGTAACCCATATAAAGCGGCCTGACGAGGTCAGACTAAAATGGGATTACTAAAAATAACTTAAGAAGGCACGATAGAGAAGTTGGACCAGTGAAAGGATCACTACAAATCGAACAACACCATACAAAGGCCAAAAAGGTTGAAAAACCTAGGCCCAAAGTGCTTAACTAAAGGGTACAAGTCCTGAAAAGGGACGCTACTTAAAAAGCAAAAGTACGACCTCGAAACAGGGCTAAAAAGTCATCCAAACAAACTCAAACTCAAAGGTTCTACATGAGAACACTACCCAAAAAGTTGTTGGAAATCGACTAAAAGCCCGGACAGCAACCCGCGAGGACGACGTCACCAAAACAGAAGGTTGCCGACATTACTAAGGCAAGACGTAGTCCATAAGGCAAAGGTAGAAGTTCATGAAACGAACACTACCTCAGAAGATGTCAACACCTAAAACTCCAAAACATATGGCCATCCAAAGGTTGGAAGAACAACCTCATAGCAAAAGCACCTTGCCAAAACTAGTCAGTGCACCACCAGAACAGACAGAAACAGAAATTAAAATAATAAAAACTCAAAGGCTGCCCAACGGCAATCCCAAGAGTAAAAGTGTTTTTTTAACCAAAATTTGCTAAGAAGCAACTACAAATGTCGAAAAGAGTTATGAAAATAGTTACAAAACCAAGCAGTCAAAAGACGTACAAGTCGGACCGTAGAAATACATCATAAAAAAGAGAGATAAAATAAGGAAGCATAAGGGATCCAGCTTTGCCCTAGTCGCAGCATCTTAAGGGGTAGGAGGCATGACCGAGATCGGAACAGCTCCAACAACACCATCCGGGCCATCCAGGATCTCCACTTCGGTTTCAGGCTCGGGTTGGGGCACCTCAGCAGAAGGAGCTGCAGACGACTCGGCAACCTCATCATCATCAGGGGCAGGCACAATCTGGCCATCCTCCACAATATTATCCATACTGAACAGGCGGAGGTCGGCATCGGTAGCAATAACTTAGACTTGGGCCTTCAAATTCTCATACAGAGCATTCATACCATTCACCACATGGCCTTGGAGCTTGGCATAATCGTCATAAGCAGACTAAAGCCTCTCCTTAGTCTCCAATAGCTCGCCGTAGGTGCGAGTATAACTCTCTTTGGCCTTCTTGGCCATATGATCAGCCAGGTTGGCGGCAGCCTCTGCAGCAGTAGCCCGAGCCTTCTCCCTCTCCAGATCAAGCTCCAGCCCAACATTTCTTGCCTCTAGCTCAAGTCTCAACCCCTCCACCTTGTCATACTCAGCCTTGGCCTTCTCCAGAAAGGCACTGGTTGCATGGATAGAGGACTTCTGGAGATCCCGAGACAAAGCAACACTAAAAGTTGCTATTCGGATGCTATTGGTGTCTATGAAGTTGAGGTGATGGAGGAAAGACACATCATCAGTCAAAACCTTGCCATAAGGAGCAATAAGTTCTTAAGCCAAAGCCACGCCATTAAAATCCTTATCATTTAAATCGTAAGTCCCAAAAGTGTTCGGCCTTTTATGAGGGGGGCCGGATGAATTCAGAGAGGAAGCAGTGCTAGAAGTCGCCAAGGGAGGGTCACTAGGGACAGTCCGAACTCGAGGGGTCGGGATGACCTTCCTCGGACCCTGTGGACCAGACTCCGGCTTCTTCGGAGGGACCTGGCTAGAACCCTCCCTGGACATCTTGTTCTGAATATGTTGGGCAGCCACTATTTTCTTGGACTTCATGAGGAACTTCATCGAATCAGAATTGGCCACCATCTCTGAAATGGAAGAAAAGGACCACAGAAATAGTTACACCTCGGATGGATGTAAAAAGTATATACGAACAAAATAATCGGGAAAAACCGCCTTATAAAGAAGTCGGCCACTACCTAGTTCGGAACGGAGGAGAGTAGGATCCCCTAAAAACTTCTTCGTATCCAAATGAGGAGGCTCTCCCCAGTGCTACTCCAAGACACCTACAAAGGCCCTCTCTACCTCATCTAGACTCTCCCACGGGTATTTAAGGACTACAATATCTTTCTGCCACTAAAGGGGAAAGGTCGGCTCATCATTTTCCTCTAAGAAGAAAGGGCGAACACCCTCAATAGCCTGATCTTTGAAATAAAAGTTCTTAAAATCTCGGAAAGAGTTATTAAACATAGAAAAAATCTTCTTCCCCTGAGTAGCCTGAAAAGAGATCCAAGAAGCCTTCTTCTTGGCAGCTCCCGGTTTCGTCATTACAAACAAATAAAGGAAGAGGGAAACGAAAGGTCAGACACCCAACTCTTGACACAACAACTGAAAAATCTTCATAAAAGTCCAAGAGTTCGGGTGAAGATGCGAAGGAGCCACATTACAGTTCCACAGAATTTCGGGCTCAAATGCAGTAAAAAGAAATGTAATACCAAGTTGGGTAAAGAAATAGTCATAGGCATAAAAGAAAGGACGCTCTGCCCGACTTAAGGGAGGAAAGCTGACCCTCTCCTCAGGTTCGGGCGACACTAGGTCGTAGTTCTTTTCATCCTCCCTACTGCCACAAATCCTATGAAATCTCCTAAGCTTCTCACAATACTCGGGGTCAGCTACAGTAACACACATTAAGACTATGAAATGTAACCAGTCAGCCATACCAGCACGGACCTTTGTAGACATCTCGACAATATTCTTACGAGAAGACATAAGAAACTACACCTACAACAGGAAAATAAAAGAAGTGTCACCACCAAACAACTCGGGCAGAATCAAAAAATACGAAGCAAGTACATAACAAATAAAAGGGTGCCCCAGGGTTTGCAAGAAAAAAGAAAATCATCACTAAAACCCAGGAACATCCTTTGGAGGAAACAATGCAGATACAGAAAAGGGACAACACGAGGAATCAAAACCCAAGCACCAAAAGGAAAAAATGTAAATAAAAACTGAAAACCCAAGCGCCGTCATTTCTACAAACAAGCTGCAAAGACAAAAGATTTCAAATTTCCTCAAAGAAACAAAGCATGCAATAATCGCCAGAAGCTAGCACAGAGGAGAATCGCAGCTATCATACCAGAAAATATGAAAGGTACAAACAGAAGTACTAACCTACGATGAGGAAGAGAGCGACAGCAATAAATGCACAGACACCAACGATCCACGAAAGCCTCTCAAAAGCTCCAGAGAAGAAGAGAGCCTCAGGCAAAATCGAAGAAGCCAAACGAAAAGAGTCTCTCACAGAAAAATAAGAAGTAGGAAAGCAGAAGGAAAAAGGAAACTAAAAGAGTAAAAACCCCTTCTTTAAAATTCAAAAAAGTTTTAAAGAGGGAAGAGAATCGGCAAGACAAAATAAATGCCCAATCAATAGACTTTAAAACGCTCGCATACTCCCAAAGAACTAGCATCTTCGAGGGCAAAATCGAAATTAAAAAAGCGAAGGAAGAAATGCCTCGTGTTTTGAAAGTATTAAAGATGCCAGAAACTCGCACGAGGAGGAGCAGGCCAGACACAACCAAGTAAGATGCTTGAACACGACTTCTGAAAGAGGTCGAAGCTCAGAAGCACACCCTCATGGTAAGGTCGAAGCTCAAGCAAGGACACTGTTCATACCCTGGACCGAGTTGTAAGGTCTGAGTTGTACGAAGACAAAGGACCGACCTCTTTAAAGACGGTCCATTACAACAGACCCTCCATAAAGAGTTCGGACAAACCACAAAGAGGCCCAAGAAGGCCTAGAAGAAACCACCACCTGACTAAAAAGGTGGTTAACCTAAAAGATGATCTCACTCACAAAAGATAAAAGATAAGATAGCAAATGTAACAACCCCGGTTTTCGAGAACGCAAGTTCTTTTTTGAAAGTACGGATTTCTCCGGAAGATCAGTAAGGGAGAACCTCTAATGTATCATCAAGCATCTCAATTCTCATTGTCATTATGTCATCTTTAAGCTAGAACCTTTTCTAAGGCAAGCTCGATAACGCAGTCACGAAGAACCTAGTTTTTAAACCGTATCGGTTAGGAGTTTTGATTCTGATTCTCGTAAATAGTCTCAGTTTAGCGAACCGGACTTGATTCATCGGAGAAGAGAGATAATAGTATAATATTATCATTATATTAGTATTAGAAGCTGCTTGAATGATATTATAAGGTTACTTGGTCAGTTTTAGTTAAAAATAGAAAATCGGTTTAACTGGGTTCACAGTTTACTGGTGCAGCTGAGCACCAGCACTCTCTGATGACTTTAGCAACGCTAAGGCCTCATTATACATGATTTATTCTCATAATAAATATGTCAGTAGTGTCATTTAGGCTAGTAGCTCAAAAAATAATTTTTAGAGATGTTTTTACAAGTGTTCTGATACATCTAGTTTTAGTAGTTATACACCTGAGATATTTTAATATTATTTTAACCCACCTCCAAGCCAACCAATCACAACTCACCCTACACCGCCAAAACCCCCAAGGCTGGTTCATTTTCACTTTGTGGCCAAAATTTTCAAGAGAGAAAAAGAGAGAAAAGTTCTTAGTTCCAAATCTTCAAAGCTTGATTTCTGCTGAACTAAAACTCAAATCAAAATTCCAATCCGACCAAAATGATCCTCTCTTCTTTCTCTACGTGATCATATGACTTATCAAGGCTGGAATCAAGGTGAGTTGGCTGCACCATGTCCCTTTTGATTCGGTTTCAAGGAAACATGCCTAAACATGTGTTTTTTGATGTTCTTCCTTAGGAATCATTCTTAACTTGACTTGAGGGCCAAGAAACGTAAATTTCCAGCAAGTCTAAGGTTAGAAATCACTTCCTAACATGCTGAGTGAGATTTGGTTAGTTGAGGGTTTTTGGATTTAAAGTTGTTCTTGATGTGATTTAGGAGGAAAACGTGCTTAAGGACCACCTGAAAGTCTAACCGAATTAGGAGCAGCAAAACCAGGTAGGGTGTGACGAAATTAATCTTGATTATTTGTGTTTGAGTTGAGTGAATGTTGTATGATTGGGCTGTGCTAAAAATTGGTTGCATATATGATTGATTCTTGGTGAAAATTTGGGGAAATTTTGATGTATTTTGATGAAATTCAAGCGTTGAGTTTGTGTTCTTGGAGCAGCTGGAAAATGAAACCCTAGGTCCTAAACTGAGGTTCAATTTGTGTTAAAATCATGTAGAAAAGATGGGATTTTGGTGGCTGGGAATTTATTATGAATTATAGTAAAAATCGGTTGCTGAAAAGACTGAAAAACAGGTAAAAACGGAGAAAGAATTTGAAGAATTTATGAAGAACATGAAGAACACTTTGAGTGTGATGAAGAACATGGAAGAACAGGCTTTAGATCTTAAAAAAGGCAAGGAAGTAAAAATTTTGGTGTTTGGGGGGTTATTTGGTAATATCTGAAAGTTAGGGTGGTTAAAGTAGAAATATTAAAAGTTACGAGTGGTAAAAAGTGAATTCTAAAGGTTAAAAGTCAAAGTGCGGTAATTTTCAAAAATTTAATGATAAAATAATAAAATATTAAATAATAATATTTAATTAAAAATAATATTTTAATAAAAATATTAAAATAATACAGAAAAGGCAGCTTTCTGTAAAAGCTTTAGAAAGACAACTTTAAGCGCAGAATCTCATAATTACCTTCATAAAACACTTAAGCAGTGGTAATAACATGTTAGTTAGGCAAAGATAAAGAAAAGATAAAAAGTTAAAGAAAAGGAAAAAACCAAAGAAAAGTCTGTAAGGTTTTAATGGCAGAAAAACAGACACAGATTAATGAATGAACTAGGGCAACATAGTTAGTCCTTGAGTTGCGACTAGGGTTAGGTATTATATGAAAGGTTAAACTGTTTCAGCATAGACTTAATGAACCTATACTTGTGATAGGCTAACTATTCATACCGAAATTTACATAAGCTTTAAATACATACCTTAAGCAGAGAAATTAAAGCAGAATAGAGAAACACAGAGAACAGAGTAATCAGAGTAGAGTAAAGAGATAAAGAGAAGAAGAGTAACATAGATATAAAGGAAAGAGTAATCAGAGAAAAGTAAAGAGATACAGAGAATAGAATAACCAGAGTAGAGTAAAGAGATACAGAAAACAGAGTAACCAGAGCAGAGTAAAGAGATACAGACAACAGAATAACCAGAGTAGAGTAAAGAGATACAGAGAAAAGAGAAAACAGAACAGAGTAAAGAGATATAAAGAGAAGAGTAATATAATAAAGAGATATTTATATATATTAGTTGCTTGATGCAACCCAGAGCTATATTTATATATATTAGTTGCTTGATGCAACCCAGAGCTATATTTATATATATATTAGTTGCTTGATGCAACCCAGAGCTATATTAAATATATATTAGTTGCTTGATGGAACCCAGAGCTTCTGTTGGAAAACTTCGTTACGTACAGTTATTTTCCGCTTCCCCAGAGCAGAGCAGAGTATATATATATTTTCCTGCAGTAAACAGAGGCTGTCTCAGATGAGCGGCTACTATTATATGCGCATTTATTTATGAACGGAAAATCGTATCCGGGAAATCAGGATTACTCGTGACCGGATAAATTTCGGGATTGCGGGCAGCCAACCAGCACATGAGCTCATGGCCTGCGCTGGGGCTAGACGTGCATCATTCTTGTCTGCGCATCATTCTCTGTTGCATTTCTTTCTGTGTGTGATCTATTTCTTTATGTTTGTCTGCTTGTGTGTTATACCTGTGCTTTATCGTCTTGCATTCTGCTGTTTGTGTTCAGATTTCTGTTTTCTCTATTTTCTCTATCTATCTTTATCTTTTGTTTACTGCTTCGCTATACCCTATTACTCATCTGTTAATCGACACCATGTAAATAAACCTAACTAATAACCCCGACCCTACTAAGAACTCCCCAGTTCTTACCCCTTCTCTCCCTTCCTCCCCCTCAGATGGAGACGGGCGTGATATTCTATGAGTTCGAGGACCCTTACATCTACGAGGATCCGGTACATCATAGTTACTTTATTATGGGATTTGAGCCTCGTACCAGACGATATGCGTTGCCTAATCGAGCTTTTCAACATCCTCTGTCTAGCCCACATTTTGACCCCGATGCTCCTTACGACTTTCCCTTATCCTGGTTACATCCTGACGCACCTGGACATCCTTTACCTGATGGTCCCGGACACCCTATACCAGCTCAACCTTTGAATGTGATGGAACCTGAGCCTATCATTCCTGACGAGCCTGAGTTAGCTGGTGACTATGTACCTGTGATACCACAAGAGTAGGACATTCCCCCTGAGCCGATCCTTGACTTTCCAAAGCCTGATGAGCCGGCACTACCAGACGATGTGGTAGTTCCTATTTACGCGAACGGACTTGTGCTCACGAATGGTTTTGTACATAGTGACAGCAGTATTTCTGGTGGATCTGAGGGTATGGCTGTAGCTGCAGACGATGAGGAGGAGGAGGATCCTGAGATAGAGATTGAGCAGGATAAGGAGATGGGCAAGCCTCACGACGATCCTCTGAATGGCCACGTGTAAATATAGTTTGACAGCAGTAGGGGCATTATTTTGATGACACTCTAGTCTGACATTATCTGTTAGTTAGTCTCTCACTTGTGTTAGTACACCCGAGAGCTAGGAGCTATATAGTGGTTAGGCTAGCCTGGGCGCCAGCTTAGCGGCTTTTTGTATGGGCCAGGCCCTGGGAGTGTCATGTATATATTAGCTACATAGGTGATGACATGTCAACATATCATGTTTTTCTATGCTTTTTCATACAAGAAATTGATGATTAGTGCTTAATTATTGAGTATTTTGTGCTTAAATAGTATATTGCTTTAATCTTTTGATTTTATAAACTTTGTTGGAAATAAGTGGAAAAAGGAGCACAAAGCACAAAATGAGCTAAAAAGGAGAAAAGAGGAATTCTGGGGCATACTTTGGAGGCTTAGGCCACGCTTTTAAAAGGGTGGCCCATGATTTAAACAAAGAAAAGGCTCTTGGCGCGAAAACATCATGACACGCACGCGTACAGGACGCGCACGAATCGGGCAAGGAATTTTAAAGAACCACGCGTACGTGTGCATAATTCATACGCGTCGAAATGACTGGCGTTCATTTGCCCAGAGAACGCTACGTTCACCCGTGACGCGCACGCACACTAAGCGCTTAAGCGCGGGATAACATGTTGGAGATCCACGTGTACGCACGCATGACGCGCACGTGCAGATTGAGGATCAGCATTCACCAACAATGAACGCTACGTTCATTTTGAGTGAACGCCTGCGATACTTTCAGAATTTGAATTTGAGATTGGTCACCGACGCACACACGCAAAGGGCGCGTACGCATGAGGAGTATTCATGGCGCGAACGTAGCGTTCAGTTGATGAACGCTGCCAAGGGACGCGCACGCAGATGGTACGCACACGCGTCGATGGGCGAATATGCAAAAGTACGCGCAAGCGTGAAGGATGCGTACGCGTGGGTACTCGAACGCTCCATTCTCTAAATGAACGCTATGCTCTTCTGGAAGCTGCAACTCTGGTTCAATTAATTCCAATTCAAGCCCATTGAAGCCCGAAAGCAAGCAGAGTCCAATTGACATCACTCAAAGGCACAAGGATCATCTAGAATAGGAATTTGGCATTTAATTGTAATTTGTTTTCAATTTCAATTCCATTTGTAATTTAGGAATGCCTATAAAAATGCTGTAATTCTGTTAGACAAAAGGAGGAGCGCACAGTAGGAGTAGGAGTAGAATAGAGGCTCAGGCTGGAGGATTATAGACTCCATATCTCTCTTGGAGGATTAGAGACTCCAGAGAGCTTAGCATAGTTGATACACTCTTATTTTTCTGCACTATTACATTTCAGTACTCAATTTGGCTTATGAAATTTCAGTTTCTGATAATTCTCTTCTGCAATTTTATTCTCTGCAACTTTGCATTTGAGTTTGCTATGATCTAAATTTATTTTTCATGCAATTTAATCCTTCTGCAATTGTTCTGAGTTCTGATTTACTGCTTTTTTCCTTTACATTTGATGCATTTTACATTTCTTGCTCTTTAAGATTCTGTCAATTTTACTTTCTGCAATTTACAATTCTTGAAATTCCCTCTCTGTTAGTTTAATTTCATTCAATTCACCACTGTTAGCTTAACTAGAATAATCACCTCACTAAAGTTGCTTGATCCATCAATCCCTGTGGGATCGACCTCACTCCTGTGAGTTATTACTACTTGATGCGACCCGGTACACTTGCCGGTGAGTTTGTGTGGAAATCTAATTTTCACCCATAAAGTTTTTCGCGCCGTTGCTGGGGATTGATATAGATCGACAATGATTAAGTGGGTGAGAAGTCTAGATTAAGCATTTTCTTTCTTTTTTTTGTTCCTTTTAATTTTCTGTTTTAAACTGATACCAAGGTGTTTGAGTTATTGCCTCAATAAGAAATTCTTCTCTGTGGCATGAATTTCAATTTTCATTGGTGATGTGTTTTACAAAATCCAAATGGAGTTCAACTCATCTTGTGATCAAACAAATTTTATGGGATATTACCCACCATCACCAATTGACTATTCTAATGGTGGCTGGGAATATCACCAAGAAATCACAGATCCTGAGCACTCTAATCAATGGAGATATGCTTCAAAACCACAGGATGAGCAAGACATTTTCATGGGATATTATCCAACACCACAAAATGATTCATATCAGTATCCTAATGGTGGATGGGAATATCACCAAGAAATCATATATTCTGAGCAACCCAATCAATGGGAATATGCTTCAGAAAATGATCAAGACAATTTCATGAGATGTTGCCCACCACCACAAGATGATTTAGGTCATTATCCTTATGGTGAATGGGAATATCAACAAGGAATGAGAGAGTATGAACAATCAAGTGAAATGAACTACTTCCCAGAGCCACAAAGTGACTCATACTGTTATGACACGCACACAAAAGATGGTTGGGAAGGGAATTGCAAAGATTCACATTCTAATCATTCAAAGACATTATCACCTGACTATGCTGTCAATACATACATGGAAGATTGCTCCTCCATGCCACAAAATAATCCACACTATTTTGAATTCAACAATCATTCAAGTTGTGGGTGGAAGGATCAAAACCAAATAGTATTCAATAGTTCATACTCCACTCATCAAGAGACATCATCACTGGAATGTGCTTTCAATAAATTCATGCAAAATTGTCCCCCAATGCCACAAGATGATCCATACTGTGATGAATTCAATAATTCTTCAAGTTGAGCTTGGAAGGATCAAAATCAGAGAGCACTCAATGTGTCATACTCCATTAATCAAGAACCATCATCACTTGAGCAAACCTTCAACTCATTTATGCAAAGTTGTCCAACTTCACCTCCCCGTTTTTCATTTGAAAATCCTTCATCACTTGACTATACGTCAACACAAAGTTTCCTCCAAGATCCATACAATTCATTTCACCAACCACAAGACACACCTGATTACTCACAAAATTTATTTCATACCTCTCAACACAACTTTACCACAATACCCACAAGTCCACAAAATCCACCCCAATCTGCTTCTCTCTTGCTACAAGCAGAACAATACCTGCAAAGTGCCATAGACTCTAGGGAGAGAACTAGAGAACTCTTGGAAAGACAAGAACAATCCTAGAAAGAGCAAGAGACCCTCTTCAAGAAGATGGATGGGCACTTAGAGCAAATGAGGAGAAACTTAGAACTGCTGAGCAAGGAAGATGAAGACCAATTAGTAGATGTGAAGGAGGAAGTAGAAGAGCAAGAAGAAGAGGCATCTGTGTCAAGCAAAATTTTGATGAAGAATGAGATGGTGGAGGTATTTGAACCTGAAACTGCACATCAACAGAAGCCACTTGAGATGACAAGGGAACATGAAAACTCACAACTCCTGCAAACTTCCCTGAACTAAAAACTCTCAACACTTGAATCTGTGATTGAAAAATATGAAGAGGAGATGAAGAAATCTTGGGAAGAATAACAAACCTCCTCCATAAAAGTGCTATCACATCAAATGTTGACTGCAAAAGAGGAAGTGGAAGAACAAGAAAGTGAGGAAGACAATCAAGGAAGTCCATACTCAAGTGAGGCAGAAAGTTACATAGAAGAAGGGCTCATTGAACCACCAATTCAAAAGGCTTTTGATGAAGATAAAGCTCCAACAATCACACAGCAACCATGTCTTGATATCCAAGGAGTGAAGGCAAACAACAAGAACACTAAAGAGAGGATTGTGACCAAGATACCAAGGACAACATTCAAGAAAAGGTCAACTACAAACAATCCTACCCCTAATCCAGCAAGCAAGCTCAATCCAGCAAATAACAAAAGGAAGCTTGCTGAGGAGAGACCAAAACAGGGGACAATAGTTGAATCTTCTCCCTCCTTGAGGTCATTCCTCTTAAAAAATTGGAAGAAGAGGAAGAAAGTGAAGAACAACATGTCAAGCTAATGACACTAAAAGAGCGCTTGTTGGGAGGCAACCCAACCTTAGGTAACATTTCATTCCTTTGCTTTGTTTATTTTCTTTGTCTGCTTTGTATAAATTTCAATAAATTGGCATATGATTACATTCTAAATTTGGTGTTACCCTGCAACAATTTGTTTTTAATCTTTCTGGATGATTGCATCAAATCAAAAAATGAAAGTGTCGCACTGAGATTTTAAGTTTGGTGTGCCACTTATTTTCTATGCAATTTATTCAGCAACACCACTTGTCTGCATAATCATGATGCCTGTGCAAAGTTATTTTCCTTTGGTTTAACATGATTATTATTGTTTTAGTCGTTTCTTTGTTTTTATTGCTTTCATTTATTTTACTCCTTAACTGTTTTTGTTAAATACCTCACCAAGAAACCCTTATTCATGACAGATTCTTTGCTTGGTGATTGTATTTAACATATAATAGTGTTTAGTTTTAGTTCAAATAAATTGACATGTGATTGCATTCTAAGTTTGGTGTTGCTATGCAACAAAATTTGGTTCCAATCTTTACTAGATACTTGCATCAATTCTAAGTGAAAGTGTCACACTAAGTTTGGTATGCCACTTATCTTTTATGCCATGTATCATGCACTCCCCACGTGTTTTTGCAATCACAATGTCTCTGTTTCCTGTGCCTTCATTGTTATTTTTCATTTTGCTTGCTTAAACACATGTACTACTAACATTTTATTATGTAAGACACTCATGATCCATCATAGACCCCATCACCATTGTTCTAATTGTTGCTTGAAGATGAGCAAACACTCTAAGTTGGTATGGAAAGGGGAAAAATGGGAGGAAAATGACAACAATAGTGAAGATGAACTACAAGGTGGTAAAGTTCTTTTTCCTCTTATTTGCTTCCAGTACTTTAAAGAGCATGATTGTCTTTATCTTCTCTGTATGCATGTGTAGTATCAATGAGCATAGCTTGAATTTTGATTTGTAACATATTGCTATGACATTATGACTACCAACTTGAATTCTGTGAGTTCAAAAGCAATAAAGTATCATAATCATAAACAAATAAGGAATTAAAGAAGAACTTAGCAGGTGCATACAAGTATTGGAAGGCTAGAATGATTAACTGTTGCTCAATTGCATTAGATTTTATTTAGTTGAAGTTTTCAACTAGGACATTTTATGAAATTTTTGAAATCGTGAAAACCTCGAAGAAGCAAGTGCAAATTAAGGCAAGAAAAGCAAAAGGGAAAGAATGAGAAAGCTGAAGGCTCTGAGTACCAATGACAATTCAATTGTTAAGTACTTGTGGTGTTTATGTATCAGGCAAAAAGCTTGAAAACAAAATACTTAGAGTCAAGGCTAGGCTCAAGTGCAAAAGTACTCCCTCAAAGCTCAAGGCTCTGAGCATCAATGATTGGAGAGTAAAGAAAAGAAATAAATGAGCCTAAAGAAGTCCTCTAATTAAATGCTTGTGGTTCTTATGTATCAAGTGGTAATGCTTGAAAATAAAGCATTTAGAGTCGTAGCTTTGTTATCAACTCATGGGGCAAAGCACCCAAAAGGAGAACCTAAAAAAAGAGAATGTAAAGCTTTTTTCAAGGAAGACATATAAGGAAAAGATTTCATAAAATAAGCTAGATAGAAGCATCAATCATTTACATTTCTTTTGTGATTGTGGCATGCATAGAAAACTAGCCAACCATGAACATTAAATTGCTATGCTTCTCACTTTGTTTTGTCAAATTTTACTGCATGATTCTTTTCTTGCATGGGGACAAGCAAGGTTTAAGTTTGGTATTGTGATGACATGTAATCATGTCATGTTTTTCTATGCTTTTTCATACAAGAAATTGATGATTAGTGCTCAATTATTTAGTATTTTTGTGCTTAAATAGTATATTGCTTTGATCATTTGATTTTATAAACTTTGTAGGAAATAAGTGTAAAAAGGAGCAAAAAGCACAAAATGAGCTAAAAAGGAGAAAAGAGGAATTCTAGGGCACACTTTGGAGCCTTAGGCCATGCTTTTGAAAGCGTGGCCCATGATTTAAAACAAGAAAAGGCTCTTGGCGCGAAAACATCACGACGCGCACGCGTACAGGCCGCGCACGCATCGGGCAAGGAATTTTGAAGAACCACGCGTACGTGTGCATAACGCGTACGCATGGAAATGACTGGCGTTCATTTGCCCAGAGAACACTACGTTCACCCGTGACGCGCACACGCACTAAGCGCTTAAGCGCGGGATAACATGTTGGAGATCCATACGTACGCAAGCATGGCACGCACGCGCAGATTGAGGATCACCGTTCACCAACAACGAACGCTACGTTCATTTTGATTGAATGCCTGTGATACTTTCAGAATTTGAATTTGAGATTGGTCAACGACGCGCACGTGTGCATGGCGCGCACGTGTCAATATGATACTATAGGAGATTGGCGTAGACACGTACGTGATGCCAAGGCGCAGAAGTGAAGTTTTATCATCCACACGCACGCACAAAGGGCGCAAACGCATGAGCGTTCATGGCACGAACGTAGCATTGAGTAGATGAACGCTGCCAAGGGACGCGCGCGCAGATGGCACGCACACGTGTCGATGGGCGAAAATGCAAAAGTACGCGCAAGCGTGAGGGATGCGTACGCGTGGGTACCCGAACGCTCCGTTCTCTAAATGAACTCTAAGCACTCCTGGAAGCTGCAACTCTAGTTCAATTAATTCCAATTCATGCCCATTGAAGCCCCAAAGCAAGAAAAGTCCAATTGACATCACTAAAAGGCACAAGGATCATCTAGAATAAGAATTTGGCATTTAATTGTAATTTGTTTTCAATTTCAATTCCATTTGTCATTTAGGAATGCCTATAAAAATGCTGTAATTCTATTAGACAAAGGGAGGAGCGCACAGTAGGAGTAGGAGTAGAATAGAGGCTCAGGCTGGAGGATTATAGACTCCAAATCTCTCTTGGAGGATTAGAGACTCCAAAGAGCTTAGAATAGTTGATACACTCTTATTTTTCTGCACTATTACATTTCAGTACTCAATTTGGCTTATGAAATTTCAGTTTCTGATAATTCTCTTCTGCAATTTTATTTTCTGCAACTTTACATTTGAGTTTGCTATGATCTAAATTTATTTTTCATGCAATTTAATCCTTCTGCAATTATTCTGAGTTCTGGTTTACTGCTTTTTTACTTTACATTTAATGCATTTTACATTTCTTGCTCTTTAAGATTCTGTCAATTTTACTTTCTGTAATTTATAATTCTTGAAATTCCCTCTCTGTTAGTTTAACTTGACTAATCACCTTACTAAAGTTGCTTGATCCATCAATCCCTGTGGGATCGACCTCACTCCTGTGAGTTATTACTATTCGATGCGACCCGGTACACTTGCCGGTGAGTTTGTGAGGAAATCTAATTTTCACCCATAAAGTTTTTCACGCCGTTGCCGGGGATTGATATAGATCGACAATGATTAAGTGGGTGAGAAGTATAGATTCAGCATTTTCTTTCTTTTTTTTGTTCCTTTTAATTTTCTGTTTTAAACTAATACCAAGGTGTTTGAGTTATTGCCTCACTAAGAAATTCTTCTCTGTGGCATGAATTTCAATTTTCATTGGTAATGTGTTTTACAAAATCCAAATGGAGTTCAACTCATCTTATGATCAAACAAATTTTATGGGATATTACCCACCATCACCAATTGACTATTCTAATGGTGGCTGGGAAAATCACCAAGAAATAACAGATTCTGAGCACTCTAATCAATGGAGATATGCTTCAAAACCACAGGATGAGCAAGACAATTTCATGGGATATTACCCAACACCACAAAATAATTCATATCAGTATCCTAATGGTGGATGGGAATATCACCAAGAAATAACATATTCTGAGCAACCTAATCAATGGGAATATGCTTCAGAAAATGATCAAGACAATTTCATGAGATGTTGCCCACTACCACAAGATGATTTAGGTAAGTATTCTCATGGTGAATGGGAATATCAACAAGGAATGAGAGAATATGAACAATCAAGTGAAATGAACTACTTCCCAGAGCCACAAAGTGACTCATACTGTTATGACACGCACACAAAAGATGGTTGGGAAGGGAATTGCAATGATTCACATTCTAATCATTCAAAGACATTATCACCTGACTATGCTATCAATATATACATGGAAGATTACTCCTCCATGCCACAAAATAATCCAAACTGTGATGAATTCAACAATCATTCAAGTTGTGGGTGGAAGGAATAAAACCAAACAGCATTCAATAGTTCATACTCCACTCATCAAGAGACATCATCACTGGAATGTGCTTTCAATAAATTCATGCAAAATTGTCCCCCAATGCCACAAGATGATCCATACTGTGATGAATTCAACAATTCTTCAAGTTGAGCTTGGGAGGATCAAAATCAGAGAGCACTCAATGTGTCATACTCCATTAATCAAGAGCATCATCACTTGAGCAAACCTTCAACTTATTTATACAAAGTTATCCAACTTCACCTCCCCGTTTTTCATTTGAAAATCCTTCATCACTTGACTATACGTCAACACAAAGTTTCCTCCAAGATCCATACAATTCATTTCACCAACCACAAGACACACCTGATTACTCACAAAATCTATTTCATACCTGATGAGCGGATAATTTATACGCTTTTTGGCATTATTTTCAGTATGTTTTTAGTATATTTTAGTTAGTTTTTATTATGTTTTTATTAGTTTTTATTCAAAAATTACATTTCTAGACATTACTATGAGTTTGTGTGTTTTTTTGTGATTTCAGGTATTTTCTGGCTGAAATTGAGGGACTTGAGCAAAAATCTAATTCAGAGGCTGAAAAAGGACTGCAGATGCTGTTGGATTCTGACCTCCCTGCACTCGAAGTGGATTGGCACGCTCTCAATTGCGTTGGAAAGTAGACATCCTGGGCTTTCTATCAAGATATAATAGTCCATACTTTACCCGAGATTTGATGGCCCAAACTGGCGTTCCAAATCAGCATAGAAATTCTGACGTCAAAACGCCAGAACTGGCATGAAAGCTGGAGTTAAACGCCCAAACTGGCACAAAAGCTGGCGTTTAACTCCAAGAAAGGTCTCTACATGTGAAAGCTTTAATGCTCAGCCCAAGCACACACCAAGTAGGCCACGGAAGTGGATTTCTACACTAACTATTCTAGCTTACTCATTTTCTGTAACTCTAGGTCACTAGTTTATTATAAAAACTACTTTTAGTGATTCATCTGGACCTCATGACATTCTTCATGTTTCATATTGTATCTTCTACGGCATGAGTCTCTAAACCCCATTGTTGGGGGTGAGGAGCTCTACTATTCTTCATGAATTAATGCAATTACTACTGTTTTCCATTCTATCACGCTTGCTTCTATTCTAAGATATTCATTCGCACTTCAACCTGACGAATGTGATGATCCGTGACAATCATCATCATTCTCACCTATGAACGCGTGCCTGACAACCACCTCCGTTCTACATGAAATCAAGCTTGAATGTGTATCTCTTGGATTTCTAATCTAAGATTGGAACCTTCGTGGTATAGGCTAGAATTACTGGCGGCCATTCCTGAGATCCAGAAAGTCTAAACCTTGTCTGCGGTATTTTGAGTAGGATCTGGGAAGGGATGACCGTGACGAGTTTCAAACTCGCGAGTGTTGAGCGTGTGACAGACGCAAAAGGGTAAATGGATCCTATTCCAACATGATCAAGAACCAACAGCTGATTAGCCGTGCAGTGACAGCGCATTTGGAACATTTTCACTGAGAGGACGGGAAGTAGCCATTGACAACGGTGATGCCCAACATAAAGCTTGACATGGAAGGAGCCTTGCGTGCATGAAGAAGAAGATAGTAGGAAAGCAGAGATTCAGAAGACAAAGCATCTCCAAAACCTCAACCTGTTCTTCATTACTGCATAACAAGTATTTATTTCATGTTCTTTTACTTTTTACAATTAAATCTAAGAATTATTGATATCCTGACTAAGAGTTACAAGATAACCATAGCTTGCTTGAAGCCGACAATCTCCGTGGGATCGACCCTTACTCACGTAAGGTATTACTTGGACGACCCAGTGCACTTGCTGGTTAGTTGTGCGGAGTTGCAAAAATGTGATTGTAATTTCGTGAACCAAATTTTTGGCGCCGTTGCCGGGGATTGTTCGAGTTTGGACAACTGACGGTTTATCTTGTTGCTTAGATTAGGAATAATTTATCATTGTTGGTTTAGAGTCACTAAATTTGAGTCTTTTATTTGAGTTTAATTTTATCTTTTAAGTTTGGTGTCAATTGCATGCTTTTATTTTCTTTTGATTTTTTAATTTGCATGTTCCTAGTTCTTCTTGATCTTTAAAAATTCTAAGTTTGGTGTCTTCTTAGTGTTTTCCTTTAAATTTTCAAAAAATTGTGTTTGGTTTTCTAAAAATTCTAAGTTTGGTGTCTTCTTTGTGTTTTCCTTTAAATTTTCGAAAATTTGTGTCTGGTTTTCTAAAAATTTTAAGTTTGGTGTCCCTTGTGCTTTTATTTACTTAAAAGTTTTCAAAAATTTGTTCTTAGTGTTCATCTTGATCTTCAAAGTGTTCTTGGTGTTCATCTTGATATTCAAAGTTTCATTGTTTGTTCTCTTTGTTTTGATCTAAAATTTCTAAGTTTAGTATCATTTTGTTGTTTTTCTCTTTCCTCATTAAAATTCAAAAATAAAAAAAAATATATCTCTTCCTTATTTTACTCATAAATTTCGAAATTTTGCATTAAATTAGTCAAAGATTTTCAAAATCATATCTTTTTTTTAGTCAAGTCAAAATTCTAATTTCAAAAATTGATATTTTCAAATCTTTTTCAAAAATCAAATCTTTTTAATTTCTACAATCATATCGTTTTTTTCTTAAATTACAGTCATATCTTTTCAATCATATTTTTTTTATTAAATTGCAATCATATCTTCTTAATCATATCTTCTTCAAAATAATCTTCAATCATATCTTTTTGATTGCTCTTTCCAAAATCTTTTTAATTAATACATTAATTTAGTTTCCAATTTGCTTTTACTTCATTTTCGAAATTTCTATTTTATTTTTCATTTATTTTGTTTTATTTTTTTGTTACTATTAATTAAAAATGAAAAAAATAAAAAAAATTCATATCAATTCTCTTTTCTCCATCATGGACATAAGTGGAAGTGAACAATCCAGGAGGACTCTGGGGTCATATACTAACCCCATTACAGCTGCATATGGGAGTAGCATCTGTATACCTCCCATCAAAGCAAGAAGTTTTGAGCTAAATCCTCAGCTCATTATCATGGTGCAGCAAAATTGCCAGTATTTCGATCTTCCACAAGAAGAACCTACTGAATTTCTGGCACAGTTCCTACAAATTGCTGACACAGTACATGATAAAAAAGTGGATCAGGATGTCTACAGATTATTATTGTTTCCATTTGCTGTAAAAGATCAAGCTAAAAGGTGGTTAAATAACCAACCCACAGCAAGCATAAAAACATGGAGACAGTTATCAGACAAATTCCTGAAACAATTTTACCCTCCAAAAAGGATTACACAGCTAAGGCTGGACATCCAAGGCTTTAAACAAGAGGATCATGAATCCCTTTATAATGCCTGGGAGAGGTACAGAGGGATGCTAAGGAAATGCCCCTCTGAAATGTTTTCAGAGTGGGTACAGTTAGACATCTTCTACTATGGGCTTACAGAAAGAGCTTAAATGTCTCTAGACTACTCAGCTGGTGGATCTATACACATGAGAAAGACAATTGAAGAGGCTCAAGAACTTATATATATGGTTGCTAGAAATCAACACTTGTACTCTAGTAGTGAGTCCTCCATAAAGGAAGAAGCTAGGGCAGTAACTACTGATCCTAATCCTCAAGAACAGATTATTGAGCTTAATCAACAATTACTCCTTATGACAAAACAATTAGAAGAATTTCAAGAGATGCTCCAAGACACTAAAAATGCTAACAAGAATATGGAAGCACAATTGAATCAGACAAAACAGCAGCTATCTAAACAGATAACAGAAGAATGCCAAGTTGTTCACTTAAGGAGCGGGAAGACATTGAATAAATCAGCTCAAAGTAGTAGAAAGCCAAGAAAGGAACAACTGACAGAGGATAGCAAACCACTACACAAAATCCCTCTGAGGACAGCAAGAGCCCAGAGAGGAATAATTTTGGCATTCAAATGCCAGAAAAGGGTGAAAATTGGCGTTAAACGCCCAGTGGATGCCCACTTCTGGCGTCCAAATGCCAGAAAAGGGAGAAAAGTTGGCATTAAACACCCATTCCCTGCCCAGTTCTGGCGTTCAAACGCCAGTAAGGGATCAGACACCTGCAAGTGCTGATAGTAACCCCTCTAGGAAGGCTTCTCCAACCACCTCTGTAGGGAATAAACCTGCAGCAACTAAGGTTGAAGAATATAAAGCCAAGATGCCTTATCCTCAGAAACTTCGCCAAGCAGAGCAGGATAAACAATTTGCCCGCTTTTCAGACTATCTCAGGACTCTTGAGATAAAGATCCCGTTTACAGAGGCACTTGAGCAAATACCCTCTTATGCTAAGTTCATGAAAGAGATCTTAAGTCATAAGAAGGATTGGAGAGAAACTGAAAAGGTGTTTCTCACTGAAGAATGTAGTGAAGTCATTCTGAAAAGCTTACCAGAAAAGCTTCAAGATCCAGGAAGCTTTATGATACCATGCACATTAGAGGGTGCTTGCACCAAGACAGCTCTATGTGACCTTGGAGCAAGTATCAACCTAATACCTGCATCCACTATCAGAAAGCTTGGCTTGATTGAAGAGGTAAAACCAACTCGGATATGTCTTCAACATGCTGATGGCTCCATTAAATATCCATCAGGCATAATTGAGGACATGACTGTCAAGGTTGGGCCATTTACCTTTTCCACTGACTTTGTAGTGCTGGAAATGGAGGAGCACAAGAATGCAACTCTCATTCTAGGAAGACCTTTCCTAGCAACTGGACAAACTCTTATTGACGTACAAAAAGGGGAAGTGACCCTGAGAGTCAATGAGGATGAGTTCAAGTTAAATGCTGTCGAAGCTATGCAGCATCCAGACACATCAAATGACTGCATGAGCACTGATATTATTGACTCTTTGGTGGAAGAGATCAATATGACTGAAAGTCTCGAATCAGAGCTAGAGGACATCTTTAAAGATGTTCAGCCTGATCTGGAGGAATCAGAGGAAATAAAAGAACCTCTGAAAATTCCTCAGGAAGAGGATAAGCCTCCTAAACTCGAGCACAAACCACTACCACCATCCCTGAAATATGCATTTATGGGAGAAGGTGACACTTTTCCAGTGATCATAAGCTCTGCTTTAAATCCACAGGAAGAGAAAGCACTAATTCAAGTGCTAAGGACACACAAGACAGCTCTTGGGTGGTCCATAAGTGATCTTAAAGGCATTAGCCCAACAAGATGCATACACAAGATCCTATTGGAAGATGATGCTAAGCCAGTGGTTCAACCACAAAGGCGGCTAAATCCAGGTGCAGAAAGAGGTCACTAAGTTACTAGAGGCAGGGATTGTTTATCCTATTTCTGATAGCCCCTGGGTAAGCCCTGTTCAAGTTGTACCCAAAAAGGGAGGCATGACAGTGGTTAACAATGAAAAGAATGAACTGGTTCCTACAAGAACAGTTACAGGGTGGCGTATGTGTATTGACTACAGAAGGCTCAATACAGCCACCAGAAAGGATCATTTTCCTTTACCATTCATAGACCAGATGCTAGAGAGACTAGCAGGTCATGACTATTGCTGCTTTTTGGATGGCTATTCAGGCTACAACCAAATTGTAGTAGATCCTCAAGATCAAGAGAAAACAGCATTCACATGTCCTTCTGGAGTATTTACCTACAGAAGGATGCCTTTTGGTCTGTGCAATGCACCTGCAACTTTTCAGAGGTGCATGCTTTTTATTTTCTCTGATATGGTGGAAAAATTTTTGGAAGTCTTCATGGATGACTTCTCAGTATTTGGAGACTCATTCAGCTCCTGTCTTGATTATTTAGCACTTGTTCTGAAAAGATGCCAAGAGACCAATCTAGTTTTAAACTGGGAAAAATGTCACTTTATGGTGACTGAAGGAATTGTCCTTGGGCACAAAATTTCAAACAAGGGAATAGAGGTGGATCAAGCTAAGGTAGAGGTAATTGAAAAATTACCACCACCTGCCAATGTAAAAGCAATCAGAAGCTTTCTGGGACATGCATGATTCTACAGGAGGTTTATAAAGGATTTTTCGAAAATTGCAAAACCTCTGAGCAATCTGCTAGCTGCTGACATGCCATTTGTATTTGACACAGAGTGTCTGCAGGCGTTTGAGACCCTGAAAGCTAAGCTGGTCACAGCACTAGTCATCTCTGCACCAAACTGGAGATTACCATTCGAACTAATGTGTGATGCCAATGACCATGCCATTGGTGTAGTGTTGGGATAGAGGTATAACAAGCTTCTGCACATCATTTACTATGCTAGCCGTATTTTAAATGATGCACAGAAGAATTACACAACCACAGAAAAAGAGTTACTTGCAGTGGTTTATGCCATTGACAAGTTTAGATCCTATTTAGTAGGTTCAAAAGTGATTGTGTATACTGACCATGCTGCTCTTAAATACCTACTCACAAAGCATGATTCAAAACCCAGGCTCATAAGATGGATATTGCTTCTGCAAGAGTTTGATAAAGAAATAAGAGACAAAAAAGGGACAGAGAACCAAGTAGCTGATCACCTGTCCCGGATAGAACCAGTAGTAGGGGCGTCCCTCCCTCTTACTGAGATCTCTGAAACCTTTCCGGATGAGCAACTTTTTGCCATTCAGGAAGCACAATGGTTTGCAAACATTGCGAATTATAAAGCTGTGAGGTTCATACCAAAAGAGTACAGCAGGGTGCAGACGTAAAAACTAATTTCAGATGCAAAGTACTACTTATGGGATGAACCATATCTCTTTAAGAGATGTGCAGACGGAATGATCCGCAGATGCGTACCCAGAGAAGAGGCACAGAAAATCTTATGGCACTGCCATGGATCACAGTATGGAGGATATTTCGGAGGTGAGCGAACAACCACTAAGGTCCTCCAATGTGGCGTCTACTGGCCTACTCTCTATAGAGATGCCCAAGAGTTTGTGCGTAACTGTGATAGTTGCCAAAGAGCTGGCAACTTGCCTCATGGTTATGCCATGCCCCAACAAGGGATCTTAGAGATTGAGTTGTTTGATGTATGGGGTATTGACTTCATGGGTCCTTTCCCACTATCATACTCAAACTCTTACATTCTGGTGGCAGTAGACTATGTATCTAAATGGATAGAAGCAATTTCCACACCTACTAATGATACTAAGACCGTACTAAAATTCCTCCAGAAACATATCTTTAGCAGATTTGGCGTCCCCAGAGTACTAATTAGTGATGGGGCACTCATTTCTGAAATAAACAGCTATACTCTGCTATGGTACGATATGGAATCAGCCACAAAGTAGCAACTCTATATCACCCACAGACAAATGGGCAGGCTGAAGTCTCTAATAGAGAACTAAAAAGAATCCTGGAACGGACTGTAATTGCCCGTAGAAAGGATTGGGCAAAAAGCTTGGATGATACTCTGTGGGCATACAGAACAGCATTCAAGACTCCTATAGGAACCTCTCCATACTAGCTTGTGTATGGCAAGGCCTGTCATCTACCCGTGGAACTGGAACATAAGGCCTACTAGACAACCAGATTCCTAAACCTGGATGCTAAGTTAGCTGGAGAGAAGGGGTAAGAACTGGGGAGTTCTTAGTAGGGTCGGGGTTATTAGTTACGTTCATTAATTCTATATTGTTTAGCAGACTATTAGCAGAATACAAAGAAGCAGTAATTAGAAAACACAGATAAGTAGAGAAGATAGAGAAAACAAGAAAAAAACACAAGCACAAAGAATGGAATACAAACAAGGAAAGCATACATTCATACAACAGTCATAACAAAGGAAATGCGCAATCAAGTATGATGCATGTCTAGCCCTAGAGCAGGTAATGAGCTCATCTGTCGGTTTCTATCCGCTCCCGACGTAACTCGAACCAGCTGAAACGGGTATGGTTTTCCAGTCAGCATAGGTACAGTTCTCACTAACCGACGTATGCGTCATATCCTCTGTAAGCAAACTCTGCCTTACAGGTGGCGGCATTCCAGCCATGTATGAAATCATATTCTCTGTAAGCATTCTAGCCGTGTATGAATTAATATCCTCTGCAAGTTATCTCAGGTTATCAGTTGCAGGTACAGCTCTCAATAGCTGTGTAACACTGGAAAACGTTCTATGGTCGTACCACTATCTATCTGACTGCCTTCATGCAGCAGATCATTACATAATCATTCTCATTATCATCATTCATCATCATTCTCATTATTCATCATCATTTTCACATTCTTATGCAGTACCTCTTTCTTTCTCTGTTCAATCATACTGTACAAACTTTACATCTTTCACTTTTACAATATCCTGGCTCAAACCATTTTTCTTTATCATATTATTCTTTTCTCTTTGTATCTCTTTACTTTACTCTGGTTACTCTGTGCTCTGTGTTACTTTATTCTGCTCTGATTTCTCTGTTTAACATGTGTATTTAAAGCTTATGTAAATTTCGGTATGAATAGTTAGCCTGTCCCAGGTATAGGTTCATTAAGTCTATACTGAAACAGTTTAACTTTTCATATAACACCTAACCCTAGTCGTAACTCAAGTACTAACTAAGTTGCCCTAGTTCGTTCACTAGTCTCTGTCTATTTTTCTGTCATTAAAATTTTACAGACTTTTTCTTTGGTTTTTATCTTTTCTTTAACTTTTTATCTTTTCTTTATCTTTGCCTCACTATCATGTTATTACCACTCCCTAAGTGTTTTATGAAGGTAATTATGAGATTCTGCACTTAAAGTTGTCTTTCTAAAGTTTTTACAGAAAACTGCC
>NC_029791.2:80991325-81023115 GCF_000816755.2 Arachis ipaensis
AAATTCACTTTTTACCACCCGTAACTTTTAATATTTCTACTTTTACCACCCTAGCTTCCAGAAATTACTATATAACCCCTTAAACACAAAAAATTTTACTTCCTTGCCCTTTCTAAGATCTAAAAGGTGTTCTTCAATGTTCTTCACCACACTCAAATTGTTCTTCATGTTCTTCGTATATTCTTCAAATTCTTTCTCTGTTTTTACCCGTTTTTCAATCTTTTCAGCAACCGATTTTTACCAAAATTCAAAATAAATTCCAGCCACTAAAACCCCATCTTTTCTACATGATTTTAACACAAATTGAACCTCAATTTAAGCTCTAGGGTTTCATTTTCCAGCAGCCACAAGAACACACATTCATAGCTTGAATTTCATCAAATTTCATCAAATTTTCACCGAAATTTCAACAAGAATTACTCATACAAACAATAAATTTCAAGCACAGCCAAACCATATCATAATCACACAACTCAAACACAATCAATCAAGATTAAATTCGTCAATCCCTACCTAGTTTTGCTGCTCCTAATTCGGTTAAACTTTCAGGTGGTCCTTAAGCACTTTTTCCTCCTAAATCACATCAAAAACAACTTTAAATCCAAAAATTCTCAACTGACCAAATCTCACTCAGTATGTTAGGAAGAGATATCTCACCTTAGACTTGCTGGAAATTCACGTTTCTTGGCCCTCAAGTCAAGTTAAGCAATATTCCTAAGGAAGAACATCAAGAAAACACATGTTTTGCATGGTTTTCCTTGAAAACTGAATTGAAATGGGAGGGAGACAGCCATCTCACCTTATTTCCATCCTTGATAAGTTACATGGTTATGTAGAGGAAGAAGAGAGGATCATTTTGGTGAAATCGGAGTTTTGATTTGAGTTTTAGTTCAGAAGAAATCAAGCTTTGAAGATTAAGTGTTCATGAAAGTTTCTCTCTTTTCTCTATTGTTATCTTCGGCCAAAATGATGAAATGAGACAGCCTTGGAGGTCTTGGGGGTGTAAGGTGAGTTGTGATTGGTTGGCTTGGAGGTGGATTAAAATAATATTAAAATATCTCTGGTGTACAACTACTAAAACTAGGTGTATCGGAACACTCGTAAAAACATCTCTAAAAATTATTTTCTGAGCTACTAGCATAAATGACACTAGTAACATATTTATTATGAGAATAGAACATGTATAATGAGGCCTTAGCATTGCTAAATTCATCAGAGAGTGCTGGTGCTAAGCTGCACTAGTAAACCGTAAACTCGGTTAAACCGATTTTCTGTTTTTAACAAAAACAGACCAGGTAACCTTATAATGTCATTCAAGCATTTTCTAATACTAATATAATGATATTATTATACTATTATCTCTCTCCTATCATGAATCGAGTCCGGCTCATCAAACAGAGACTATTTACGAAAATCAGAATCAAAACTGCCAACTGATACGGTTCAAAAACAAGGTTCTTCGCGATTGCATTATCGAGCTTGCCTCAGAGGAGGTTCTAACTTAAAAATGACATAATGATAATAAGGATTGAGATGCTTGATGATATAACAGAGGTGTTCCCTTTACTGATCTTCCGGAGAAATCCGTACTTTCAGAAAAGATCTCATGTACTCGAAAATCAGGGTTGTTACATTCTACCCTCCTAAAAGAAAATTTTGCCCTCAAAATTTCAGTTACTTGAGAACAGATGCGGGTAATCAGCTCTCATCTTATCTTCCAATTCCCAAGTGTGCTCTTCTTTTCCTCTTGGTTCCCATGCTACTTTGACTAAGCGAACAGTCTTGCCTCTTAGCTGCTTATCACTTCTTTCTACGATCTGAACTGGTGATGCTTGATATGTCAAATCATTTTATAACTGTACTATTTCTGGTTGTGAAACGTGACTCTCATCGGGAACATATTTCTTAAGTTTCGAGATATAAAAAAATATCATGAAGGTTTGATAAATAAGGAGGAAGGGCTATTTGATAAGCTACTAGAGTGACTCTTTTAAGTATTTGGAAAGGTTCTATGTATCGTGGGTTAAGCTTTTTATTCTTAAGGGCTCTACCTATTCCAGTAATCGAAGTTACTTCTAGAAAGACCTGGTTTCCCTCACTAAACTCTAAGGGTCTACGTCTATTATCGGCATAGCTCTTTTAACGGCCTTGTGTTGTCTGGATCTTCCGACGAATCTTCTTTATCTTCTCAGTAGTTTCTTACACTAAGTTTGGACCTAAGACACTAGCTTCCCCATCGTCATTCCAACACAATGGTGTCCGACATCTTCTTTCGTAGAGAGCTTCGTATGGTGTCATCCCGATACTTTATTGGCAACTGTTGTTGTAGACAAATTTGACCAACAGCAAATACTTATCCCAGCTGCTTTGGTTGTCTATCATACATAATCGTAACATGTCTTCTAACGTCTGGATTGTCTGCTCTGATTTTCCGTCTATCTGAGGATGGTATGCTATACTCGTGTGCAATTCTGTTTCCAACGCTTTCTGAAAACTTCCCCAAAGTCTAGTAGTAAACCTCGAAACTTGATCTAAGATAATTTACGAAGGTATCCCATGTAGTCGTACGTTTTCTTGAATATATATTCGTTTCAGCCTTTCTAAAGTATAGTCAACTTGAATCGGAAGGAAGTGCGCTGACTTTGTCAACCTGTCCACAATTACCCAGATGGTATCATGTCCTGTTGAGGTCCTTGGCAATCCCGTGACAAAATCCATAGTAATCTGCTCCCATTTCCATTGTGGTATTTCTAAGGGTTGCAGGGTTCCTGACAGCTTCTGATGTTCCACCTTCATCTTCTGGCAGGTTAAATATTTTGAGACATAATCAGCTACTTCTTTCTTTAAGCCCGGCCACCAGAACATTTGTTTCAAATCTCGATACATCTTTGTCACTCCAAGATGCATAGAAAATCTACTTTGGTGAGCTTCAACAAGAATCTTTTGTCGCAATTCTCCAGAGTTAGGCACACAAATTCTATTCTTGTACCTCTATAGGCCACTACGATCCTATCTCACATCTTCTGGTTCTTCTATGTTCATCCGTCTCAGCATCGTCATCATTTTTGAGTCCTGTGCTTGTAGTTGCTGAATACTAATCTTAAAATTTGGTGTTATATGCAATTGGGCCAAACGGACTCCACTTGACGTCTCAGTCATAGCCAACTTAAGGTCCTCAATTTCCGCAAGTAGCTTCTCTTCATTTATCATCATCCAAGAGATGCTCAAATTCTTCCTGCTCAAGGCGTCTGCCACCACGGTCGCTTTTCCTGGGTGATAACTTAACTTAAAATCATGGTCCTTCAGGAACTCCATCCACCTTCATTGTCGCATATTAAGATCCTTCTGGTCAAAGATATACTTTAAACTTTTGTGGTCAGAGAAAACTTCTAGTTGAGCGCCATACAAATAGTGTCTCCAGATCTTCAGAGCAAACACTACTGCTTCAATTTTTAAAGGATCCACTGCAATTCCTCCCTGTGATATAACATGCCCCAAGAATGCTACATCCTCTGTCCAGAATTCGCACTTTGATAGTTTAGCATATAAATTCCGAGTCCTCAGTATCTGCAATACAGTCCTTAGATGCTCTTCATGCTCTCTTTGTGTCTTCGAATAGATGAGAATATCGTCTATGAAGACTACTACGAACTGATCAAGGTACGGATGGAAAATACGATTCATGTAATCCATGAAAATCGCAGGAGCATTAGTTAGTCCAAATGACATAACCGTATACTCATAGTGACCATATCGAGTTCTAAATGCAGTCTTCGGTATATCTGAGTCTTTTACTCGAATCTGGTGATAGCCCGATCGTAAATCAATCTTCGAGAACACAGTTGCACCTTTTAAGTGATCCATCAAATCATCTATCCGTGGAAGTGGATACTTGTTCTTGATAGTGACTTCATTTAACTGTCGGTAATATACGCAAAGTCTAATTCCACCGTCCTTCTTCTTTACTAGCAATACTGGAGCTCCCCAAGACGATGCACTAGGACGAATAAATTCCTTTTCAAGTAGCTCATCCAACTACTTCTTCAACTTTGCAAGTTCCAGTGGTGACATCCGGCACGGTGCTATGGAAATCGGTTCGGTTCCAGGTACTAGTTTAATGCTGAATTCTATCTCTCACTAAGGAGGAAACTCAGGTATGTCGTCCGCAAAAATATCAGGAAATTCCTTCACCACTCGGATTCGTTCTAAGCTTAGTTCACTATCATTCGAGCTAGCCACTAACAGAACGTACCCCTCATAATCCCTCCCGTCTAAGGCAACTCTTACAGAATTCAGATATAAGGTGTGGGACAGAAATGGTTTAGTACATAGACTATCAGATGGAATAACAGTAGTTCTTTTAAAATAATCAAGGAAAGCATGATACTTAGATAACCAATCTAATCCTAAAATAACTTCTAAACCACATAGAGGTAAACAGATTAGATCGTGTATAAAAGTCCTGTTCCTAATAGCGAATGGTACTTGCAGGCACACTAAACTGGTCAAAGCATTTTGGGATGCAGGTGTATGGACAATCAAGTAAAAATTCAATTTAAAGAAATATAATCCTAACTCGTAAAAAATAGTTAGAGAAATAAAGAATGTGATGCACCCGAATCATACAGTACAGTTAGAAATCGATTCTTGACATAACACTGACCTTGAATGAGGGCGTTCGATTGCACAACAACGTCAATAGTGATAGCAAACACTCGTCCTTGTTGCTGGGTTCTAACTGAATTTTGAGTAAATCCCTTCGGACAATCCTTGGCAAAATGTCCTAGTTCTCCACAAGCATAGCAATTAGGTGATCCAAACTGGCGAGACCTGTTATTATGCTCTTTTCCGCATTGCTTACATGCAGTGTTTATGTAAGCCTAATGGGCTCGTTTACCATTGCCTTGCCTTACTTTACCTCCATTCTTACCCGTACAGCGAGCAGTAATGTTACCAACTTGTAGGTTCTTATACTGTCGTATACCACGCGCTTTAAAATGCACCATTCTCCCAGCTGCCTGATGATTGCTAAGATGCCTTGGTGGAAATCCTTGGTGACTCACCTTGGCCACAGTCACTTTCTTAATACATTCTTCCATTAACTTGCTCTTGTTGACTAATTCAGCAAAATTACGTATCTCCAACGAAAGTATTGAACTCATCAGATCATCACGAAGGCTTCTTTCAAACTTCAAGCACTTCCATTCTTCAAAGTCAGCAGGATTCCCTTGACAGGTCTTAGAGAAATGACACAAGTCATCGAAATTACGAGCATACTCAGCAACAGTCATATCCCCTTACCTCAGCTGCATAAGCTTTATCTCTTTAGCATCACGCACTGCTCTTGGGAAATATTTCTTGTAGAATTCATCTTTAAAAATATCCCAAGGAATGTCACCTTCATTACGTTGTAGCAGTCGCTGTATCCCCTGCCACCAGTACTCAGCTTCTCCCTCGAGCATATAAGTAGCAAACTCCACGTGTTGTCCTTCTGGAACATGCTGCGCTCTCAGTGATCGTTCAATACCTCGAAACCAGTTATCAGCGTCAGTCGCAACGAGTGTACCTTTGAACTTAGGCGGATTAACCTTCAGAAAGGTCACAAGGGTCATAGGTCTTTCAGGATGCCCTAAGTTATTCTCATCATTCCCATTTCTCTCTCCAAGACATTCAAAAGCCCTAGCCGCTGTTACCGCAGCTTCATGCACTACTTCAGGCGCGTTGTTCATGGTAGCCATAAACATTTTCTGTTCCCTCTCGTAGTTAACATTAGGAATTCCTTCCCGTACGCCTCGTCTCCATGAACCCATTGTAGTCCTGTTCACACCAAACAATCATTGTTAAGGTGATCAGTCTTAACACTTCAAGTCAAGTGTGAACATTCCCAAAATGAAAACACAGAAACAATCATGCAACATATACCACTGGGATATCCTATACGCATGAGACACACAACAGAGTATGCAATGAAGCATAGTGAGTCCACTCCCCAGGCTCTACCGGGAATGAACTGCTCTGATACCAAATTGTAATGACCCAATTTTCAATATGTCTAGATCATACCAGAAACTGAGCGCTACCAATTTGTCTTCCTAATTATTATCTATTATTTATCATATAAGCCTGATTCGTTGTTAAAAGCGTAGTTAATTTGTGAGGTGTATTTTTTTTTGAAAATGTTTGGATTAATAGACAGAATCATTTATAATCAATTCACAAATAATAACAGATAAAACAGTTATAAACAACCACACATAAATACATCACAAGTAGTTGACAACATTTGGTGATTCAGCCTTTATTAGAATATAGACTGTTAGTTAGAACACCCCTATATATAGCTAAATAATATCTATATACATGTATATACATACAACATCCCAGGTCCTGACCTGTTCAAGAGGTCCCTAAGCTGGCACCTAGGCTAGCCTAGACTCTATACTCACCTAGTCCCTCTAAACTACTAAAGCGAGGGAAAGTATGTTCTAGGTCTTCAAAACTCAAGTCAGGTGGAACGTCATCAAAAGATAGAACATCATCTGCTACTCCTCTGTATGATCAGACTTTTCCACAGGACGTCTCTCTGGTACCTCGTGAAGTAGCCACAAAATAGGAATCTCGTACACAGGATTTAGGTTAAAGTGTGCATACAAACGGGGTGCAGACATTGGCTAGTCTCACAGTATATACATATAATCAGAGAATGATATTCACCCTAGACTCAGAAGACTATCTAGAGCAGGATCCTTTTCTTGCGAACGGTCATCAGCGAACTATGGTAAGGTACTCTTACTTCCATCTGAAGGGGGGAGGGAGAGAGAAGGGGTAAGAACTGGGGAGTTGTTAGTAAGGTCAGGGTTATTAGTTACATTCATTAATTCTATGTTGTTTAGCAGACTCTTAGCAGAATACAAAGAAGTAGTAATTAGAAAACACAGATAAGTAGAGAAGATAAAGAAAACAGATAGCAGAACACAAACAGAAGAATACAAGAAAATAACACAAGCACAGAGAATGGAATACAAACAAGGAAACCATACATTCATACCACCATCATAACAAAGGAAATGCGTAACCAAGTATGATGCATGTCTAGTCCTAGCGCAGGTAATGAGCTCATCTGTCGGTTTTTACCCGCTCCCGACGTAACCCGAAGTAGCTGAAACGGGTATGGTTTTCCAGTCAGCATAGGTACAGTTCTCACTAACCGACGTATGCGTCATATCCTCTGTAAGCAAACTCTTCCTTACAGGTGGCGACATTCCAGCCGTGTATGAAATCATATTCTCTGTAAGCAATCCTTGCCTTACAGGTGCGGCATTCTAGCCGTGTATGAATTAATATCCTCTGCAAGTGATCTCAGGTTATCAGTTGCAGGTACAACTCTCAATAGCTGTGTAACACTGGACAACGTTCTGTGGTCGTACCACTATCTATCTGACGGCTTTCACGCAGCAGATCATTACATAATCATTCTCATTATCATCATTCATCATCATTCTCATTATTCATCATCATTTTCACATTCTTATGCAGTACCTCTTTCTTTCTCTGTTCAATCATACTGTACAAACTTTACATCTTTCACTTTTACAATATCCTAGCTCAAACCATTTCTCTTTATCATATTATTCTTTTCTCTTTGTATCTCTTTACTTTACTCTGGTTACTCTGTGCTCTGTGTTACTTTATTCTGATCTGATTTCTCTGTTTAACATGTGTATTTAAAGCTTATGTAAATTTCGGTATGAATAGTTAGCCTGTACCAGGTATAGGTTCATTAAGTCTATACTGAAATAGTTTAACTTTTCATATAACACCTAACCCTAGTCGCAACTCAGGTACTAACTAAGTTGCCCTAGTTCGTTCACTAGTCTCTGTCTGTTTTTCTGTCATTAAAATTTTACAGACTTTTTCTTTGGTTTTTATCTTTTCTTTAACTTTTTATCTTTTCTTTATCTTTGCCTCACTATCATGTTATTACCACTCCCTAAGTGTTTTATGAAGGTAATTATGAGATTCTGCACTTAAAGTTGTCTTTCTAAAGCTTTTACAGAAAACTACCTTTTCCGCATTATTTTATTATTATTTATTATTTTAATACTAAATTTTCAAAAATTAACTTACCTTTTACTTTTAACCTTTAAAATTCACTTTTTACCATCCGTAACTTTTAATATTTCTACTTTTACCACCCTATCTTCCAGAAATTACCATATAACCCCTTAAACACCAAAAATTTTAAAGGAATGTTCTAAGATCTAAAAGGTGTTCTTCAATGTTCTTCACCACACTCAAAGTGTTCTTCGTGTTCTTCGTATATTCTTCAAATTCTTTCTCTGTTTTTACCCGTTTTTCAGTCTTTTCAGCAACCGATTTTTACCAAAATTCAAAATAGATTTCCAGCCACTAAAACCCCATATTTTCTACATGATTTTAACACAAATTGAACCTCAATTTAAGCTTTAGGGTTTTGTTTTCCAGCAGCCACAAGAACACACATTTATAGCTTGAATTTCATCAAATTTCATCAAATTTTCACCAAAATTTCAACAAGAATTACTCATACAAACAATCAATTTCAAGCACAGCCAAACCATATCATAATCACACAACTCAAACACAATCAATCAAGATTAAATTCGTCAAACCCTACCTGGTTTTGCTGCTCCTAATTCGGTTAAACTTTCAGGTGGTCCTTAAGCACTTTTTCCTCCTAAATCACATCAAGAACAACTTTAAATCCAAAAACTCTCAACTGACCAAATCTCACTCAGTATGTTAGGAAGAGATATCTCACCTTAGACTTGCTGGAAATTCACGTTTCTTGGCCCTCAAGTCAAGTTAAGCATGATTCCTAAGGAAGAACATCAAGAAAACACATGTTTTGCATGGTTTTCCTTGAAAACCGAATTGAAATGGGAGGGAGACAGCCATCTCACCTTATTTCCATCCTTGATAAGTTACATGGTTATGTAGAGGAAGAAGAGAGGATCATTTTGGTGAAATCGGAGTTTTGATTTGAGTTTTAGTTCAGAAGAAATCAAGCTTTGAAGATTAAGTGTTCATGAAAGTTTCTCTCTTTTCTCTCTTGTTATTTTCGGCCAAAATGATGAAATGAGACAGCCTTGGAGGTCTTGGAGGTGTAAGGTGAGTTGTGATTGGTTGGCTTGGAGGTGGATTAAAATAATATTAAAATATCTCTGGTGTACAACTACTAAAACTAGGTGTATCGGAACACTCGTAAAAACATCTCTAAAAATTATTTTTTGAGCTACTAGCATAAATAACACTAGTAACATATTTATTATGAGAATAGAACATGTATAATGAGGCCTTAGCATTGCTAAATTCATCAGAGAGTGCTGGTGCTAAGCTGCACCAATAAACCGTAAATCCGGTTAAACCGATTTTTTGTTTTTAACAAAAACAGACCAGGTGGTGCACGAAATTGTGATCTCAGGCAACGGCACCATAAACTCTGTACGCACGTCTTAATAAATCATTTTTCATTCACAACTTCGATACAACTAACCAGTAAGTGCACTGGGTCGTCCAAGTAATAAACCTTACATGAGTAAGGGTCGATCCCACGGAGATTGTTGGTATGAAGCAAGCTATGGTCATCTTGTAGATCTCAGTCAGGTGGATAATAATTGATTATGCAGTTTTCAAAAATAGATAAGAAATAGACAGAAAATAAAGATAGAAATACTTATGTATATTATTGGTGAGAATTTTAGATAAAGGTATAGAGATGCTTTCATCCCTCTGAACTTCTGCTTTCCTGCTGTCTTCATCCAATCAATCCTACTCCTTTCCATGGCTGGCTTTATGTAAGGACATTACCAATGTTAATGGCTACCTTTCATCCTCTCTGGAAAATGGTCCGATGCGCTGTCGCTGCATGGCTAATCATCTAGAGGCATCACCGTGGTCAATGGCTGCATCCTATCCTCTTGTGAAAATGGTCCAAATGCTTTGTCACAGCACGGCTAATCATCTGAGGTTCTCGATCATACTGGAATAGGATTCACCTTCCTTTTGCGTCTGTCACTACGCCTAGCACTCGCGAGTTTGAAGTTCGTCACAGTCATTCAATCCCAGAATCCTACTCGGAATACCACAGACAAGGTTTAGACTTTCTGGATTCTCATGAATGCCGCCATCAATCTAGCTTATACCACGAAGATTCTGATTAAGAGATCCAAGAGATACTCATTCAATCGAAGGTAGAACAGAAGTGGTTGTCAGGCACGCGTTCATGGGGAATGATGATGATTATCACGTTCATCACATTCATGTTGAAGTACGAATGAATATCTTAGAAGCGAAATAAGTTGAATTGAATATAAGACAGTAGTACTTTGCATTAATTCATGAGGAACAGCAGAGCTCCACACCTTAATCTATGGAGTGTAGAAACTCTACCATTTGAAAATACATAAGTGAAAGGTTCAGGCATAGCCGAATGGCCAGCCCCCATGATCTAAGAACCAGACGTCCCAAGATGTTCAAAGATGATCAGATACAATAGTAAAAAGTCCTATTTATAATAAACTAGCTACTAGGGTTTACAAAAGTAAGTAATTGATGCATAAATCCACTTCCGAGGCCCACTTGGTGTGTGCTTGGGCTGAGCTTGAATGTTACACGTGCAGAGGCTCTTTCTGGAGTTGAACGCCAGGTTGTAACGTATTTCTGGCGTTTAACTCCAGACAGCAGCATAGAACTGGCGTTCAACGCCCTTTTACCTCGTATAAACTTGGCCAAAGTATAGACTATTATATATTTCTGGAAAGCCCTGGATGTCTACTTTCCAACGCAATTGGAAGCGTGCCATTTTGAGTTCTGTAGCTCCAGAAAATCCACTTTGAGTGCAGGGAGGTCAGAATCCAACAGCATCAGCAGTCCTTCTTCAACCTCTGAATCTGATTAAATGATTGGCATCTATAGGAATTCAGAGTTCAGATAGTGTTATTAATTCTCCTAGTTCAGTATGATGATTCTTGAACACAGCTACTTTATGAGTCTTGGCCGTGGCCCTAAGCACTTTGTTTTCCAGTATTACCACCGGATAAATAAATGCCACAGACACATAACTGGGTGAACCTTTTCAGATTGTGACTCAGCTTTGCTAAAGTCCCCAATTAGAGGTGTCCAGGGTTCTTAAGCACACTCTGTTTTTCCTTTGGACCTTGACTTTAACCGCTCAGTCTCAAGTTTTCACTTGACACCTTCACGCCACAAGCACATGGTTAGGGACAGTTTGGTTTAGCCGCTTAGGCTAGGATTTTATTCCTTTAGGCCCTCCTATCCACTGATGCTCAAAGCCTTGGGATCCTTTTTATTTACCCTTGCCTTTTGGTTTTAAGGGTTATTGGCTTTTTTCTCTTGCCTCTTGGTTTTAAGAGCTTTTGGATTTTTTTGCTTGCTTTTTCTCTTTTTTTCTATATATTTTTTTTCGCCATTTTTTTTTCTGCAAGCTTTGTTCTTTGCTACTTTTTCTTGGTTCAAGAATCATTTTTATGATTTTTCAGATTATCAAATAACATGTCTCCTTGTCATCATTCTTTCAAGAGCCAACATATTTAACATTCTTAAACAACAACTTCAAAAGACATATGCACTGTTCAAGCATTCATTCAGAAAACAAGAAGCATTTTCACCACATCAATATAATTAAACTAAGTTCAAGGATAAATTCGGAACTCATGTACTTCTTGTTCTTTTGAATTAAAACAGTTTTCATTTAAGAGAGGTGATGGATTCATATTCACTATTTTAAGGCATAGACACTTAGACACTAATGATCATGTAATAAAGACACAAACATAGATAAGCACTCAACATAAAGAAAGCGAAAAACAGAGAATGTAAGAACAAGAAATGAATCCACCTTAGTGATGGTGGCGTTTCCTTCTTGAGGAACCAATGATGTCCTTGAGCTCTTCTATGTCTCTTCCTTGTCTTTGTTGCTCCTCCATCATTGCTTTTTGATCTTCTCTAATCTCATGAAGGATGATGGAGTGCTCTTGATGTTCCACCCTTAGTTGTCCCATGTTGGAACTTAATTCTCCTAGGAAGGTGTTGATTTGCTCCCAATATTTATATGGAAGGGAGTGCATCCCTTGAGGTATCTCAGGGGTTTCTTGATGATGAGCTTCTTCATGTGCCTGTTGAGATCCATGAATGTGCTCTCTTGTTTGCTCCATCCTTTTCTTAGTGATGGGCTTGTGAGATGAATCTTTCCATCTCCCATGGCTCAGAGGTGGAAGCAATTGACTTCCCTTTTCTCTTTCTTGAGGTTTCTCTGGCCTTAGATGCCATTAATGGTTATGGAAAAAACAAAAAAAAAGCTATGCTTTTACCACACCAAACTTAGAATGTTGCTCGCCCTCGAACAAAAGAAGAAAGAATAGAAGAAGAAGAAGCAGATATGGAGGAGATGGAGGGATGTGTGTATTCGGCCATCTGGGTAGGATTGGGTGGGAAAGAGATGTTGAATTTTGAAGGTGGGTGGGTGTATGGATGTGAGTGGTAAATGGAAAACAGAAGGGATGACCATGAATGGAGAGAGAGATGGTGAGGTAGGTGGGGATCCTGTGAGGTCCACAGATGCTGAGGTGTCAAGGATTTACATCCCTGCACCAATTAGGCATGTAAAATGCCTTTGCATGCAATTCTGGCGTTTAAACGCCGAACTGATGCTTGTTCTGGGCGTTGAACGCCAGCTTCATGCTTGTTTCTGGCGTTCAGCGCCAGCTCCATGCTCTGTTCTGGCGTTGAACGCCAGCCAGATGCTCCTTACTGGCGTTTGAACGCTAGTGAACTCCTCCTCCAGGGTGTGCTGTTTTTAATGCTGTTTTTGATTTTTCTTCAAATTTTTTAGTTGTTTTTGTGACTCCACATGATCATGAACCTATGAAGACATATAACTAATAAAAATATAATTAAATAAAAATTGGGTTGCCTCCCAACAAGTGCTTCTTTAATATCAATAGCTTGACAGTGGGCTCTCATGGAGCCTCACAGATGTTCAGAGCATTGTTGAGACTCCCCAACACCAAACTTAGAGTTTGGATATAGGAGTTCAACACCAAACTTAGAGTTTGGTTGTGGCCTCCCAACACCAAACTTAGAGTTTGATTGTGGGGGCTCTGGTTGACTTTGTTTTGAGAGAAGCTTATTGTGCCTCTTTTCCATGTTTGCAGAAGGATGTCCTTGAGTTTTAAACTCAAGGGAGTCCTCATTCAATTAAAGGACTAATTCGCCTCTGTCAACATCAATCACAGCTCTTGCTGTGGCTAGGAAGGGTCTTCCAAGGATGATGGATTCATCCTCATCCTTCCCAGTATCTAGGACTATGAAATCAGCAGGGATGTAAAGGCCTTCAACCTTTACTAACACGTCCTCTACTTGTCCATAAGCCTGTTTTCTTGAACTGTCTGCCATCTCTAATGAGATTTTAGCAGCTTGCACCCCAAAGATTCGCAGTTTCTCTATTACAGAGAGGGGCATGAGGTTTATCCCTGAACCAAGGTCACACAGAGCCTTTTCAAAGATCATGGTGCTTATGGTACAAGGTATTAGGAACTTTCCAGGATCCTGTTTCTTCTGAGGCAATGTCAGTTGATCCAGATCACTTAGTTCATTGGTGAACAAGGGAGGTTCATCTTCCCAAGTCCCAATACCAAATAATTTGACATTCAGCTTCATGATTGCACCAAGGTACTTGATAACTTGCTCCTTATTAACATCCTCACTCTCTTCAGAAGAGGAATACTCATTAGAGCTCATGAAGGGCATAAGGAGGTTCATTGGAATCTCTATGGTCTCTAGGTGAGTCTCAGATTCCTTTGGTTCCTCAGAGGGGAACTCGTTATTGATCACTGGACGTCCTAGGAGGTCTTCCTCCTTGGGATTCACGTCCTCCCCTTCCTCTTTGGATTCGGCCATGGTAATTAATTCAACGGCCTTGCACTCTCCTTTTGGATTCTCTTCTGTATTGCTTGGGAGAGTACTAGGAGGGGTTTTAGTGATCCTTTTACTCAGTTGGCCCACTTGTGCTTCCAAATTTCTAATGGAGGACCTTGTTTCATTCATGAAACTTACAGTGGCCTTGGATAGATCAGAGACTAAATTTGCTAAGCTAGATGGATTCTGCTCAGAATTCTCTGTCTGTTGCTGAGTGGATGATGTAAAAGGCTTGCTATTGCTAAACCTGTTTCTTCCACCATTGTTAAAGCCTTGTTGAGGCTTTTGTTGATCCTTCCATGAGAAATTTGGATGATTTCTCCATGATGGGTTATAGGTGTTTCCATAAGGTTCACCTAAGTAATTCACCTCCGCTATTGCAGGGTTCTCAAGATCATAAGCCTCTTCTTCAGAAGGCGCCTCTTGAGTACTGTTGGATGCAACTTGCATTCCATTCAAACTCTGAGAAATCATAAGTCAATATTTTATTCTGAGCCAATATGGCATTTATAGTATCAATTTCAAGAACTCCCTTCTTCTGAGCCGTCCCATTACTCACAAGATTCCTCTCAGAAGTGTATATGAACTGGTTATTAGCAACCTTGTCAATAAGTTCTTGAGCTTCTGCAGGCATTTTCCTTAGGTGAATGGATCCACCTACAGAAGTATCCAATGACATCTTTGATAGCTCAGATAAACCATCATAGAATATATCCAGGATGGTCCATTCTGAAAGCATGTCAGAAGGACACTTTTTGGTCAGTTGCTTGTATCTCTCCCAAGCTTCATAGAGGAATTCACCTTCCTTCTGTCTGAAGGTTTGAACATCCACTCTAAGCTTGCTAAGATTTTGAGGAGGAAAGAACTTGGCTAAGAAAGCCGTGACCAGCTTATCCCAAGAGTTCAGGCTATCCTTGGGTTGAGAGTCTAACCACACTCTAGCTCTGTCTCTTACAGCAAAGGGTAAAAGCATGAGCCTGTAGACTTCAGGATCTACTCCATTAGTCTTAACAGTATCACAAATCTGCAAGAATTCAGTTAAGAATTGAAAAGGATCTTAAGATGGAAGTCCATGAAACTTGCAGTTCTGTTGCATCAGAGAAATTAATTGAGGTTTCAGCTCAAAATTGTTTGCTCCAATGGTAGGGATGGAGATGCTTCTTCCATGTAAATTGGAATTAGGTGCAGTAAAGTCACCAAGCATCCTCCTTGCATTATTATTATTTTTGGCTGCCATCTCCTCTTTCTGTTCGAAAATTTCTGAAAGGTGCTTGCTGGATTGTTGTAATTTAGCCTCTCTTAGTTTCCTCTTCAGAGTCCTTTCAGGTTCTGGATCTGCTTCAACAAGAATATTCTTGTCCTTGCTCCTGCTCATATGAAAAAGGAGGGAACAGAAAAATAATAATAGGGATTATTTTTACCCAGGTATAGAGGTTCCCTTACGTGAGTAGAAGAAAAGAAGAAGAGAAAATCTGAACTCAGAGAGAGAGAGGGTTCGGATTTTTGGTGAGTGAGGGAGAGATGTTAGTAGATGAATAAATAAACAGAAGGAGATGAGAGAGAAGGATTTTCAAAAATTATTTTTGAAACATGGTTAGTGATTTTCGAAAATTAAAAGAAGAAATAAATTAAAATTGAATTTTGAAACAATTAGTTAATTAAAAAGAATTTTTGAAAAAGAGGGAGATATTTTCGAAAATTAGAGAGATAGAGTTAGTTAGGTTGTTTTGAAAAAGATAAGAAACAAACAAAAAGTTAGTTAGTTAGTTGAAAAAGATTTGAAAATCAATTTTGAAAAGATAAGAAGATAGGAAGTTAGAAAAGATATTTTAAAATCAAATTTTTGAAAAAGATATGATTTTGAAAAAGATAAGATAAAAAGATATTTTTGAAAAGATATGATTGAAATTAGTTTTGAAAAAGATTTGATTTTTAAAATCACAATTAATGACTTGATTCACAAGAAATCACAAGATATGATTCTAGAACTTAAAGTTTGAATCTTTCTTAACAAGCAAGTAACAAACTTGAAATTTTTGAATCAAAACATTAATTGATGATGATATTTTCGAAAATTATGAGATAAAATTAAGAAAAAGAGTTTTGAAAAATATTTTTATAATTTTCGAAAATAAATAAGAAAAATGAAAAAAATTTGATTTTTTGAAAAAGATTTTGAAAAAGATAAGATTTTTAAATTGAAAATTTGATTTGACTCATAAGAAACAACTAAATTTTAAAAATTTTTGAAAAAGTCAATCCAAATTTTCGAAATTTATGAGTGAAAAAGGGAAAGATATTTTTTTGTTTTTTGAATTTTTAATGATGAAGGAGAAAAACATGAAAATGATGCAATGCATGAAAATTTTGGATCAAAACAATGAATGCATGCAAGAATGCTATGAATGTCAAGATGAACACCAAGAACACTTTGAAGATCATGATGATCATCAATATTTTTGAAAAATTTTCAATGCAAAGAAAACATGCAAGACACCAACTTAGAAATCATTCATGTTCAGATACTATGAATGCAAAAATGCACATGAAAAACAAGAAAAGGCACAAAACAAGAAAACATCAAGATCAAACAAGAAGACTTACCAAGAACAACTTGAAGATCATGAAGAACACCATGAATGCATGAATTTTCAAAAAAATGCAAAGAATTTTTAGAAAAAATGCAATTGACACCAAACTTGAAATTGACTCAAGACTCAAACAAGAAACACAAAATATTTTTGATTTTTTTATGATTTTCTAATTTTTTTTTGGTATTTTTCGAAAATTAATTTGAAAAAGAAAAATAAGGATTCCAAAATTTTTAATATGAATTCCAGGAATCTTGCACTCTTAGTCTAAAGCTCCAATCTGAGGGTTAGACATGGCTTAATAGCCAGTCAAGCATTAGCATGTAAATCTTTTGGATCAGGAACAGCAGCAAGTGGATTAGCAACAACTAGCTTGCTCTTGATAATGTTGGGTTGGAAGCCGGTCAGGCTTCAACATGCTTCAAGAAACACTAGAATTCATTCTTTAAAAAATTTTAGAATAATTTTCGAAAACAGAAGAGAAATTTTTGAAAGATTTTTGAAAAATTTTTTTTTTTTGAAAACTTTTTTGAAAATAAGAAGAAAATTACCCAATCTAAGCAACAAGATGAACCGTCAGTTGTCCAAACTCGAACAATCCCCGGCAATGGCGTCAAAAACTTAGTGCACGAAATTGTGATCTCAGGCAACGGCACCAAAAACTCTGTACGCACGTCTTAATAAATCGTTTTTCATTCACAACTTCGATACAACTAACCAGTAAGTGCACTGGGTCGTCCAAGTAATAAACCTTACGTGAGTAAGGGTCGATCCCACGGAGATTGTTGGTATAAAGCAAGCTATGGTCATCTTGTAGATCTCAGTCAGGCGGATAATAATTGATTATGGAGTTTTCGAAAATAGATAAGAAATAGACAGAAAATAAAGATAGAAACACTTATGTATATTATTGGTGAGAATTTCAGATAAAGGTATAGAGATGCTTTCATCCCTCTGAACTTCTGCTTTTCTGCTGTCTTCATCCAATCAGTCCTACTCCTTTCCGTGGCTGGCTTTATGTAAGGACATCACCAATGTCAATGGCTACTTTTCATCCTCTCTGGAAAATGGTCTGATGCGCTGTCACTGCATGGCTAATCATCTGGAGGCATCACCGTGATCAATGGCTGCATCCTATCCTCTTGTGAAAATGGTCCAAATGCTCTGTCACAGCACGGCTAATCATCTGAGGTTCTCGATCATACTGGAATAGGATTCACCCTCCTTTTGCGTTTGTCACTACGCCCAGCACTCGCGAGTTTGAAGTTTGTCACAGTCATTCAATCCCAAAATCCTACTCGGAATACCACAGACAAGGTTTAGACTTTTCGGATTCTCATGAATGCCGCCATCAATCTAGCTTATACTACGAAGATTCTGATTAAGAGATCCAAGAGATACTCATTCAATCGAAGGTAGAACGGAAGTGGTTGTCAGGCACGCGTTCATGGGGAATGATGATGATTGTCACATTCATCACATTCATGTTGAAGTGCGAATGAATATCTTAGAAGCGAAATAAGTTGAATTGAATATAAGACAGTAGTACTTTGCATTAATTCTTGAGGAACAGTAGAGCTCCACACTTTAATCTATGGAGTGTAGAAACTCTACCGTTTGAAAATACATAAGTGAAAGGTTCAGGCATGGCCGAATGGCCAGCCCCCATGATCTAAGAACCAGACGTCCCAAGATGTTCAAAGATGATCAGATACAATAGTAAAAAGTCCTATTTATAATAAACTAGCTACTAGGGTTTATAGAAGTAAGTAATTGATGCATAAATCCACTTCCGGGGCCCACTTGGTGTGTGCTTGGGCTGAGCTTGAATGTTACATGTGCAGAGGCTCTTTCTAGAGTTGAACGCCAGGTTGTAATGTATTTCTGGCATTCAACTCTGGTTCGTGACTTGTTTCTGGCGTTTAACTCCAGACAACAGCATAGAACTGGCGTTCAACGCCCTTTTACGTCGTCTAAAATTGGCCAAAGTATGGAGTATTATATATTTCTGGAAAGCCCTGGATGTCTACTTTCCAACGCAATTGGAAGCGCGCCATTTTGAGTTCTGTAGCTCCAGAAAATCCACTTTGAGTGTAGGGAGGTCAGAATTCAACAGCATCAGCAGTCCTTCTTCTACCTCTGAATCTGATTTTTGCTCAAGTCCCTCAATTTCATCCAGAAAATACCTGAAATCACGGAAAAACACACATACTCATAGTAAAGTCCAGAAATGTGAACATAAAAACTAATGAAAGCATCCCTAAAAGTAACTAGATTCTACTAAAAACATACTAAAAACAATGCCAAAAAGCGTATAAATTATCCGCTCATCACCAGGTAACCTTATAATGTCATTCAAGCATAGTCTAATACTAATATAATGATAATATTATACTATTATCTATCTCCTCTCATGAATCGAGTCCGGTTTGTCAAACAGAGACTATTTACGAAAATCAGAATCAAAACTGCCAACCGATACGGTTCAAAAACAAGGTTCTTCGCGATTGCATTATCGAGCTTGCCTTAGAGGAGGTTCTAACTTAAGGATGACATAATGATAATGAGGATTGAGATGCTTGATTATATAACAGAGGTGTTCCCTTTACTGATCTTCCGGAGAAATTCGTACTTTCAGAAAAGATCTCATGTACTCAAAAATCAGGGTTGTTACACACTCGAAGTGGATTTTCTGGAGCTGCAGAAGCCCAATTGGCGCGCTCTCAATTGCATTGGAAATTAGACATCCTGGGCTTTCCAGCAATATATAATTATCCATACTTTGCTCGAGATTTGATGGCCCAAACTGGCGTTCCAAGTCAGCATAGAAATTCTGGCGTCAAAATGCCAGAACTGGCATGAAAGCTAGAGTTAAACGCCCAAACTGGCACAAAAGCTGGCGTTTAACTCCAAGAAAGGTCTCTACATGTGAAAGCTTCAATGCTCAGCCCAAGCACACACCAAGTAGGCCACGGAAGTGGATTTCTACACTAACTATTCTAGCTCACTCATTTTCTGTAACTATAGGTCACTAGTTTATTATAAAAACTACTTTTAGTGATTCATCTGGACCTCATGACATTCTTCACGTTTCATATTATATCTTCTACGGCATGAGTCTCTAAACCCCATTGTTGGGGGTGAGGAGCTATACCGTTCTTCATGAATTAATGCAATTACTACTGTTTTCCATTCTATCACGCTTGCTTCTATTCTAAGATATTCATTCGCACTTCAACCTGACGAATGTGATGATCCGTGACAATCATCATCATTCTCACCTATGAACGCGTGCCTGACAACCACCTCCGTTCTACATGCAATCAAGCTTGAATGTGTATCTCTTGGGTTTCTAATCTAAGATTGGAACCTTCGTGGTATAGGCTAGAATTACTAGCGGCCATTCCTGAGATCCGGAAAGTCTAAACCTTGTATGTAGTATTCCGAGTAGGATCTGGAAAGGGATGACCGTGACGAGCTTCAAACTCGCGAGTGTTGGGCGTGTGACAGACGCAAAAGGATCAATGGATCCTATTCCAACATGATCGAGAACCAACAGCTGATTAGCCGTGCGGTGACAGCACATTTGGAACATTTTCACTGAGAGGACGGGAAGTAGCCATTGACAACGGTGATGCCCAACATAAAGCTTGCCATGGAAGGAGCCTTGCGTGCATGAAGAAGAAGACAGTAGGAAAGCAGAGATTCAGAAGACAAAGCATCTCCAAAACCTCAACCTGTTCTTCATTACTGCATAACAAGTATTTATTTCATGTTCTTTTACTTTTTACAATTAAATCTGAGAATTATTGATATCCTCACTAAGAGTTACAAGATAACCATAACTTGCTTCAAGCCGACAATCTCCGTGGGATCGACCCTTACTCACGTAAGGTATTACTTGAACGACCCAGTGCACTTGCTGGTTTGTTTTGCGGAGTTGCAAAAGTGTGATTGTAATTTCGTGCACCAATACCTCTCAACAAAACTTCACCACAATACCCACAAGTCCACAAAATCCACCCCAATCTGCTTCTCTCTTGCTACAAGCAGAACAATACCTGCAAAGTGCCATAGACTTTAGGGAGAGAACTAGAGAACTCTTGGAAAGACAAGAACAATCGTAGAAAGAGCAAGAGACCCTCTTCAAGAAGATGGATGGGCACTTAGAGCAAATCAGGAGAAACTTAGAACTGCTGAGCAAGGAAGATGAAGACCAATTGGTAGATGTGAAGGAGGAAGTAGAAGAGCAAGAAGAAGAGGCATCTGTGTCAAGCAAAATTTTGATGAAGAATGAGATGGTGGAGGTATTTGAACCTGAAACTGCACATCTACAGAAGCCACTTGAGATGACAAGGGAACATGAAAACTCACAACTCCTACAAACTTCCCTAAACTAAAAACTCTCAACACTTGAATCTGTGATTGAAAAACATGAAGAGGAGATGAAGAAATCTTGGGAAGAATAACAAACCTCCTCCATAAAAGTGCTATTACATCAAATGTTGACTGCAAAAGAGGAAGTGGAAGAGCAAGAAAGTGAGGAAGACAATCAAGGAAGTCCATACTCAAGTGAGGCAGAAAGTTACATAGAAGAAGGGCTCATTGAACCACCAATTCAAAAGGCTTTTGATGAAGATAAAGCTCCAACAATCACACAGCAACCATGTCTTGATATCCAAGGAGTGAAGGCAAACAACAAGAACACCGAAGAGAGGATTGTGACCAAGATACCAAGGACAACATTCAAGAAAACGTTAACTACAAACAATCCTACCCCTAATCTAGCAAGCAAGCTCAATCCAGCAAATAACAAAAGGAACCTTGCTGAGGAGAGACCAAAACAGGGGACAATAGCTGAATCTTCTCTCCCCTTGAGGTCATTCCTCTTAACAAACTGGAAGAAGAGGAAGAAAGTGAAGAACAACATGTCAAGCTAATGACACTAAAAGAGCGCTTGTTGGGAGGCAACCCAACTTTAGGCAACATTTCATTCCTTTGCTTTGTTTATTTTCCCTGTCTGCTTTGTTTAAATTTCAATAAATTGGCATATGAATACATTCTATGTTTGGTGTTTCCCTGCAACAATTTGTTTTTAATCTTTCTGGATGATTGCAGCAAATCAAAAAATGAAAGTGTCACACTGAGATTCTAAGTTTGGTGTGCCACTTATTTTCTATGCAATTTATTCAGCAACACCACTTGTCTGCATAATCATGATGCCTGTGCAAGGTTATTTTCCTTTAGTTTAACATGATTATTATTGTTTTAGTCATTTCTTTATTTTTATTGCTTTCATTTATTTTACTCCATCCTTAAGTGTTTTTGTTAAATACCTCACCAAGAAACCCTTATTCATGACAGATTCTTCGCTTGGTGATTGTATTTAACATATAATAGTGTTTAGTTTTAGTTCAAATAAATTGACATGTGATTGCATTCTAAGTTTGGTGTTGCTATGCAACAAAATTTGGTTCCAATCTTTACTATATACTTGCATCAATTCCAAGTGAAAGTGTCACACTAAGTTTGGTGTGCCACTTATCTTTTATGCCATGTATCATGCACACCCCACTTGTTTTTGCAATCACAATGTCTCTGTTTCCTGTGCCTTCATTGTTATTTTTCATTTTGCTTGCTTAAACACATGTACTACTAACATTTCATTATTTAAGACACTCATGATCCATCATAGACTCCATCACCATTGTTCTAATTGTTGCTTGAAGATGAGCAAACACTCTAAGTTGGTATAGGAAAGGGAAAAATGGGAGGAAAATGACAACAATAGTGAAGATGAACTACAAGGTGGTAAAGTTCTTTTTCCTCTTATTTTCTTCCAGTACTTTAAAGAACATGATTGTCTTTATCTTCTCTGTATGCATGTGTAGTGATGAGCGGATAATTTATACGTTTTTTGGCATTGTTTTGAGTATGTTTTTAGTAGGATCTAGTTACTTTTAGGGATGTTTTTATTAGTTTTTATGTTAAATTCACATTTCTGGACTTCACTATGAGTTTGTGTGTTTTTCTGTGATTTTAGGTATTTTCTGGCTGAAATTGAGGGACTTGAGCAAAAATCAGATTCAGAGGTAGAAGAAGGACTGCTGATGTTGTTGGATTCTGACCTCCCTGCACTCAAAGTGGATTTTCTGGAGCTACAGAACTCAAAATGGCGAGCTTCCAATTGCGTTGGAAAGTAGACATCCAGGGCTTTCCAGCATAATATAATTATTCATACTTTGGCCAAGTTTAGACGACGTAAAAGGGCGTTGAACGCCAGTTCTACGCTGCTGTCTGGAGTTAAACGCCAGAAATACGTCACGAACCAGAGTTGAACGCCAAAAACACGTTACAACTTGGCGTTTAACTCCAGAAAGAGCCTCTGCATGTGTAACATTCAAGCTTAGCCCAAGCACACACCAAGTTGGCCCCGAAAGTGGATTTATGCATCAATTACTTACTTCTGTAAAACCTAGTAGCTAGTTTAGTATAAATAGGACCTTTTACTATTGTATTATCTATCTTGGGACGTCTGGTTCTTAGATCATGGGGGCTGGCCATTCGGCCATGCCTGGACCTTTCACTTATGTATTTTCAATGGTAGAGTTTCTACACTCCATAGATTAAGGTGTGGAGCTCTGTTGTTCCTCATGAATTAATGCAAAGTACTACTGTTTTTCTATTCAATTCGACTTATTTCGCTTCTAAGATATTCATTCGCACATCAACATAAATGTGATGAACGTGACAATCATGATCATTCCCTATGAACGCGTGCCTGACAACCACTTCCGTTCTACCTTCGATTGAATGATTATCTCTTGGATCTCTTAATCAGAATCTTCGTGGTATAAGCTAGATTGATGGCGGCATTCATGAGAGTCCAGAAAGTCTAAACCTTGTCTGTGGTATTCCGAGTAGGACTCTGGGATTGAATGACTGTGACGAACTTCAAACTCGCGAGTGCTGGGCGTAGTGACAGACGCAAAAGGAGGGTGAATCCTATTCTAGTATGATCGAGAACCTCAGATGATTAGCCGTGCTGTGACAGAGCATTTGGACCATTTTCACAAGAGGAGATAGGATGCATCAATTGACCACGGTGATGCCTCCAGATGATTAGCCATGCAGTGACAGCGCATCGGACCATTTTCCCAGAGAGGATGAAAAGTAGCCATTGACAATGGTGACGTCCTTACATAAAGCCAGCCATGGAAAGTAGTAGGACTAATTGGATGAAGACATCAGGAAAGCAGAAGTTCAGAGGGACGAAAGCATCTCTATACCTTTATCTGAAATTCTCACCAATGATATACATAAGTATTTCTATCTTTATTTTCTGTCTATTTATTATTTATTTTCGAAAACTCCATAACTATTTTATATCCGCCTGACTGAGATTTACAAGGTGACCATAGCTTGCTTCATACGAACAATCTCCGTGGGATCGACCCTTACTCACGTAAGGTTTTATTACTTGGACGACCCAGTGCACTTGCTGGTTAGTTGTATCGAAGTTTTGAATGAAAAACAATTTACTAAGACGTGCGTACAGAGTTTTGGCGCCGTTGCCTGAGATCACAATTTCGTGCACCAGGTTTTTGGCGCCGTTGCCAGGGATTGTTCGAATCTGGACAACTGACGGTTTATCTTGTTGCTCAGATTAGGTAATTTTCTTTTTGTTTTATTTTCAAAAATTTTTCAAAAAAAAATTTTCAAAAATTTCTCCTTTGTTTTCGAAAAAAAATTTTTTAAAATAAATGTTTTCAAAAATATATTTTCCTTCAGAATTTTTAAGAATGAATTCTAGTGTTTCATGATGATTTGTTGAATCCTGGCTGGCTATAAGCCATGTCTAATCTTTTGGACTGGGGTTTCAACTTATCATCACAAGAGCTTGTTGATCTTCACACTTCACACACTTAGTTGCTCTATACATGGAAAGTATAAATATCTCCTAAAGCTGGCTGGCTATTAAGCCATGCCCAACCCTTGGATTGGAGCTTTAGGCTAACATTGAAGGATTCCTGGAATTCTTATTAAAACTTTTGAATTTCTATTTTCTTTTTCCTATATGTTTTTCGAAAAAATTAAAAGAAAATCCAAAAAAATTAGAAAATCATAAAAATCAAAAATATTTTGTGTTTCTTGTTTGAGTCTTGAGTCAGATTTTAAGTTTGGTGTCAATTGCATGTTCATCTTGCATTTTTCGAAAAATTCATGTGTTCTTGATGTTCATCATGACCTTCAAAGTGCTCTTGGTGTTCATCTTGACATTCATAGTGTTCATCATGACCTTTCGAAAATTGCATTCATGCATTGCATTCATCATGATCTTCAAGTTGTTCTTGATAAACCTTCTTGATTGATCTTCATATTACATTGTTTTGTGTTGTATGGTGTTTTTCATATGCATTCTTGAATTCTTAGTGTCTAAGCATTAAAGACTTCTAAGTTTGGTGTCTTGCATGTTTTCTTTGCATTGAAAATTTTTCAAAAATAGGTTCTTGATGTTCATCATGATCTTCAATGTGTTCTTGGTGTTCATCTTGACATTCATAGCATTCTTGCATGCATTCATTGTTTTGATCCAAAATTTTCATGCATTGCATCATTTTCATGTTTTTCTCTCTCATCATTAAAAATTCAAAAAAATAAAAAAATATCTTTCCCTTTTTCACTCATAAATTTCGAAAATTTGAGTTGACTTTTTCAAAACTTTTTAAAACTTAGTTGTTTCTTATGAGTCAAATAAAATTTTCAATTTAAAAAAAAATCTTATCTTTTTCAAAATCTTTTTCAAAAATCAAATCTTTTTCATTTTTCTTAGCTATTTTCAAAAATTTTAAAAATATTTTTCAAAAATATTTTTCTTATTTTATCTTATAATTTTCGAAAATATTCTCATTAATTAATGTTTTGATTTAAAAATTTCAAGTTTGTTACTTACTTGTTAAGAAAGATTCAAACTTTAAGTTCTAGAATCATATCTTGTGATTTCTTGTGAGTCAAGTCATTAATTATGATTTTAAAAATCAAATCTTTTTCAAAACTAATTTCAATCATATCTTTTTAATCATATCTTTTTAAAATCATATCTTTTTCAAAAATTTGATTTTAAAATATCTTTTCTAACTTCTTATCTTCTTATCTTTTAAAAATTGATTTTCAAATTTGTTTCAACTAACTAACTAACTTTTTATTTGTTTCTTATCTTTTTCAAAACTACCTAACTAACCCTCTCTCTCTAATTTTCGAAAATATCTCCCTCTTTTACAAAAATTCTTTTTAATTAACTAATTGTTTCAAAATTCAATTTTAATTTATTTCTTCTTTTAATTTTCGAAAATCACTAACCATTTTTCAAAAATAATTTTCGAAAATTCTCTTTCTCTCTCATCTCCTTCTATTTATTTATTAATCTATTAACGCTTCTCTTCATCTCACATCTCTGCTCTCCTCACCCTTGTGTTTCTTTCCTTACATTACATTCTTTTCTTCTTCTTTTCTTCTACTCTGAAGATCCTTTTCAGTTCTTAACTGAATTTTTGCAGATCTGTGATACTGTTAAGACTAATGGAGTAGATCCTGAAGTCTACAGGCTCATGCTTTTCCCTTTTTCTGTAAGAGACAAAGCTAGAGTGTGGTTGGACTCTCAACCCAAAGATAGCCTGAACTCTTGGGATAAGCTGGTCATGGCTTTCTTAGCCAAGTTCTTTCCTCCTCAAAAGCTGAGCAAGCTTAGAGTGGATGTTCAAACCTTCAGACAGAAAGAAGGTGAATCCTCTATGAAGCTTGGGAGAGATACAAGCAACTGACCAAAAAGTGTCCTTCTGACATGCTTTCAGAATGGACTATCCTGGATATATTCTATGATGGTCTGTCTGAATTAGCTAAAATGTCATTGGATACTTCTGCAGGTGGATCCATTCACCTAAAGAAAACGCCTGCAGAAGCTCAAGAACTCATTGACATGGTTGCTAATAACCAGTTCATGTACACTTCTGAGAGGAATCCTGTGAGTAATGGGACGCCTCAGAAGAAGGGAGTTCCTGAAATTGATACTCTGAATGCCATATTGGCTCAGAACAAACTATTGAATCAGCAAGTCAATATGATTTCTCAGAGTCTGAATGGAATGCAAGCTGCATCCAACAGTACTCAAGAGGCGCCTTCTGAAGAAGAGGACTATGATCCTGAGAACCCTGCAATAGCAGAGGTAAATTACTTAGGTGAATCTTATGGAAACACCTATAATCCCTCATGGAGAAATCACCCAAATCTCTCATGGAAGGATCAACAAAAACCTCAACAAGGCTTTAATAATGGTGGAAGAAATAGGTTTAACAATAGTAAACCTTTTCCATCATCCACTTAGCAACAGACAGAGAACTCTGAACAAAATACCTCTAATTTAGCAAACTTAGTCTCTGATTTGTCCAAGGCCACTGTAAGTTTCATGAATGAAACAAGGTCCTCAATTAGAAATTTGGAGGCACAAGTGGGCCAGCTGAGTAAAAGGATCACTGAAATCCCTCTTAGTACTTTCCCAAGCAATACAGAAGAAAATCCAAAAGGAGAGTGCAAGGCCATTAACATAGTCAACACGGCCAAACTTAGAGAGGAAGGGGATGATGTGAATCCCAGTGAGGAAGACCTCCTGGGATGTCCAGTGATCAATAAGGAGTTTCCTTCTGAGGAACCAAAGGAATCTGAGACTCATCTAGAGACCATAGAGATTCCATTGAACCTCCTTATGCCCTTCATGAGCTCTGATGAGTATTCTTCTTCTGAAGAGAATGAGGATGTTACTGAAGAGCAAGTTGCCAAGTTCCTTGGTGCAATCATGAAGCTGAATGCCAATTTATTTGGTAATGAGACTTGGGGAGATGAACCTCCCCTGTTCACGAATGAACTAAATGCATTAGATCAACTGAGATTGCCTCAGAAGAAACAGGATCCTGGAAAGTTTCTAATACCTTGACCTTTGAGAAGGCTCTATGTGACCTTGGGTCAGGAATAAACCTCATGCCACTCTCTGTAATGGAGAAACTGGGAATCTTTAAGGTGCAAACTGCTAGAATCTCATTAGAGATGGCAGACAATTCCAGAAAATAGGCTTATGGACAAGTAGAGGACATATTAGTAAAGGTTGCAGGCCTTTACATCCCCGCTGATTTCATAATCCTAGATACTGGGAAGGATGAGGATGAATCCATCATCCTTGGAAGACCCTTCCTAGCCACAGCAAGAGCTGTGATTGATGTTAACAGAGGTGAACTAGTCCTTCAATTGAATGAGGACTCCCTTGAGTTTAAAACTCAAGGACATCCTTCTGTAAACATTGAAAAGAGGCACAGTAAGCTTCTCTCAAAACAGAGTCAACTAGAGCCCCCACATTCAAACTCTAAGTTTGGTGTTGGGACGCCACAACCAAACTCTAAGTTTGGTGTTGAACTCCCATATTCAAACTCTAAGTTTGGTGTTGGGGAGTCTCAATAATGCTCTGAACATCTGTGAGGATCCATGAGAGCCCACTGTCAAGCTATTGACATTAAAGAAGCGCTTGTTGGGAGGCAACCCAATTTTTATTTATCTAATTTTAATTTATTTTTATTGTTATTTCATGTTTTATTAGGTTCATGATCATGTGGAGTCACAAAATAAATATAAAAATTGAAAACGGAATCAAAAACAGCAGAAGAAAAATCACACCCTGGAGGAGGATCTCACTGGCGTTTAAACGCCAGTAAGGAGCATCTGTCTGGCGTTCAACGCCAGAACAGAGCATGTTTCTGGCGTTGAACGCCAGAAACAAGCAGCATCCTGGCGTTCAGACGTCAGAAATGCACAGTGAAGATGAGCTGGCGATGAACGCCAGAAACAAGCATCTGGCTGGCGTTCAACGCCAGAAATATGCTGCATCTAGGCGTTGAACGCCCAGAACAAGCATCAATTCGGTGTTTAAACGCCAGAATTGCATGCAAAGGCATTTTACATGCCTAATGGGTGCAGGGATGCAAATCCTTGACACCTCAGGATCTATGGACCCCACAGGATCAACTCAGCATCTGTGGACCTCACAGGATCCCCACCTACCACCACTCATTCTCTTCCCTCTTCTCAATGTTCATCCTCTCTTCCCAATAAAACTCTTCCCAAAAAACTCTTCACCAATCACCTCAATCTCTCTTCCCTATCACCACTTCACCACTCACATCATCCACTTTTCCCCATAAACCTACCTCATAAACTCCACCTAACTTCAAAATTCAAAATCAATTTCCCACCCAAAACCCACCCTTATGGCCGAACCTTACCCCCCCTCCCTTCCCTATATAAAGACCTCCATTCTTCCTCATTTTCACACCACACAACCCTCTCTTCTCTTCTTGGTCGAATACACCTTTCCTTCCTCTCCTCCATATTTTCTTCTTCTTCTTCATCTATTCTTTCTTCTCTTGCTCGAGGGCGGGCAAAATTCTAAGTTTGGTGTGGTAAAAGCATAAGCTTTTTGTTTTTCCATTACCATTGATGGCACCTAAGACTGGAGAATCCTCTAGAAAAGGGAAAGGGAAGACAAAAGCTTCCACCTCTGAGTCATGGGAGATGGAAAGATTCATCTCCAAAGCTTATCAAGACCACTTCTATGATGTTGTGGCCAAGAAGAAGGTGATCCACGAGGTCCCTTTCAAACTCAAGAGAAATGAGTATCTGGAGATCCGACATGAGATCCATAGAAGAGGTTGGGAAGTTCTAACAAACCCCATCCAACAAGTCGGAACTCTAATGGTTCAAGAGTTCTATGCTAATGCATGGATCACAAGGAACCATGATCAAAGTAAGAACCCGAACCCAAAGAATTATCTCACCATGGTTCGGGGGAATTACTTAGATTTTAGTCCGGAAAATGTAAGGTTGGCGTTCAACTTACCAATGATGGAAGAGAACGGACGCCCCTACACAAGGAGAGTCAACTTTGATCAAAGGTTGGACCAAGTCCTCATGGACATATGTGTGGAAGGAGCTCAATGGAAGATTGACTCAAAAGGCAAACCGGTTCAACTGAGAAGACTGGACCTTAAGCCTGTAGCTAGAGGATGGTTGGAGTTCATTCAACGCTCAATCATTCCCACTAGCAACCGGTCTGAAGTTACTATAGACCGGGCCATCATGATCCATAGCATGATGATTGGAAAAGAGGTGGAGGTTCATGAGATTATACCTCAAGAACTCTACAAGGTGGCTAACAAGTCCTCCACTATGGCAAGGCTAGCTTTTCCTCACCTCATTTGCCATCTATGCAATTCGGCTGGGATTGACATAGAAGGAGACATTCCCATTAAGGAAGAGAAGTCCATCACTAAGAAAAGGATGGAGCAAACAAGAGAGCCCATTCATGGAGCTCAAGAGACGCATGAAGCTCATCACCATGAGATCCCGGAGATGCCTCAAATGCATTTTCCTCCACAAAACTATTGGGAGCAAATCAACACCTCCCTAGGAGAATTAAGTTCCAACATGGGACAATTAAGGGTGGAACATCAAGAGCACTCCATCATCCTTCATGAAATTAGAGAAGATCAAAGAGCAATGAGGGAGGAGCAACAAAGACAAGGAAGAGACACAGAAGGGCTCAAGGACATCATTGGTTCCTTAAGGAGAAAACGCCACCATCACTAAGGTGGACTCATTCCTTGTTCTTACATTCTCTGTTTTTCGTTTTCTTTATGTTAAATGCTTATCCATATTTGTGTCTTATTATATGCAACGATGGAGAATATGTTGGAGTTTTGGAGATGCTTTGTCTTCTGAAATTCTGCTTTCCTCTATTTTCTGATTCACGCACGCACGTCCTCTTATGGCAAGCTGTGTGTTGGTGGATCACCGTTGTCAATGGCTACCATCCATCCTTCCAGTGAAAAGGGTCCATATGCGCTGTCACCGCACGGCTAATCATCTGCAGGTTCTCAATCATACCGGAATAGGATTTACTGTCCTTTTGCGTCTATCACTACGCCCAGCACTCCCGAGTTTGAAGCTCGTCACAGTCATTCAATCCCTGAATCCTACTCGGAATACCACAAACAAGGTTTAGACTTTCCGGATTCTCTCGAATGCTGCCATCAATCTAGCTTATACCATGAAGATTCCGATTAAGAGATCTAAGAGATATTCATTCATTCTACGGTGGAACGTAAGTGGTTGTTAGGCACGCGTTCGTGGAGGAATGATGATGATTGTCATGTTCATCGCATTCATGTTGAAGTGCGAATGGATGTCTTAGATAGGAACACGCATGTTTGAATGGAAGACAGAAATACTTGCATTAATTCATCGAGACACAGCAGAGCTCCTCACCCCCAACAATGGAGTTTAGAGACTCATGCCATCAAAAGGTACAAAGTTCAGATCTAAAATGTCATGAGATACAAAATAGATCTCTAAAAGTTGTTTAAATACTAAACTAGTAACCTAGGTTTACAGAAAATGAGTAAACTATGATAGATGGTGAAGAAATCCACTTTTGGGGCCCACTTGGTGTGTGCTGGGGCTGAGACTTAAGCTTCTCACGTGCATGGGCTGTTTTGGGCGTTCAACGCCAGGTTGTAACCTGTTTCTGCCGTTGAACTCCAACTTGTAACTTGTTTCTGGCGCTGGACACCAGACTGCAACATGGAACTGGCGTTGAATGCCAGTTTATGTCATCTATCCTTGAGCAGAGTATGGACTATTATATATTTCTGGAAAGCCCTGGATGTCTACTTTCCAACGCAATTGGAAGCACGCCATTTGGACTTTTGTAGCTCCAGAAATTCCATTCCGAGTGCAAAGAGGTCAGAATCCAACAGCATCAGCAGTCCTTTTTCAGCCTGAATCAGATTTCTGCTCAGCTCCCTCAATTTCAGCCAGAAAATACCTGAAATTATAGAAAAACACAAAAACTCATAGTAAAGTCCAGAAATATGAATTTCGCCTAAAAACTACTGAAAATAAACTAAAAACTAACTAAAACACACTAAAAACTATATGAAATTAACCCCAACAAGCGTATAAAATATCCGCTCATCACAACACCAAACTTAAATTGTTGCTTGTCCTCAAGCAACTAGATAAATAAAATAGAATACAAATAATTTAAGAAGCAATAATATCTCAGAGTTTTTGAGTGAAGCTCAAATTCTAATTAGATGAGCGGGACTAGTAGCTTTTTGCTTC
>NC_029791.2:81035678-81040479 GCF_000816755.2 Arachis ipaensis
CTCATAGTAAAGTCCAGAAATGTGAATTTAACATAAAAACTAATGAAAACATCCCTAAAAGTAACTAGATTCTACTAAAAACATACTAAAAACAATGCCAAAAAGCGTATAAATTATCCGCTCATCACAACACCAAACTTAAATTGTTGCTTGTCCCCAAGCAACTGAAAATCAAATAGGATAAAAAGAAGAGAATATACTATAAATTCCAAACTATCAATGAAACATAGCTCCAATCAGATGAGCGGGACTTGTAGCTTTTTGCCTCTTGAATAGTTTTGGCATCTCACTTTATCCATTGAAGCTCAGAGTGATTGGCATCTATAGGAACTCAGAATTCAGATAGTGATATTGATTCTCCTAGTTCAGTATGTTGATTCTTGAACACAGCTACTTTATGAGTCTTGGCCGTGGCCCTAAGCACTTTGTTTTCCAGTATTACCACCGGATACATAAATGCCACAGACACATAATTGGGTGAACCTTTTTCAGATTGTGACTCAGCTTTGCTAAAGTCCCCAATTAGAGGTGTCCAGGGTTCTTAAGCACACTCTTCTTTTTGCTTTGGACCTTGACTTTAACCGCTCAATCTCAAGTTTTCACTTGACACCTTCACGCCACAAGCACATGGTTAGGGACAGCTTGGTTTAGCCGCTTAGGCTAGGATTTTATTCCTTTAGGCCCTCCTATCCCCTGATGCTCAAAGCCTTGGGGTCCTTTTTATTACCCTTGCCTTTTGGTTTTAAGGGCTTTGGCTTTTTCTACTTGCTTTTTATTTTTCTTTTTCTATTTTTTTTTTCTGCAAGCTTTTGTATTCACTGCTTTTTCTTGCTTCAAGAATCATTTTTATGATTTTTCAGATATTCAATAACATGTCTCATGTTCATCATTCTTTCAAGAGCCAACATATTTAACAGTCTTAAACATCAAATTCAAAAGACATATGCACTGTTCAAGCATTCATTCAGAAGACAGAAAGCATTGCCACCACATGTAAATAATTAGAATTTATCTTATTAAAAACTCGAAAAATATTGCCTCTTATTCTAAAGAAATTCTTCTATTTTATTCATGTTTAATGATGATGATAAAATTAAATTATAGCTTAATTGGAGATAAAATAAAAAATATAGATACTAATTACTACTATATGACTCCTAAGGTAAAACTAAAATAAAAACAGTTATCACAGAGTTAAGGCTAAGATTGGAATTTAACAACCTTTGTTCTGGGAAGTGGATGTTCCTCTAATCTGCGGGGTGCTTGGTCCTTCAAAAGATAATTTCTGGCGCTTCAATTCCCTTAAATCACGCCCTTGCTCCTCCTGTTCTTTAAGCAAATAGCAAAGAATGCTACTTTGTTCCTTCTGTTCTTTCTTTATTTGTTCTATAGCTTCTTGCATTTTGGTAATAGATGTTTCAAGATACTCCCAGTATTCAGATTGGGGGATTTCTGGGAGAAATTCCTGTGTTCTCTTCTTGATGGGGTCATCCTGTGCTTGTTGTTTTTCCATTGATGCTTTGGTGATTGGTCGCTCAACTGAGATATACTCAGTTATTCCCATCCTTACTCCAGCGTCCTTGCAGAGCATAGAAATCAAGCTTAGATAAGCCAACCTGGCATCTTTGGAATTTTTGTTTGTAATTTTGTAAAATTCAGTTGAAATCAGTTGATGAACTTCCACTTCTTTTCCCATCATGACGCAATGGATCATCACTGCTCATCTAATAGTGACTTCAGAACGGTTGCTAGTGGGCAGCAGAGAATGCCTGATGAGCGGATAATTTATACGCTTTTTGACATTGTTTTTAGTATGTTTTTAGTAGGATCTAGTTACTTTTAGGGATGTTTTCATTAGTTTTTATGTTAAATTCACATTTCTGGACTTTACTACGAGTTTGTGTATTTTTCAGTGATTTCAAGTATTTTCTGGCTGAAATTGAGGGACTTGAGCAGAAATCAGATTCAGAGGTTGAAGAAGGACTGCGGATGCTATTGGATTCTGACCTCCCTGCACTCAAAGTAGATTTTCTGGAGCTACAGAACTCGAAATGGCGCGCTTCCAATTGTGTTGGAAAGTAGACATCCAGGGCTTTCCAGAAATATATGATAGTCTATACTTTGGTCAAGAATAGATGACATAAACTGGCGTTCAACGCCAGCTCTCTGCCTAATTCTGGCGTCCAGCGCCAGAAAAGGATCCAAAACCAGAGTTGAACGCCAAAACTGGCACAAAAACTGGCGTTCAACTCCAAGAAGGACCTCTACACGTGCAACACTCAAGAATGAATTCTAGTGTTTCATGAAGCATGTTGAAGCCTGGCTGGCTGTAAAGCCATGTCTGATTCCTTTGGGAATGAGTATGTCAGGCGTGTCATGTCTGAATTACATGCTGAAGCTTGGCTGGCCATTGGTCATGTCTAGTGTTTTGGACCGGAGCTTTCATTGAAAGCTTGGCTGGCTAGTGAGCCATGTCTAATTCCTGGACTGAAGCTTTAGACTAAGAATGCAAGATTCCTGGGATTCATGTCAAAAATTTTGGAATCCTTATTTTTTCTTTTTCATATAATTTTCGAAAAAAATCCAAAAAAAATTAGAAAATCATAAAAATCAAAAACATTTTTTGTGTTTCTTGTTTGAGTCTTGAGTCATGTTATAAGTTTGGTGTCACTTGCATATGCATCTTGCATTTTTTCGAAAATATCATGCATTCATAGTGTTCTTCATGATCTTCAAGTTGTTCTTGGTAAGTTATCTTGTTTGATCTTGATGATTTTTTGTTTTGTGTCTTTTCATGTTTATCATATGCATTCTTGAATTCTTAGTGTCTAAGCATTAAAGAATTCTAAGTTTGGTGTCTTGCATGTTTTCTTTGCATTAAAAATTTTTCAAAAATATGTTCTTGGTGTTCATCATGATCTTCATAGTGTTCGTCTCTTCTGAGGCAATGTCAGTTGATCCAGATCACTCAGTTCATTGATGAACAAGGGAGGTTCAACTTCCCAAGTATCAATGCCAAATAATTTGGCATTCACCTTCATGATTGCACCAAGAAACTTGGTAGTTTGCTATTCAGTAACATCCTCATTCTCTTCTGAAGAGGAATACTCATCAGAGCTCATGAAGGGTATAAGGAGGTTCAATGGAATCTCGTGAGTAAGGGTCGAATCCCACGGAGATTGTTGGTATGAAGCAAGCTATGGTCACCTTGTAAATCTCAGTCAGGCGAATATAAAACAGTTATGTGGTTTTCGAATTTAATATAATAAAATAGGGATAGAAATACTTATGTAATTCATTGGTAGGAATTTCAGAAAAGCGAATGGAGATGCTTTTCGTTCCTCTGAACCTCTGCTTTCCTGCTGTCTTCATCCAATCAGTCTTACTCTTTTCCATGCAAGTGGGCTAGCTGAGTAAAACGATCACTGAAATCCCTCCCAGTACTCTCCTAAGCAATACAGAAGAGAATCCAAAAGGAAAGTGCAAGGCCATTGACATAAGCAAAATGGCCGAACCCAAAGAGGGAGAGGAAGATGCAAATCCCAAGGAGGAAGACCTCCTAGGACGTCTAGTGATCAATAAGGAGCTTCCCTCTGAGGAACCAAAGGACTCTGAGGCTCATCTAGAGACCATAGAGATTCCATTGAACCTCCTTATGCCCCTCATGAGCTCTGATGAGTATTCCTCTTTTGAAGAGAATGAGGATGTTACTGAAGAGCAAACTGCCAAGTTTCTTGGTGCAATCATGAAGCTGAATGCCAAATTATTTGGCATTGATACTTGGGAAGTTGAACCTTTCTTGTTCATCAATGAACTAAGTGATCTGGATCAACTGACATTGCCTCAGAAGAGACAGGATCCTGGAAAGTTCATAATACCCTGAGAGTTTCAACAAAGCTCTGCACATCTGTGAGGCACCATGAGAGCCCACTGTCAAGCTATTGACATTAAAGAAGCGCTTGTTGGGAGGCAACCCAATTTTTATCTAACTATATTTTTCTTAGTTATATGTCTTTATAGGTTCATGATCATGTGGAGTCACAAAATAAATAAAAAAAAAAATTGGAAACGGAATCAAAAATAGCAGATGAAAAATCACACCCTGGAGGAGCATCTGTATGGCGTTTAGCGCCAGAACAAAGCATGGTTCTGGCGCTGAACGCCCAAAATGGGCAGCTTCTGGGCGCTGAACGCCGAAAAATGGGCACCAACCTGGCGCTGAACGCGCAGAGTTGTGTGCAAGGGCATTTTTACATGCCTAATGGGTGTAGGGATGTAAATCCTTGAACACCTCAGGATCTGTGGACCCCACATGATCCACTCAGGATCTGTGGACCCCACAGGATCCCCACCTACCTCCACTCACTTCTTCTCACCACTCTCTTTCACACAACCCCATAAACACTCTTCCCCAAAAACCCTTCACCAATCACCTCAAACTCTCTTCCCCATCACCTCTTCACCACTCACATCCATCCACTCTTCCCCATAAATCTACCTCATAAACTCCACCTACCTTCAAAAATCAAAACCAATTTCCCACCCAAACCCACCCATATGGCCGAAACCTTTCCCCCCTCCCTTACCTATATAAAGCCCTCCATTCTTCATCAAATTCACACAACACACCCCTCTACACCCTTCTTGGCTGAACCACATCACCCTCTCCCTCTCCTCCATTTCTTCTTCTTCTTCATCTATTCTTTCTTTTATTGCTCGAGGGCGAGCAAAATTCTAAGTTTGGTGTGGTAAAAGCATAAGCTTTTTGTTTTTCCATTACCATTGATGGCACCTAAGACCG
>NC_029791.2:81040525-81046201 GCF_000816755.2 Arachis ipaensis
TATTTTAGTCCGGAAAATGTGAGGTTGGCGTTCAACTTGCCAAACATGGAAGAGAACGCACGCCCCTACACAAGGAAAGTCAACTTTAATCATAGGTTGGACCAAGTCCTTATGGACATATGTGTAGAAGGAGCTCAATGGAAGGTTGACTCCAAAGGTAAGCCGGTTCAACTAAGAAGATTGGACCTCAAGCCTGTAGCTAGAGGAGCTATGTTTCATTGGTAGTTTGGAATTTATAGTATATTCTCTTCTTTTTATCCTATTTGATTTTCAGTTGCTTGGGGACAAGCAATAATTTAAGTTTGGTGTTGTGATGAGCGGATAATTTATACGCTTTTTGACATTGTTTTTAGTATGTTTTTAGTAGGATCTAGTTACTTTTAGGGATGTTCTCATTAGTTTTTATGTTAAATTCACATTTCTGGACTTTACTATGAGTTTGTGTGTTTTTCTGTGATTTCAGGTATTTTCTGGCTGAAATTGAGGGACTTGAGCAGAAATCAGATTCAGAGGTTGAAGAAGGACTGCGGATGCTGTTGGATTCTGACCTCCCTGCACTCAAAGTGGATTTTCTGGAGCTACATAACTCAAAATGGTGCGCTTCCAATTGCGTTGCAAAGTAGACATCCAGGGCTTTCCAGAAATATATACTAGTCCATACTTTGGCCAAGAATAAATGACGTAAACTGGTGTTCAACGCCAGCTCTCTGTCCAATTCTGGCGTCCACCGCCAGAAAAGGATCCAAAACCAGAGTTGAACGCCAGAAATGGATCAAAACCTGGCGTTCAACTCCACAAATGGCGTCTGCACGTGGAAATATAAGGCTCAGCCCAAGCACACACCAAGTGGGTCCCGGAAGTGGATTTATGCATCAATTACTTACTTATGTAAACCCTAGTGACTAGTTTATTATAAATAGGACCTTTTACTAGTCTTTTTGACAATCTTTGATCAGTTGTATGCTATCTTAGATCACGTTTGAGGGCTGGCCATCTCGGCCATGCCTGGACCTTTCACTTATGTAATTTTAACGGTAGAGTTTCTACACTCCATAGATTAAGGTGTGGAGCTCTGCTGTTCCTCAAAGATTAATGCAAAGTACTACTGTTTTCTATTCAATTCATCTTATTTCGTTTCTAAGATATCCATTCGCACCTAAGAACGTGATGAAGGTGATGATTATGTGTGACGCTCATCACCATTCTCCCCTATGAACATGTGCCTGACAAACACTTCCGTTCTACATGAAATAAGCTAGAATGAATATCTCTTAGATCTCCTAACCAGAATCTTCGTGGAGTAAGCTAGGATGATGGCGGCATTCAAGAGAATCCGGAAAGTCTAAACCTTGTCTGTGGTATTCCGAGTAGGATTCAATGATTGAATGACTGTGACGAGCTTCAAACTCGCGAGTGCTGGGCGTTAGTGACAGACGCAAAAGGAGGGTGAATCCTATTCCAGCATGATCGAGAACCGACAGATGATTAGCTGTGCTGTGACAGAGCATGTGAGCATATTTTTCACTGAGAGGAGGGGATGTAGCCACTGACAACGGTGATGCCCTTGCTTAAAGCCAGCCATGGAAAGGAGTAAGACTGATTGGATGAAGATAGCAGGAAAGCAGAGGTTCAGAGGAACGAAGGCATCTCCATTCGCTTATCTGAAATTCTCACCAATGAATTACATAAGTATTTCTATCCCAATTTTATTATATTAAATTCGAAAACACCATTATCAATTTATATCTGCCTAATTGAGATTTGCAAGGTGACCATAGCTTGCTTCATACCAACAATCTCCGTGGGATTCGACCCTTACTCACGTAAGATATTACTTGGATGACCCAGTGCACTTGCTGGTTAGTTGTATCGAAGTTGTGAACCATGGTATTGGCACCATGTTCTTGGCGCCATTGCCAGGGAAAGAAAGAGCCATGAATTTTATATAATCAAAGTGTAATCACGATTGCGCGTACCAAGTTGCTCACGTTGCCAGGGATTGTTTGAGCCTGGACATCACAATTTCGTGCACCAATGCCCAATGAAGTCCAGCCATCCTCTGGCGACTGGTTTGAGATCTTCTCTTTTGAGTTGATTTGGGATACCCTTCGTGCTGGTGGTCCACCTGGCTCCAGGGATACATATATCCTCTAGAATCTTATCCAGGCCCTTGTCTGTTCTCATCATTCTCCTATTGAAGGAGTCTGGATCATCTTTCAGCTGAGGTAGCTTTAAGATCTCCCTGATCTTGTCAGGGTGGGTATGAACAATCTTTCCTCTGACCAAGGTCCGATAGTCATAGAGAGCAGATCCAGATAGTCTTTGCTTGTCTGTTTGCCACATATTAGCATAGAACTCTTGGACCATATTCCTTCCCACTTTTGTTTCAGGATTAGCTAGGATCTCCTATTTCCTGATTCAAATTTGCTCCTGGATCTCCAGATATTCGTCTTCTTTCAGATCGAATCTAACTTCTGGGATCACTGATCTTAGACCCATTATTTTGTAGTAATGGTCTGAATGTTCTTTAGTTAAGAACTTCCCTTGATTCCAAAGTGGTTTTGGAACACTTTCTTTCTTGCCTCTTGGAGTGGGTTATTTTCCTTTAGGAGCCATGATCTTAGTGGTTATGGTTTAGTGATCATGGATAAACACACCAAACTTAGTGGTTTGCTTGTCCTCAAGCAAAAGAAAAGAAATAAGAGGGATAGAAGGAGAGCTAGTGTAGGATGGTGGATGAGAGGAAGGAGGCCGAATGGGTTTTTAAAAGGGAGTGTGGGTTTTTGAAAATAGGGAGAAAGATAAGATAGAAGATATGATTTTAAAAAATAAGCATGATAAGAAAAGATATAATTTAAAATTGAAAAGATATGAAAGATATTTGAAAAAGATAAAATTGGATTTTTGAAAAAGATAATATGGAGATTTGAAAAAGATATTGATTAGTTGAAAAGATTTTTGAATGAAAAGCGATAGATTAGTTTTGAAAATTTTGAAAAAGAGTTGAATTGGATTGAAAAAAGGATTTGTGCTTATGGATTAAGATACATTTAATATTTTTAAAGAAGGGTATTTTGAAATTAGGGATTTTAGAAATCAGGGTTTGTAACATATTTATGCAAGAAATCATGAATTGAAACATGAAAATTAAGATTAAAATGAAAAATATGAAGAAAAAAAATGAATTTACCTCCTCCCCACCATCCTGGCATTTGAACGCCCAAACGCTGCATGTTTTGGGCGTTCAACGCCCAACTGCTGCTTCTCCTGGGCGTTCAACGCCCAGCTGTTGCTTCTTTCTGGCGTTGAACGCCAGGAACTCCTTTGTCACTGGGCGTTTTTCTGAATGCCCAGGACACTGTAAATCTGGCGTTAAATGCCCAGAAGGAGCTTCTTTCTGGCGTTCAATGCCCAAAAGATGCTTCTTTCTGGCGTTTAACGCCCAGATGGCTATCCTTACTGGCGTTCAACGCCCAGTGGATGCTTCTTTCGGGCGTTGAACTCCCAAAACAGACTATTACTGGCGTTTTCTTGTCAGTGAGCTCTTTTTCTCTATTTTGTGTGCAGAATCCTTCTGTAACCCTGTGAACTTATACAATTGACTCTTTACCTTAGTATGAGTGAACTTTATATAAACAAATAAAATCAAGAATAGGGCAAAATGCTTAAAGGAAGTGATGCCCTATGGCTGGGTTGCCTCCCAGCAAGCGCTTCTTTATTGTCTTTAGCTGGACCTTGCTGAGTTTTTAGTCTAGCCTTAGCCTTGAGCACTCTTGCTCAACATTGCCTTCAAGATAGTGCTTGATTCTCTGTCCATTAACAATGAACTTCTTATCAGAATCAATATCTTGAAGCTCCACATAACCATATGGTGATACACTTGTAATCACATATGGTCCCCTCCACCGAGACTTCAGTTTCCCGGGGAATAGCCTGAGCCTAGAGTTAAACAACAGGACCTTTTGTCCTGGTTCAAAGATTCTAGATGATAGCTTTCGGTCATGCCATTTTTTTTATTTTTCTTTATAAAGCTTGGCATTTTCGAAAGCAGTGAATCTGAATTCCTCTAGTTCATTTAGCTGGAGCAATCTTTTTTCTCCAGCTAATTTGGCATTGAAGTTTAGGAATCGGTTGCCCAGTAGGCCTTATGTTCCAGTTCTACGGGCAGATGACAGGCCTTACCATATACAAGTTGGTATGGAGAGGTCCCTATAGGAGTCTTGAATGCTGTTCTGTATGCCCACAGAGCATCATCCAAGCTTCTTGCCCAATCCTTTCTACGGGTATTTACAGTCCATTCTAGGATTCTTTTTAGCTCTCTGTTAGAGACTTCAGCTTGCCCATTAGTTTGTGAATGATATGGAGTTGCCACCTTGTGGCGAATCCCATACCGGACCATGGCAGAGTAAAGATGTTTGTTGCAGAAGTGAGTGCCCCCATCACTGATTAGTACTCTAGGGACCCCAAACCTACTGAAGATATATTTCTGGAGGAACTTCAGCACTGTTTTAGTATCATTGGTGGGTGTGGCAACGGCCTCTACCCATTTTGATACGTAGTCAACTGCCACCAGAATATTAGTGTTTGAGTATGATGGTGGAAAAGGTCCCATGAAGTCAATTCCCTATACGTCAAACAACTCAATCTCCAAGATTCCTTGTTGAGGCATGGCATAACCATGAGGCAGATTACCAGCTCTTTGGCAACTGTCACAGTTACGTACAAACTCTCGGGAATCTCTATAGAGTGTGGGCCAATAGAAGCCACATTGGAGGACCTTGGTGGCTGTTCGCTCACCTCCGAAATGGCTTCCATATTGTGATCCATGGCAATGCCATAGGATCCTCTGTGCTTCTTCTCTAGGCACACACCTACGGATTATTCCGTTTGCGTATCTCTTGAAGAGATAGGGTTCATCCCACAAGTAGTACTTTGCATCAGTGATTAATTTTTTCTTTTGTTGCCTGTTGTACTCCTTAGGTATGAACTTTGCAGCCTTATAGTTTGTAATGTCTGCAAACCATGGTATTTCCTGAATGGCAAACAAATGCTCATCCGGGAAAGTCTCAGAGATCTCAAGAGAGGGGAGGGACGTCCCTTCTACTGGCTCTATCCGGGACAGATGATCAGCCACTTGGTTCTCTGTCCCTTTTCTGTCTCTTATTTCTATATCAAACTCTTGCAGAAGCAACACCCATCTTATGAGCCTGGGTTTTGAATCCTGCTTTGTGAGTAGATATTTAAGAGCAGCATGGTCAGTATACACAATCACCCTTGATGCTACTAAGTATGATCTAAACTTGTCAATGGCATAAACCACTGCAAGCAATTCTTTTTCTGTGGTTGTGTAATTTTTCTGGGCATCATTTAAAACGCAGCTAGCATAATAAATGACATGCAGAAGCTTGTCAAGCCTCTGTCCCAATACTGCACCAATGGCGTGATCACTGGCATCACACATTATCTCAAATGGTAATGTCCAATCTGGTGCAGAAATAACTAGTGCTGTGACCAGCTTGGCTTTCAGCATTTCAAATGCCTGCAGACACTCTGTGTCAAACACAAATGGCGTGTCAGCAGCTAGCAGATTGCTTAGAGGTTTTGCGATTTTTGAAAAATCCTTTATAAACCTCCTATAGAATCCTGCATGCCCCAGAAAGCTTCTGATTGCCTTAA
>NC_029791.2:81046227-81047177 GCF_000816755.2 Arachis ipaensis
GGAGCCATCAGCAAGTTGGAGACATATCTGGGTTGGTTTAACTTCTTCAGTTAAACCAAGCTTTCTAATAGTGGCTGCAGGTATTAGGTTGATGCTTGCCCCAAGATCACATAAAGCTGTCTTGGTGTAATTACCTTCTAATGTGCATCGTATCAGAAAACTCCCTGGGTCTTTAAGCTTTTCAGGAAAGCTCTTTAGAATGACTGCACTGCATTCTTCAGTGAGGGGAACTCTTTCAGTTTCTCTCCAATCCTTCTTATGACTCAAGATCTCTTTCATGAACTTGGCATAAGAAGGTATTTTCTCAAGTGCCTCTGTAAATGGAATCTTTATTTCAAGAGTCCTGAGATAATCTGCAAAGCGAGCAAATTGCTCATTCGTCTCCTCTTGGCGGAGTTTTTGAGGATAAGGTATCTTGGCTTTATATTCCTCAACCTTAGTTGCTGTAGGTTTATTTCCTACAGAAGTGGTTGAAGAAGCCTTTTTAGATGGGTTGTCATCAGCACTTGTGTGTGTCTGATCCCTCACTCGAAATTGAGTGCCAGAGTTAGAAGCTGGAGTGACGTTAGACGCCAGCTCCTCATCTGTTCCTGGCGTCTAAACGCCAGAACTGTGCTTCTTTTGGGCGTTCAACGCTTGATCCTTGCTTGTTTCTGGCGTTTTAGCGCCATAATTATTTTTCCCTGGGCTCTTACTGTCCTTAGGTGGATTTTGGGTGGTTTGCTCATTTCTTGGCTTCTTGCTGCCTTGAGGTGGGGTATTTAATGTCTTCCCAATTCTTAATTGAACTGCTTGGCATTCTTCTGTTATTTGTTTTGACAGCTGCTGCTTTGTTTGCAGATACTACTCCTATATGAAGCAGTAGAGGGGTTAGCATATGACCCCAGAGTCCTCCTGGACTGTTCATTTTCGCTTAGGTCCATGATGGAGAAAGGGAGATGATGTAAAAT
>NC_029791.2:81047207-81057527 GCF_000816755.2 Arachis ipaensis
GAAAACAAAATAAATTAAAATAAAATAAATAAAAAAAGGTGAAGATTTTGAAAAAAATGAGGAGAGAGAAAGTGGTTAGGAAGTTTTGAAAAGGATATGATGATTTTTGAAAAAGGTTTTAAATTTTGAAATAAAAATCTGAATTTTAAAGGTAAATTTCGAAAATTTGCTTTAAAATAGAGAGAAAAGATATTTTTGGATTTAAAGAGGAGAGAGAAAAACAATAAGATAGTACATGATTTAAAATTTTTAGATCTAATGCTCCTTGTTTTCGAAAATTTTGGAGGGAAAACACCAAGGAACACCAAACTTAAAAATTTTAAGATCAAGACACAAGAAAACTCAAGAACACTTTGAAGACTCACAAGAATACAAGAACAGGAAGAAAGAACACCAAACTTAAAATTTTTAGAAAACCAAACTAAAATTTTTGAAAAACAAAGAAAAATCAACAAGAAAACACCAAACTTAAAGTTTGGCACAAGATTTATTCAAAGAAAAATTATTTTTGAAAAAGATTTTAAAAATAGGCTAGCCAATTACTAAGAACATAAGCACCACGCTCTAGCTAATTGAGTTATAAGTTTAAAGTGTTTTAACAAGGTATAAATAATAAAAGACTCTAACCCAAAAAGAAAAATTTTTCCTAATCTAAGCAACAAAATAAACCGTCAGTTGTCCAAACTCAAACAATCCCCGGCAACGGCACCAAAAACTTGGTGCACGAATTGTAAATCACACTTTTTACAACTCGTACCACTAACCAGCAAGTGCACTGGGTCGTCCAAGTAATACCTTACGTGAGTAAGGGTCGATCCCACGGAGATTGTTGGCTTGAAGTAATCTATGGTTATCTTGTAACTCTTAGTCAGGAAAATAATAAAATAATTCACTTATCAAATTTGATTGCAAGGAATAAAAAGGCAGAACACAAATTATACTTGTATGCAATGATGGAGAATATGTTGGAGTTTTGGATATGCTTTGTCTTCTGAAATTCTGCTTTCCTCTGTTTTCTGATTCACGCACGCACGTCCTCCTATGGCAAGCTGTGTGTTGGTGGATCACCGTTGTCAATGGCTGCCATCCATCCTTCCAGTGAAAAGGGTCCAGATGCGCTGTCACTGCACGGCTAATCATCTCCAGGTTCTCAATCGTACCGGAATAGGATTTACTATCCTTTTGCGTCTGTCACTACGCCCAGCACTCGCGAGTTTGAAGCTCGTCACAGTCATTCAATCCCTGAATCCTACTCGGAATACCACAGACAAGGTTTAGACTTTCCGGATTCTCTTGAATGCTGCCATCAATCTAGCTTATACCACGAAGATTCCGATTAAGAGATCTAAGAGATATTCATTCATTCTACGGTGGAACGTAAGTGGTTGTCAGGCACGCGTTCGTGGAGGAATGATGATGATTGTCATGTTCATCACATTCATATTGAAGTGCGAATGGATGTCTTAGATAGGAACACGCATGTTTGAATGGAAAACAGAAATACTTGCATTAATTCATCGAGACACAGTAGAGCTCCTCACCCCCAACAATGGAGTTTAGAGACTCATGCCGTCAAAAGGTACAAAGTTCAGATCTAAAATGTCATGAGATACAAAATAAATCTCTAAAAGTTGTTAAAATACTAAACTAGTAACCTAGGTTTACAGAAAATGAGTAAACTATGATAGATGGTGCAGAAATCCACTTCTGGGGCCCACTTGGTGTATGCTGGGGCTGAGACTTAAGCTTCTCACGTGCATGGGCTGTTTTGGGCATTCAACGCCAGGTTGTAACCTGTTTCTGGCGTTGAACTCCAACTTGTAACTTGTTTCTGGCACTGGACGCCAGACTACAACATGGAACTGGCGTTGAACGCCAGTTTACGTCATCTATTCTTGAGAAAAGTATGGACTATTATATATTTCTGGAAACCCCTGGATGTCTACTTTCCAACGCAATTGGAAGCGTGCCATTTGGACTTCTATAGCTCCAAAAATTCCATTCCGAGTGCAGAGAGGTCAGAATCCAACAGCATAAGCAGTCCTTTTTCAGCTTGAATCAGATTTCTGCTCAGCTCCCTCAATTTCAGCCAGAAAATACCTGAAATTATAGAAAAACACACAAACTCATAGTAAAGTCCAAAAATATGAGTTTTGCCTAAAAACTACTGAAAATAAACCAAAAACTAACTAAAATACACTAAAAACTATATAAGATTAACCCCAAAAAGCGTATAAAATATCCGCTCATTAGTTGGCTCTTGAAAGAATGATGACAAGGAGACATGTTATTTGATATTCTGAAAAATCATAAAAATGAGTCTTGAAGCAAGAAAAAGCAGCAAAGAACAAAGCTTGCAGAAAAAAAAATGGCGAAAAAAAATAAAAAAAAAAAGAGAAAATAACACTATCTGAACTCTGAGTTCCTATAGATGCCGATCATTCTGAACTTCAATGGATAAAGTGAGATGCCAAAACTATTCAAGAGGCAAAAAGCTACAAGTCCCGCTCATCTGATTGGAGATGTGTTTCATTGATAGTTTGGAATTTATAGTATATTCTCTTCTTTTTATCCTATTTGATTTTCAGTTGCTTCGGGACAAGCAACAATTTAAGTTTGGTGTTGGGATGAGCGGATAATTTATACGCTTTTTGGCATTGTTTTTAGTATGTTTTTAGTAGGATCTAGTTACTTTTAGGGATGTTTTTATTAGTTTTTATGTTAAATTCACATTTCTGGACTTCACTATGAGTTTGTGTGTTTTTCTGTGATATCAGGTATTTTCTGGCTGAAATTGAGGGACTTGAGCAAAAATCAGATTCAGAGGTAGAAGAAGGACTGCTGATGTTGTTGGATTCTGACCTTCCTGCACTCAAAGTGAATTTTCTGGAGCTACAGAACTCAAAATGGCACGCTTCCAATTGCGTTGGAATGTACACATCCAGTGCTTTCCAGCAATATATAATAGTCCATACTTTGGCCGAGTTTAGACGACACAAAAGGGCGTTGAACGCAAGTTCTACGCTGCAGTCTGGAGTTAAACGCCAGAAACACGTCACGAACCAGAGTTGAACGCCAAAAACACGTTACAACTTGGCGTTCAACTCCAGAAAGAGCCTCTGCACGTGTAACATTCAAGCTCAGCCCATGCACACACTAAGTGGGCCCCGGAAGTGGATTTATGCATCAATTACTTACTTCTGTAAACCCTAGTAGCTAGTTTAGTATAAATAGGACTTTTTACTATTGTATTATCTATCTTGGGACGTCTGGTTCTTAGATCATGGGGGCTGGCCATTCAGCCATGCCTGGACCTTTCACTTATGTATTTTCAACGGTAGAGTTTCTACACTCCATAGATTAAGGTGTGGAGATCTGCTGTTCCTCATGAATTAATGCAAAGTACTACTATTTTTCTATTCAATTCGACTTATTTTGGTTCTAAGATATTCATTCGCACCTCAATATGAATGTGATGAACGTGACAATCATCATCATTCCCTATGAACGCGTGCCTGACAACCACTTCCGTTCTACCTTCGATTGAATGATTATCTCTTGGATCTCTTAAACAGGGGACCGAAATGATTAGCCATGCAGTGACAGCGCATCGGACCATTTTCACAGAGAGGATGAAAAGTAGCCATTGACAATGGTGATGTCCTTACATAAAGCCAGCCATGGAAAGAAGTAGGACTGATTGGATGAAGACAGCAGGAAAGCAGAAGTTCAGAGGGACGAAAGCATCTCTATACCTTTATCTGAAATTCTCACCAATGATATACATAAGTATTTCTATCTTTATTTTCTGTCTATTTATTATTTATTTTCGAAAACTCCATAACTATTTTATATCTGCCTGACTGAGATTTACAAGGTGACCATAGCTTGCTTCATACCAACAATCTCCGTGGGATCGACCTTACTCACGTAAGGTTTTATTACTTGGACGACCCAGTGTACTTGCTGGTTAGTTGTATCGAAGTTGTGAATGAAAAATAATTTACTAAGACGTGCGTACAGAGTTTTGGCACCGTTGCCTGAGATCACAATTTCGTGCACCATGTAGTATGAATGAGCATAGCTTGAATTTTGATTTGTAACATCTTGCTATGACATTATGACTACCAACTTGAATTCTGTGAGTTCAAAAGCAATAAAGTATCACAATCATAAACAAACAAGGAATTAAAGAAGAACTTAGTAGGTGCATATAAGTATTGGAAGGCTAGAATGATTAACTGTTGCTCAATTGCATTATATTTTATTTAATTGAAGTTTTCAACTAGGACATTTTATGAAATTTTTGAAATCATGAAAACCTCGAAGAAGCAAGTGCAAATTAAGGCAAGAAAAGCCAAAGGGAAAGAATGAGAAAGCTGAAGGCTCTGAGTACCAATGACAATTCAATTGTTAAGTACTTGTGGTGTTTATGTATTAGGCAAAAAGCTTGAAAACAAAATACTTAGAGTCAAGGCTAGGCTCAAGTGCAAAAGCACTCCATCATAGCTCAAGGCTCTGAGCATCAATGATTGGAGAGTAAAGAAAAGAAATAAATGAGCCTAAAGAAGTCCTCTAATTAAATGCTTGTGGTTCTTATGTATCAAGTGGTAATGCTTGAAAACAAAGCATTTAGAGTCGTAGCTTTGTTATCAACTCATGGGGCAAAGCACCCAAAAGGAGAACCTAAAAAGGAGAATGTAAAGCTTTTTTCAAGGAAGACATATAAGGAAAAGATTTCATAAAATGAGCTAGATAGAAGTATCAATCATTTACATTTCTTTTGTGATTGTGGCATGCATAGAAAACTAGCCAACCATGAACATCAAATTGCTATTCTTCTCACTTTGTTTTGTCATAATTTACTGCATGATTCTTTTCTTTCATGGGGACAAGCAAGGTTTAAGTTTGGTGTTGTGATGACATGTCATCATGTCATGTTTTTCTATGCTTTTTCATACAAGAAATTGATAATTAGTGCTTAATTATTGAGTATTTTTGTGCTTAAATAGTATATTGCTTTGATCTTTTGATTTTATAAACTTTGTAGGAAATAAGTGGAAAAAGGAGCAAAAAGTAGAAAATGAGCTAAAAAGGAGAAAAGAGGAATTCTAGGGCACACTTTGGAGCCTTAGGCCACGCTTTTAAAAGCGTGGCCCATGATTTAAACAAAGAAAAGGCTCTTGGCGCAAAAACATCACGACGCGCACGCGTACAGGCCGCGCATGCGTCGGGCAAGGAATTTTGAAGAACCACGCATACGTGTGCATAACGTGTACGCGTGGAAATGACTGGCGTTCATTTGCCCAGAGAACGCTACGTTCACCCGTGACGCGCACAGGCACTAAGCGCTTAAGCGCGGGATAACATGTTGGAGATCCATGCGTACGCACGCATGGCACGCACGCACAGATTGAGGATCAACGTTCACCAACAACGAACGCTACGTTCATTTTGAGTGAATGCCTGCGATACTTTCAGAATTTGAATTTGAGATTGGTCACCGACGCGCACGCGTGCATGGCGCGCATGTGTCGATATGATAGTATGGGAGATTGGCACAGACGCGTACGTCATGCCAAGGCGCAGAAGTGAAGTTTTATCATCCACGCACACGCACAAAGGGTGCGTACGCATGAGGAGCGTTCATGGCACGAACGTAGCGTTCAGTTGATGAACGCTGCCAAGGGACGCGCGCGCAGATGGTACGCACACGCGTCGATGGGCGAAAATGAAAAAGTACGCGCAAGCGTGAGGGATGCGTACGCGTCGGTACCCGAACGCTCTGTTCTTTAAATGAACGCTAAGCACTCCTGGAAGCCGCAACTCTGGCTCAATTAATTCCAATTCATGTCCATTGAAGCCCCAAAGCAAGCAGAGTCCAATTGACATCACTCAAAGGCACAAGGATCATCTGGAATAGGAATTTATCATTTAATTGTAATTTATTTTCAATTTCAATTTCATTTGTAATTTAGGAATGCCTATAAAAAGGCTATAATTCTGTTAGAAAAAAGGAAGAGCGCACAGTAGGAGTAGGAGTAGAATAGAGGCTCAGGCTGGAGGATTAGAGACTCCAGATCTGTCTTGGAGGATTAGAGACACCAGAGAGCTTAACATAGTTGACTCTTATTTTTCTGCACTATTACATTTCAGTATTCAATTTGGCTTATGAAATTTCAGTTTCTGATAATTCTCTTCTGCAATTTTATTTTCTGCAACTTTACATTTGAGTTTGCTATGATCTGAATTTACTTTTCATGCAATTTAATCCTTCTGCAATTGTTCTGAGTTCTGATTTACTGCTTTCTTCCCTTACATTTGATGCACTTTACATTTCTTGCTCTTTAAGATTCTGTCAATTTTACTTTCTGCAATTTATAATTCTTGAAATTCCCTCTCTGTTAGTTTAATTTCATTCAATTCACCACTGTTAGCTTAACTAGACTAATCACCTCACTAAAGTTGCTTGATCCATCAATCCCTGTGGGATCGACCTCACTCCTATGAGTTATTACTACTTGATGCGACGCGGTACACTTGCCGGTGAATTTGTGTGGAAATTTATTTTCACCCATTAGTAGGAGGACGTGCATGTAAACTGACTTGATCTTTTGTGAACGCTACATGTTTTGTTATAGTGTACATGATGTGTATTATCAGCTGTGTTCTATGTTTCTTTATGCCTCCTTTTTACTTCTATCAATGTATGTTTGTTTATATTATCTTAGCACCGCAACGATATAAAAAAAAGTTACTCATAAAGTTGGCAACGTTCTAACAAGGAACAGGCTCATATATTAAGTAATATTTAATAATTAAGAAGAATAAGTTGGTAACACTTGGCTTCTTGTATGACCATGGGATTCTGGGAGTTGGGTCGTTACAATTTGGTATCAGAGCAGTTCGTTCCCAGTAGAGCCTGGGGAGTGGACTGACTATGCTTAACTGCATACTCTGTTGTGTGTCTCATGCTGTTAAGGTATCTTTAGGTTACATTTGGCATGAATGTCTATGAGCGCTCATTTTGGGAATATTCGTGCCTAACATGAGATATTAAGACTGATCACCTTAATATTGATTGTTTGGTGCGGATAGGACCTTAATGACTGTGAATAGGCATAGTTTAATCGAGCTCCGAATGACAAATCGATGCGAGGCACAGCTATCCTCAAAGCTATTATGATCTCCATTGCTATGGCTATGTGAGATTTGGAAGCTGTAAGGAACGAATGCTTGTTTTACTTGTGAGGAATCTGGACACACGGCTAGGATCTACCCAAGAAAGTTTGTTCAGAATCCAGTACGAACCCAGCAACAAGGTCGAGTGAAGGGGATTCGTCAAAAGATCCAGACAGCACAAAGCCGCCAAAAGAGCTATGCCGATAATAGACATAGACCCTTAGAGTTTAGTGAGGGTGGCTATGTCTTTCTAAAAGTAACCCCGACTACTAGAATAGGTAGAGCCCTTAAGACTAAAAAGCTTAACCCTCGATACATATGACCTTTCCAAATACTTAAAAGAGTCGGTCTAGTAGCTTATCAAGTAGCCCTTCCTCCATACCTGTCAAACCTTCTTGATGTTTTTCATGTCTCGCAACTTAAGAAATATATTCCCGACGAGAGTCAAGTTTTACAACTAGAGACAGTACAGTTACGAAACGATTTGACATATCAAGCATCACCAGTTCAGACCGTAGAAAGAAGTGATAAGCAGCTAAGAGGCAAGACTGATCGCTTAGTCAAAGTAGAATGGGGACCAAGAGGAGAAGAAGAGTACACTACGGAACTGGAAGATAAGATGAATACTGATTACCCGCATCTATTCTCAGGTAACTGAAATTTTGAGGACAAAATTTTCTTTTAGGAGGGTAGAGTGTAACAACCCCGGTTTTCGAGAACGAGAGTTCTTTCTTGAAAGTACGGATTTCTCCGGAAGATCAGTAAGGGGAGAACGTCTGATGTATCATCAAGCATCTCAATCCTCATTGTCATTATATCATCTTTAAGCTAGAACCTTTTCTGAGGCGAGCTCGATAACGCAGTCACGAAGAACCTAGTTTTTGAACCATATTAGTTATGAGTTTTGATTCTGATTCTCGTATATAGTCTCAGTTTAGCAAACCGGACCCGATTCATGAGAGAAGAGAGATAATAGTATAAAATTATCATTATATTAGTATTAGAAGCTACTTGAATGATATTATAAGGTTACTTGGTCAGTTTTAGTTAAAAACAGAAAATCTGTTTAACCGGGTTCACAGTTTACTGGTGCAGCTGAGCACCAACACTCTCTGATGACTTTAGCAATGCTAAGGCCTCATTATACATGTTTTATTCACATAATAAATATGTTACTAGTGTCATTTATGCTAGTAGCTCAGAAAATATTTTTTAGAGATGTTTTTACAAGTGTTCCGATACATCTAGTTTTAGTAGTTATACACTTGAGATATTTTAATATTATTTTAACCCACCTCCAAGCCAACCAATAACAACTCACCATACACCCCCAAAACCCCCAAGGATGGTTCCTTTTCACTTTGTGGCCGAAATTTTCAAGAGAGAAAAAGAGAGAAAAGTTCTTTGTTCCAAATCTTCAAAGCTTGATTTCTGCTGAACTAAAACTCAAATCAAAATTCTAATCCAACCAAAATGATCCTCTCTTCTTTCTCTACATGATCATATGACTTATCAAGGCTGCAATCAAGGTGAGTTGGCTGCACCATCTCCCTTTTGATTCGGTTTCAAGGAAACATGCTTAAACATGTGTTTTCTTGATGTTCTTCCTTAGGAATCATGCTTAACTTGACTTGAGGGCCAAGAAACATGAATTTCCAGAAAATCTAAGGTTAGAAATCACTTCTTAACATGCTGAGTAAGATTTGGATAGTTGAGGGTTTTTGGATTTAAAGTTGTTCTTGATGTGATTTAGGAGGAAAAAATGCTTAAGGACCACCTGAAAGTCTAACCGAATTAGGAGCAGCAAAACCAGGTAGGGTGTGATGAAATTAATCTTTATTATTTGTGTTTGAGTTGTGTGAATGTTGTATGGTATGGATGTGCTAAAAATTGGTTGCATATATGATTGATTCTTGGTGAAAATTTGGTGAAATTTTGATGTAACTTGATGAAATTCAAGCATTGAGTTTGTGTACTTGGAGCAGCTGGAAACGAAACCCTAGGTCCTAAAATGAGGTTTAATTTGTGTTGAAATCATGTAGAAAAGATGGGGTTTTGGTGGCTGGGAATTTATTATGAATTATAGTAAAAAACGGGTAAAAATGGAGAAAAAATTTGAAGAATTTATGAAGAACATGAAGAACACTTTGAGTGTGATGAAGAACATGGAAGAATAGGCTTTAGATCTTAAAAAGGGAAAGGAAGTAAAAATTTTGGTGTTTGGGGGGTTATTTGGTAATTTCTGAAAGTTAGGGTGGTTAAAGTAGAAATATTAAAAGTTATGAGTGGTAAAAAGTGAATTCTAAAGGTTAAAAGTTAAAGAGGGGTAATTTTCAAAAATTTAATGATAAAATAATAAATAATAATAAAATATTAAATAATAATATTTAATTAAAAATAATATTTTAATAAAAATATTAAAATAATACAGAAAAGGCAGTTTTCTGTAAAAGCTTTAGAAAGACAACTTTAAGCGCAAAATCTCATAATTACCTTCATAAAACAGTTAAGAAGTGGTAATAAAATGTTAGTGAGGCAAAGATAAAGGAAAGATAAAAAGTTAAAGAAAAGGTAAAAACCAAAGAAAAGTCTGTAAGGTTTTAATGGCAGAAAAATAGACAGATATTAATGAACGAACTAGGGCAACATAGTTAGTCTTTGAGTTGCGACTAGGGTTAGGTATTATATGAAAAGTTAAACTGTTTCAGTATAGACATAATGAACCTATACTTGGCACAGGCTAACTATTCATACCGAAATTTACATAAGCTTTAAATACAGACGTTAAGCAGAAAAATTAGGGCAGAATAGAGAAACACAGAGAACAGAGTAATCAGACTAAAGCAAAGAGATAAAGAGAAGAAGAGTAACATAGATATATAGGAAACAATAATCAAAGAAAAGTAAAGAGATATAGAGAACAGAGTAACCAGAGCAGAGTAAAGAGATACAAAAAATAGAGTAACCAGAGCAGAGTAAAGAGATACAGAGAATAGAGTAACCAGAGCAGAGTAAAGAGATACAGAGAAAAGAGAAAACAGCACAGAGTAAAGAGATATAAAGAGAAGAGTAATATAATAAAGAGATATTTATATATATTAGTTGCTTGATGCAACCCAGAGCTATATTTATATATAT
>NC_029791.2:81058786-81062949 GCF_000816755.2 Arachis ipaensis
GCAGAATCTCATAATTACCTTCATAAAACACTTAGGGAGTGGTAAGAACATATTAGTGAGGCAAAGATAAAAGAAAGATAAAAAGTTAAAGAAAAGATTAAAACCAAAGAAAAGTCTGTAAAATTTTAATAACAGAAAAACAGGCAGGGATTAGTGAACGAACTAGGGCAACATAGTTAGTCCTTGAATTGCGAATAAGGTTAGGTATTATATGAAAAGTTAAACTGTTTCAGTATAGACTTAATGAACCTATACTTGGGACAGGCGAACTATTCATACCGAAATTTACATAAACTTTAAATACATACGTTAAGCAGAGAAATCAGAGCAGAATAGAGAAACACAGAAAATAGAGTAACCAGAGTAAAGTAAAGAGATAAAGAGAAAAAGAGTAATATAGATACAGATGGAAAGAGTAATCAGAGAAGAGAAAAGAGATACAGAGAACAGAGTAATTAAAGCAGAGTAAATAGATACAGAGAAAAGAGAAACCAGAACAGGGTAAAGAGATATAAAGAGAAGAGTAGTATAATAAAGAGATATTTGTATATATGTATTAGTTGCTTGATGCAACCCAGAGCTTCTATAGGGAAACTAAGTTACCTACAGCTATTTTTCGCTTCCCCATAGCTGAGCTGAGTATATATATATTTTCCTACAGTAAGCAGAGGCTATCTCAGATGAGCGGCTACTATTATAAGCGCATTTATTTAGGAACAGAAAATCGTATCCGGGAAATCGAGATTACTCGTGACTGGATAAATGTTGGGATTGTGGGCAGCCAACCGACACATGAGCTCATGGCCTACGCTAGAGCTAGACATGCATCATTCTTGTCTGTGCATCATTCTCTGTTGCATTCCTTTCTGTGTGTGATCTATTTCTTTATGTTTGTCTGCTTGTGTGTTATACCTGTGTTTTATCGTCTTGCATTCTGCTGTTTGTGTTCTACTTTCTGTTTTCTCTATTTTCTCTATCTATCTTTATCTTTTGTTTACTGCTTTGCTATACCCTATTACTCATCTGTTAATCGACAATGTGTAAATGAATGTAACTAATAACCCAGACCCTACTAAGAACTCCCTAGTTCTTACCCCTTCTCTCCCTTCTTCCCCCTCAGATGGAGACGGGCATGATATTCTATCAGTTTGAGGACCCTTACGTCTACGAGGATCCGGTACATCACAGTTACTTCATTATAGGATTGGAGCCTCGTATTAGACGATATGCGTTACCTAATCGAGCTTTTTAACATCCTCTGTCTAGCCCACATTTTGACCCTGATACTCCTTACGACTTTCCCTTATCCTGGTTACATCCTGACACACTTGGACATCCTTTTCCTGATGGTCCTGGACACCCTATACTAGCTCAACCTTTGATTGTGGTAGAACCTGAGCCTATCATTCTTCACGAGCCCAAGTTAGCTGGTGACTACGTACCTGTGATACCACCAGAGTGGGACTTTTCCCCTGATCCGATCCCGGACTTTCCACAGCCTGATGAGCCGGCACTACCGGACGATGGGGTAGTTCTTATTTATGCGAACGGACCTGTTCTCGCGAATGGTTTTGTACATAGTGACAGCAGTGTTTCTGGTGGATATTAGGGTATAGCTGTAGCTGCGGACGATGAGGAGGAGGAGGATCCTGAGATAAAGATAGAGCAGGATCAGGAGATGGGCGAGCCTCACAATGATCCTCCGAACGGCCACGTGTAGATATAGTTTGACAGCAGTAGGGGCATTCTTTTGATGATACTCTAGTCTGACATTATCTGTTAGTTAGTCTCTCACTTGTGTTAGTACACCCAAGAGCTAGAAGCTATATAGTGGTTAGGCTAGCCTGGGCGCCAGCTTGGCAGCTTTTTGTATGGGCCAGGCCCTGGGAGTGTCATGTATATATTAGCTACGTAGGAAGACGTGGATGTAAACTGACTTGATCTTTTGGGAACGCTACATATTTTGTTATAGTGTACATGATGTGTATTATCAGCTGTGTTCTATGTTTCTTTATTCCTCCTTTTTACTTCTCTCAATGTATGTTTATATTAACTTAGCACCACAACGATATAAAAAAAAGTTACTCGTAAAGTTGGCAATGTTCAAACAAGGAACAGGCTCATGTATTAAATAATAGTTAATAATTAAGAAGAATAAGTTGGTAACACTTGGCTTCTTATATGACTATGGCATCCTGGGAGTTGGGTCGTTACAACAAACTTATCTCAAAGAAAGATCGTCAAGCACCAATATAAATATACCGGAGCACCCAGGTATAACTCAAAGCCCTTGCTAACTGAAGCATCGGAGTCTCTTGCAGGTACCACCACCATGGTGATCCAGGATCAACAGCACTTCAAGACTACAAAAAGTCTGACACGACAGTCCCGATCATATCAGAAGATCTCGTCCGAGATTGACCTCAACGTTTTAGGTAACCCTCGGAACAGATAGTGAGATGCGAAACCTATTCAGAATTAGAGTATCATTAGCCCCATTTAGCAACTAGACTTGAGCTTAAATGATAACTAAAGTCTTAGGCATTTTCTCTTCTCAATCCCATGTTGTTTTGGTTGCTTGAAGACAAACAACAATTTAAGTTTGGTGTTTTGTGATGCGTGAGCATCTTGTACCCTTTTTCTTGTCATTAGTTGTTTTTAGTTAGAATTTATTAAATTTTATTATATTTCAGTGCAAAATCCTCTTTAGATACTACTTTAAGTTATTTTGGTGTTTTTATTATTTCAGGTAAAATTTGGGCAAATTTGGCATAGTTTTGTTCAAAACAAAGGAAGAAAGTAGATGCTGTCAACCCTGACCTCCTTGCATTCCAACGAGCATAACTTGAGCTTCAGAGGTCCAATTGACATGGTTCCAATGGCGTTGGAAAGCCAACTTTCAGAGATTTAGAATGATATATAATAGTCTATACTTTTTTTCTGGAATCATAGCCAAATCTGGCGCTAAACACCGACCTAGCTTTTAGCACCTAGAGGGGACAGAACCAGTGCCAGAACTTTCCCTTGCCGGCGTTAAACTCCAGAAAAATGCCAAATACAGATCAAACTCACCCAAAGGAGCATCTTTAGTGGGATTTAGCTTTTAATTGTTATCCTTTATGTTTTTTTTTTTTGTAATTTTTATTTACAAACAAAATCTTTTAGATTTATAACTGAATATTTTATTTTAGCTTCAAATCAAATTAGGTTATATATAAAAGGGAAAAGATTCACCCTTTATAGGGCAACCGTGATCTTCTCTCTTCCTTTCACTTGTTTTCAGAACCCTAGTTTCCCTATAAGTCATGAGCAACTAAACCCCGTGGTTAAGGTTAGGAGCTCTGTTTATTTCTATGGATTAAGACTATTGCTTTTCAATTTTAATTAATGTATTGATTCAATTTCAAGGATTGTTTCCACTCTTAATCTTATGAATTTGGGTGGAACGAGAGTATGACCCTTATTCTACTTAAGTTCTTGTGATTCTCGAGAGAGTTACCTCGCTTGAACAACAACTTGAAAACAAATTCCTCCTAAATTGCTAATTACATGAACTAATTGGGATATGTGACATATAATCCTGTTAGCTTTGGGTAATTAGGGATTTTGTGGCCATAAACTAGTTTTTGAACTTAACCCTCTAATCGAAATTAAGTGACCATAAGAGTGGCGGTTAATGAAGGTTAGAGGAGGCTAAATCACTAAGAGATTAGGGTTTAGACATTTACAATTTGCCATGGAATGAATCATAAATTGTTAAAATAATTGGTAAGAACTTTTAATCCAGAAAAGTAAACATCTCCGAAGCCTTAACTGTTTTCACTTACTGTTTTACACCAAACTCCTTATTTGTTTTCTTTATTTTCTTGTTTATTGCTTTATGCGCTTTCAACCATTAAAACCTTCTTTTGATTCGCCTAACTAAGCCAATTGCATAGCCATTGTTGTTCTGTCCGACAATCCTCGTGAGATGGACCCTCACTCAATTGAGGTATTACTTGGATGACCCGGTACACTTGCCAGTTAAGCTGTGCGAAATCCTAATTCTTAAGGATTTTATAAAGGAATAAGGATAAATATGAATAGATATTTTGATAAAATTGGAGGGTAGAATAATTTTAAAACCAAATATACTCCATTAAAAATATTTAAGAAGATTATTT
>NC_029791.2:81062959-81069475 GCF_000816755.2 Arachis ipaensis
ATTAATTTAAACTTTATTTATCATGAAACTCTATTTAATTACCTTTAGTAAAATAATTTTCTTAAAATAAAATTCTCAACAAATATAATAAATCACAAATAACTAATTATTTGATTTTCAAAAACTCAGGTTGTTACACAGCTACTATGTAAAACTTATGCTATACAAGATCCTCATATATATAGGGAAGGTCCATCTAATGGGGAAGTAAGGAAGGGGTAAAAACTGGGGGGTTCTTAGTAGGGTCGGGGGTAGTTAGTTAAGTTAGGATTATCACAGTTCAATTAATTCACAGCCAAATATATAAGAATCACAGAGAAATAGCCAGTCACAACAACTCAGAATATCATTAAGGAATGCACAAACACAAGAAGACAATCACAAACAATTTCACATTATCAAGTAAAATACAAATGTGCAGCAAGGATGATGCATGTCTAGTCGTATCGCAGGTAATGAGTTCATTTGTCAGTTTCGACCCACACCCGATGCAATCCGACTCGCAAGTCAGATAAGGCATTCCAGGGATATAACCTCTGCAAGTTTCTACTTCTTGCAGAAAATGATTCTCCAGCTGAAGTATGTCGAACATGACCTTTGCAAGTACTTGCAGGCGCTGATTCCATATTTACGGGTGTCCCTGCAAATCATTCATATACAAAGCCCACGATTTGTTAACATTTATCCTTCGTCACCATAACCATACTATAGTCACCCTCTCGTGACCTTCCCTTAATCACACATGTCGATTTATATTTTCTCTTTCTTTAGTCTTTTACTTTATAAATCTCAAAATATCGAATTATGTTTGCACTATTTTCTCTCCTTTTCCTAAATGTCTTGTGAAAAGAGAATTATAAAACTCTTTAATAATACTGTGTGTTTCTAATACTTTTAGAAAGTCTTATTACTTTACTTTTCTTTCTTATTAAATAAAAATTAACAAAAAACAAAATAATAGATTTAACAATAATAAATAAGAAGTATTAATATTTAATATTTTTATTTTTGTAATACAAAAACTAGCTTTATTAAAACTCCGAGCTTGTACGTATTTGTTTTTACCCCAACATTTTTAGCAAAATATTAATTAAATCTTACATATTTTAATATTTATAAAAGTAACCCATAATTTTTATAAAATATCCGTTCATCTCTGAACTCTTACTTATTACTCAAAATACCCCAAAACTTATATATTTACAAAATAAATCTTAACTTTTATCAAATAAAATTTCATTCTCCAAATAATAATGTTATATTGGTGACATGCACAACTCTTCTTGAAAATATATATGATTTTAAATCCGTTTTTGACCTTTATGGTCACCGATTTTTCACCGTTTTTCAGTTAATCTCTTGGACATCAAACCTCATCAATTTTTCTCAATAATTCTCATTCACAATAGCCCCAAAATCATCAAAATAACTCTAGCTGGGCTGTTCTTCCTGGCTGAACCATAATTCACAAGCAACAACAATAATTCAACAAAATTTCAACATAAACGTAATCAAATTCAACCAATAATCAATCAAACCAACAATCACTTATCACATTAACATTTAATCGGTGAAAATTTACCAAGTCCTACCTCTGTACAAAATCAAGAAAATAAACACTCCAGAGAAGCTTTTTGACCGAACATCTGAAAAGGATAACGTTAGAAATCGTCTATTCTTCTTTGTACACAAACTGACCGAACCATGGAAACTTGAGAGAAACTCCACCGTCAGCTTCTCCCAAACAAAAGTGACGTCAATGTAACACCCTAATTACCCTAAGTCTTACCTTATGCTGTAAAGGAAAGAATAATTAAATGCGACGATAGTTCTAAGACTTATATGATAATTAATATATATATATATAGAAAGGAGTAATAATACAAAAAGCCCGATGAAGAATTACAGCTCAAAAAAACTCTAGCTGTAGCCCATAGAGTATAAGCACGATACAAAGTTTTTGAGTTAAAATAACTTATACAACTTATCTCTCAAAGTCAAGCCTCTAAGGCAATCAAAGATACAAAAGTGAGAGTACTATGACAAAATATCCAAAAGTACAAAAGGTGATAAAAGATCCTCTGCTCTGCCGCCATCTCGCAACTCACCGAGGTGGGTTACGACCTGCAGTTGAAAAACAACAACAATTTATGGTATGAGAACCGGAGGTTCTCAGTATAGTATCAGTGCCCAATATGTAAGATATAAGGATTCGGGACTCCAAAAGCAATCCTAGGACTTCACATCGATACAAAATATTCAAGCTTAAAACAAGTAATTAACTTAAACCGTAAACAGGATAATCTAAACATAGAGGATTTCTAAATAATACCAAATCACACCGCTTTTAAAACAAGTGTGAATATGTGTGCTTTGTTAGTTCTTACTAGTTTTTAGGATTTAATTTTCTTGCTTCTTATTTGATTTTATTTTTTTATTTTCTCTTGCTATCATGAATTCTCACTTTGGCTATGAGTGTGATTACAACTATGTTGTAGGTAATGGGGGCTACAATGAAGATGTGTATCAAGAATGGGATAACCAAAGGTGGGAAGAGCCACATGCACATGATCAATCTTCATGGCAACAACCTCCACCAATAGACTATGAGGAAGAGCCATTCTTTGATGCATATCAATCAAATGGCTATGGTGAATCTCCTTGTGATTTTCAAGAACCACCACCATATGCCTATGAGTCATATCCTCAACATGACCCTCAACCACACTCACAAGCCTATTTTCAACAAACACACCTTCCAAGACATATTTCATATGAAGATTTGGATGGGATAGAGCAAGAAGTGAGTTCCCTTGGTGATGAAGATCAAGCATCAAACCTTAGTGGTGAAGAATCCTTTGAGCATGAAGAACCTTCTCCCAACGAGATGGAAAGCAATGTGGAGGTAAATTTTTCTCACCCTCCCTATTATGATTTGAGTAAAGGAAAAGGTTTAGATAAAATTGTTGAACAAAGGATTATAATTGAGAAGTCTTGTGAAGAGGTGGAAATCCTTAGAAAAAGGAGGATGGGAATTGAATACGCTTTATCAAAACTCTTGGAGTTGTCTTTGCCTAGGTTGCCATCTACTCCTTCATTTGAGTGGGTGAAATTTATTTCTATTAGCTTCATTATCCCACTTGAATATGGTTTGCTTGAAACGAATGGCCAACTTAGGGAGCTTTGTGGGATGAAGCGTAAATGAAAAAGGTTTTGTGGTTGGCATTGTAAATCAAGGCTCATTATGGTTGATGCATCAAACATGATATATAAAGGTTGGAGTAGTGCTCAAATAGATGGGTCTAGGAAGATTGTTGGCCACTATATAGAGAATTCACCTTACTCACCACCCGGTTGGACTAATAATGATGATCAACCTCAAGACGGGTATGAAAACAAAGTGTGGGATCCCGGATTACAAGAAGAGGATCAACTTTGGGAGCCCCAAGCTTGTGAAGAACTCCATCAAGACTTGGCTCAATCCATGAAGAATCTTGGGGCACAATGGAGAACCAAGCATTGGTGGGAGTTCCAAGATGAATACAAGCACAAGCCACCTTGATGAGGAGCTCCCCATAAGTCCAACTTAAGGACAATAAACAAAAGTGCTAGGTGGGAGACAACCCACCATGGTAAAATCCTTTCATTTTCTCTTTTGTATATATTGGTAGAATTAGCTTAATTTCATGTTTTGTTTAGTTAGTTGAGTATGTTTGGTAGTTTAAATATGTTAAATAAGGTTTTATGGTGTTTTGGTAGCTGTTTGGAGGTTTGGAATGCTTGGATTGGTGCAAAAACATAGAAAAAATTTTGAAAAACAGAGCACCATCCACGCGCTACGCGTACATGGCGCGTACGCGCACGTCCAGCATTTTCGACCATCCACGCGCGCGCGCCATGCGTGCGTACGCGTGGATTGAGAAGTTCCAACCTCCATACATTTTTCAGCGAGTTGTGCCTGCGCCGCGCCAACGTTGTGCCTCTGGCACAAACCCCACTTGCGCACACGCGCACACGACGCGTACGCGCCACTGTCGAAATAAGCCATCCGCGCGCGCGCGGCATGCGCGGATTTCTTTCTCCCATCCACTTTTCTTTTCTCCTCCTCTTTCCAATTCTTTCCTTCTCCTTTCTTCTTCCCTTCTCCTACCCCTCATCCAACACTTCCAAACACCATGGATAACCATTTATTTTAGTTAGTTAATTAGTTAGTTGGTTAGTTGATTAGCTAGTTTTAGTTTAGTTTTCATTTTATTTTCTCTCTTTTCATCATAAGTGTTGGAGTATTGACTTTGTTTACTATACATTGCTATATCCCTTATTTCCTAAATGCTATTTTAGCGTGAATGTTTTTAGATAATCTTTGTTGGATTCTATGATTGAGGTTATATTTTGTTACTTGGTTTTGAGTTCTTCATGCTTACCTTTTGAAAAATACCAAGTGATGAGAATTGTCTTTGAGCTTATAACTCTTTTGAATTGCATGTTGTAGCTAGCCACCATGTGATTTGGATCCTTTTCCCTCGATTAGGCAACTTCTTGATGGATGATGTTGGGCATTTACCTTAATGCATTGTGTTCATGATTATATCCATCCATATGTTTGACTTGAATGCTTTCATGCTTCTCTAATGCTTGTCTTACCTTACAAGCTTACTTAAAGCATCTCAAGCACACTAGGATAAGTGAAGTGCATGCTTCTTTTGTGACATAGCTTTTATGCTAATGTGTATTCTAAACCGCGCAATTTAGAATTCACACACCTAATATTTCTTAATGTCACACTAATTCACTCACCTCATTCTAGTGATTTACCTCATTCCAACAATGTATGCCTCCTTGCTTTTATATCTTCTCATCTTATAGTGTTATATTTTTGTTTTTCATAACGCATGCACCACAAGCAACCATGGAGGCGGAAGAAAGAACACATAGCAATCCGGAGAGTCGTCGTACCCCCTTGCTCATCTTTGAGTGCACCGAGGACGGTGCAAACTTTTAAGTGTGGGGAGGTCGTCCGACCGGTTGGCGATTTTGGGTGACAAATTTCTAATTCCAACACTTTTGCATTTCATTCTAGGATTTTAGGATTTTTACTTGCATTTTCTTATTTTTGCATATGCATACACAATAAGCTTAGTCAAAATAATGAGAATTTTTCAAGATTTCTATCTATAGGGCATGTCAATTGATTTAAGTGAAAACTTTTCATAGAACTTGCTTGAATTATATATATTATGGATCATGTTTTGAGCTAAGAACACAATCTTGTGAGACTTGAGCCTAATGATGTGGTTACATCTTATAACCACTTATTTTTCCTTCTTGTGTGCATTATTCTCTTTCTATGATTGTAATCTTTGATTTGTTTGATTCTTTATGTCCATTATTTTGTGTATTCATGCATTTATGTGATTGAGGCCATCATTTCATTTAGCTCACTTACCCAAATAGCCTACCTTTTATCTTCCTTTGTTAGCCAAATTTGAGCCTACGCTTAACCCATTTATTCTTTAATTTAGCACATTACTAGCCTTAAAGCGAAAAACAATAAATGTCCTTAATTTGGATCTTTGATTAGCTTAGGCTAGTGTGTGTGGGTATCATTCAAGTGTGGGACCCTTGGGACATTGGGTGAATAAAAGGGTAGTTTTGTAATGTTATTGGAAATATTGGGAATTGGGTACATACTCATGTATTGATCAAATGTAAAACCTTATGCATTGAGGTTCTTGTATATAAAAAGAAAAAATAAGAAAAACAAAAGAAAAAGAAATAAAAGTGAAAAAGAAAAACAATATGGAAAAGAAAAGAAAAAAAAATATAGAAAAAGAAAGAAAAAAAGAATAAAAATAATAAAAAAAAGGGACAAAATGCCCCAAAGTGAAGCTCAATAAGATCAATGCATAAGTGCTGTGAAATGAAAAGAAAATGCATGAGTATGTGCAAAAGTGAGAAAATGGGTAGTTAGGTTAGAACTTAATTGTATAGGATGTCATAGGTTAGGTGGGAAGTTTAAGCTTATCAAAGATTCAAATTTCAAGCTCACTTGACCAAATATGCATCCTACCTTGACCCTAGCCCCATTACAACCAATGAAAAGACCTCATGATACTTGTATGCATGCATGAAATAAATGTTGATTGTTAGAAGAAAAACAAATCTTGGAAAGCATGAAATAGAGGAGAATTGAGTGAATCAACCCTAAACACTTGAGCGAATAGAGTGCAAACACATTCTTCATGCAAGTTTGTAAAAATATTTAATAACTCAATTCAATTGTGGATTAGACTTGCTAGTCCTTAGCCCTTATGCATATATACTTCTTGGGAATTGATTTATTTTGACCAAGCAATTGCATTCATTTAGATAGTTGCATATAGGTAGATTGCATTTAATTAGTTTCCATTGAATAAATGCCATGCCCTTTGCTTCATTCTTGGTTTAAGCATGAGGACATGCTTGGTTTAAGTGTGGGGAGGTTGACAAACCCCAATTTGACGGTTTATCTTGTAT
>NC_029791.2:81069493-81138330 GCF_000816755.2 Arachis ipaensis
GACTAGGATTGACATAGCTCATTTGACTTTCCTTTACTACTAGTTAGAGGATGATTTAATGAGATTAATCCTTGCCAATTCTCATATTGTGGTTAGTGATTAGAATAGAGATCCTTGACCACCAACCCTTGCCAAGACCTTTTTTAGGCCTTAGTTTACTTTCTTGCCATTTATCTTTCATGTTTCTTATTAAAACCCCAAAAATAACTCACAACCAATAACAAAACACTTCATTACAATTCCTAGGGAGAACGACCCGAGGTTTGAATACTTCGGTTATTAATTTTAGGGGTTTGTTACTTGTGACAAACAATCTTTTGTATGAAAGGATTATTGTTTGGTTTAGGAACTATACTTGCAACGAGAATTCATTTGTGAAATTCTAAACCATCAAAAATCCATTCATCAGTATCCCACAGCCTTCACCAACCTATCCTCCACGCGATCCCATCAACACTGCCTACCTAACCTCCTCAGCACCAGTCAATCACAGATAATGCAAGCAAGTAAAACACAAGTAGTATACATATATAGCAGGTAAATCAACTAGTTTTATGCATGTTATTCAAATAGGCATAACTCAAGTAATCAAAGTAAGAAAGCATCTACAAGATGCATATCATGATTGTCTTTCCTATTTGCCTTTTTGCAATGACTAGGGTTATAGTGCCCTGCTCACTCTTTCTAGTGCACAGCACTTTATCTTGCATCCCAGGAGTTGTATGTGAATTGGAGACTGCCTCAGTCCTCACATCTCAACATAGGCGGGGGACTGCCTCGGCCCCTACGCGGGCATCGCTACCTCGACAAGCGGGAGACTGTCACAGCCGTTACACAAGCTGCATAGCGACTTACCATAACAATGCATGTCACAAATACATAATCTGTCTCACAGGTCATTGCTCATAGCACAAGTCTATTTACACTTTTCCCATTAACCATAATCATTCATTATAAAGTTTGAATCTCATCATCCATCTGCAATATCACAAGTTTATTATCAATCCGGCTCCCCATTAGCTCACAAGACGATTCCATCCAATAGACATACCAAGCCTAAGTCACCGTCTTCTAAACCTATATATAAATTCACTAATTTCAAATCATAAACCCATCTATACTAGTCTTAGGGCCTAATTACTAGCCACAAGTATTAATGAGAAGTTAAAAAAGTTTGGAAAGTTAGAAAACCCTTAAAAGTGAAGAAAAATACATTTTTAGCAAAACAGGAGTCTCGTGTAGACGAACCTCTGTCCCTCATACGCATGTATGGAAAATTGGGTGTCCGCACATGCGGCACCATGCTCGCATACGTGAGGGTTCCAAAATTCGCGTATGTAAGGGTAAAAATTTGGACTTCCACATACACGTGTAGTGCTTGTGTAGCCAGGCAGTGAAGAATGCCCGCGTCGCATGCACTGTGTTGCGTACACAACCCTTAGCAGACTTATAACTTTTGCACTGAACTTCAAACGTTTATAACTTTCTCTACAAAACTCCACTTTTCTCAAAATTTATATCATATTAAAGCTCTTAAAATCATTTTTAATTTAAAATAAAGATCACTCAATTTCAAAGTTTGAGGCTCAAGTTATGATCCACCAAAGTTCAATAAAAATAAGGTTTTGCAAATTCTCTAGTTTTCAAAGCTTTCAAAACCAAACCAATTCATATACATTCTAAATCATGTCAAAGCTCACCACTCAACACCCACAATCACATCCATATATTTGATCACTTACCAATTCACTTCCTATATCACCTTCACACCTAATCATCATTCAGTCTATTAATCCCTCAAATAATTTTCAACAACATCATACATCAATAATTCCTCATACATAAATTCATCATTTACCACCTATCATCACCATAATAGTCCTCCACCACAAATCATATCTCAACATCAATAACTCATCATCATGCAACATCAACTCAACAATAAACACCATTTATCAGTAACATCATTTCAACAATTATCAACAACCAATCCAATCATATCCTAAGGTCCACTAGCCTAAGTGTCACGAAACATTACATATTACATAGAGGAAACTGAAACCATAACTTGGTCGATTCTCAATATGCACCACAATACCAAATTGAGTTCCAACAAGCCTCAATCACCAACAATAATCCAAAGCTCCGAATCAACTCCAACAATCATAATTTCAAGCTATATACATATAATTTACAATAAATCAACCTAAGGTTCCATATATACACAAAACCACAAGGGATTCAAATATGCTCACCTTACCCAACATTTACTGGGACAAAACCTATAGCAATCAAGTGCTAGATTGTACCTAAATACCCAAAATCACTAAAATCACTCATTCACTATAACCAAAGTTTCGAATTTATTGGGAAAAGAAACCTAGGCCAGATAAGTCAAATTTATTACCAATTTGTTTAGTAGGTTTTATAGAGAATTTTGAGATGAACGCGTGGCTACAAATGACTCATCGATCGGAGCTCTGTAGCTCAAGTTATGGTCACCAGAAGTGATGCATGAATAGTGACCAAACCCTCACCTCTCCTCTCTTTCAATTCAGCGCCCCTTTCTTTGTTTTAGGGTAAGAATGAGCTAAATGCTCATTAAAAGGTGTTTATATATGTTTGGCTTGGGCTCAACTTGGGCCCAGTCCAACCCGATAGAGTTTTTGGTTCGTTTGGCCCAATTTTTGGCCAAACCTTTAGAATTTGCACCCGGTTTTTAACTTTAATTATTTTTCTAATTAAAATTTTGAACCTATCTTGGACAATTAAATTATTTTAATTAAGCGGTTAATTAATTGGTATTTTTACATTTTCTGGTCATAATAAAAATTTTTGCCCTAAAAAATGTTAGTCTCCACAAAATATGCGATGGTAGTTTCGGTCCATTCTGGCTCGGCTCTAAGCGACCTTAACCAGCAGAAATTCCTTTCCGCAACATCCATTGGAACCAATTCAAAATTCAATCAAACTTGGTTTTATTTTTCTCCAACTCCTAGTTCCTCAATTCCTTGCTAACCTTTAGAACGAAATATGCTTATATCCTCAGCATCGGCTTAAATTCACACTTACACCATTTATTCTTGTTTACAACGCCATGACTAAACCGACTTCAAGCCTATGCCGTACCCCTCCATCTCATTCTTAGCCCCCTCAAATCAACCTTAACACTACATCAGCATTTCAATTCAATGTTCTCTAAATCCATCTTACAAAACCAACAACTTATCTATTACAATCTAAATCGAAAGTCATCATGATCAAATATCACATTCCTTATCTTTCAAAGACGAATATTGTACTCACTTCTCACCCAAATCCAATTTACTCACCTACACACATCTCCACATTCATTTTGGAATCAATCTAATCTTACAGCTAAATCCAAACTTAGTTTCTCGGAAATCATTATTTTCATTAATCCACTAATCTTTCAGGTTTCAAAACCTAAGATATTTCCTATCACCATTCTACTACTCCTATTCGCAACCCTACCAATTCTAATCATAAAACATTTTTCATAGTTCCAAGTACTCATCCATCAATTTTCAACCATTCAAATCTTTCAAAACCTAACAATTCAAATTCATTCCACTATAATAAATCACAACAACCCAACAACAATTCATATACTAATCACAATTTCAGTACCATCCACACAATCACACTCATAACATACTCAATCATTCCAACACCTATAATATTCTATTCTCCATTTTCTCCACTCATTCAACAAAATCCCAAGGTCCACAATACCACCATACCTCCATACCATTTATTCTATATTTAATTAATCAATTCATTCAAAGCTTCCATTCAAAACTCCACCGACGTAAACAATTCAAACCTCCCTTAAGCAAACTAAACAACCAATGAATTTCTACTTATCAAAACTAAAATCAAATGTCAAACTCATCCAAATTCAAGCCTAAATCTCGCTCACTTATCTTTCTCATTTCGTCTTGTTTTTACACTTCAACATTTCACTAGAATTTTCCTTTCTCATTGGTACCTCCAAACAAACTCTAAGCTTTCCCAACCTTAACGACGACATTCCATAAGATAAAACTAAGCTAAAACTTGGTCCTAGCAACTATTATACCCAAAAATATTTGCTTACCTTTCATCGGAGGATCTGACCCTGTGCATCACGCTGATAAACACCATCTTTAGGGTTTATCATGTATGGAATTTGGGGGTTTTATCAATATTCTTTCACAATTATTCAGATAAAATGCATGGTTTTTTGTTTCCTTTCTAATTTTGCTTCATGGTTGAAAACATGCTTCTTTTACACTAAATATGGTATATTTTAATCCTCTTCCATTATCATTCGATGCCGTGATCTGTTTGTTACGTGATTTCAGAGTTTATAGGGCAAGGATGGCCTAGAAGAGAGGAAGGAAGCATGCATGAATGGAAGGAGCATGGAAAAAGGGAGCTTTGGAGCATAAGCAATGACTCGTACGCGTGCCTTACGCATACGCGTGGATGCGTGCTGCTAGGATCGGCGCGAAGTAGCCGGCGCATTCGCGTGTCTGGGCAAGAACCTCATGGACGCACACACGTACTTTGCGCGTATGCGTGGATTGTAAAAACTCCAAGGACGCGCACACGTGACCCATGCGTACGCGTTGGTGCTCGCATGTGATTTTTAAGTGAAATCGTGCTTGGCGACTTCACAAAGACTGTGGGGCTGAATCTGAAGCAATTTTGGCGCCAAAAGACTTAAAAGGACCAAGGGATGAAGGGATTCAGATCATTCACACTATTACACTTTTAATTAGTTTTCGAAGTTACATTTTTAGAGAGAGAAACTCTAACTTCTCTCTAGGTTTTTGCTTTCTCGATTTCAACTTCTCTTGGATCCATTGGTGAGATCTATTGTCAATTCAATTTTACATTGCTTCAATTTGTAGATTTAATTCTTCTACTCCTAATTTAGTGTTCTTGTTGCTCAAGTTACTTTGGATCTTAGATTTGGATCTTGTTATTTTGATTTCTATTAATGCATTGAGGTATTTCATGTTCATTGTTATTAATTATTTGATTGTTGTTAATTTCTTGTAGTGAATATCTTTGATTTGAATTTTCTTCTCAATTTCACAATGTCTCTCATTCTTGTTCTCCAAGTGTTTGAGAAAATGTCAACTTTAGCTATGGAGTAGACTTTTCATTCTTGGCTTGGGGGTTGAGTTATTGGAGACACTTGAATTGTCAATGTCGCTTGTTGATTATCAATTGGAAATTGCTAATTGATTTGCATGTCAATAAAGCTAGACTTCATTAGGGTTTGACTAGGACTTGTGAATCCAAATTGATTACCTTCACTTGACTTTCCTTCATAGTTAGAGTTGACTAAGTAGAGCAATAACCAATTGTTGTCATAATTGATGGAGATTATGATGATAGGAATTCCAATTCTCACCCCTAGCCAAGGCTTTTACAATGATTGATTGTCATTCACACTTATTAGCTTATTACTTTCTTACACTAAACTCCAAAATACCAAGACAACTCCTAACCAATGATGTGCATCTTAGGGCAACTCCTAGGGAGAACGACTCGGGACTCTACTTTCGGTTATTGATTTGAATTGTGGTGACACATTTTCTAAGTTTGATTCTGAGAACTGCGTGTTGGTTTAGACTATACTCACGACCGAATTTCATTGATAAATTCTTTACCGAGACAAAAATCTCGCATCAAAATGGCGCCGCTATCGGGGAGTTGCATATGTGTGCCATGTTATTGGTTAGTGTGAATATGTTGATATATGAATACTTGCATTTTCCTTGATTGTTTGTTTGTTTGATTGATAGTTAGGATTAGTCTTTGTTTAGTTCAATTTATTGTCATGAGCTCTATACTTCCTTCATTGTATGACGCGTTCACTACCGGATCCGAGCTTATCCACATTTGATATGGAAATCGAAAGAACTTTGCTTCATATTAGGCAAGGTTGGAGGCGGTTAGCCTTTGGAGGTGGTGAAAGGGTTTTTACCAATTCACCAACCATATCCGAGGTTGATTCCGAATCGTCATTCGAAGAAGGCACTATCTATTCTTCCGTTGATACTACTAATAGTTCTTCCATTGATCAAGGTACCGACACTATGGCCGCTCCAAGGAGAGTTACTCTTAAGGATGCAGGTGCTCCGGACATTGTTCTTCAACCTCTTCACGTGCTCCATCTAAACTTGAATGCTAATTTTGAGCTCAAGATCGCCTTGATTAATCTTCTACCCAAGTTTCATGGGCTTTCCGCCCAAGATCCTATTAGACACCTTAGAGACTTTCAAGGTGTATGTGCAACAACTAGGCGGGAAGGTTCCGACGAGATTGCTATTTGGTTGTTTGCCTTCCCATTCTCTCTTGAGGGAAGAGCTAAAGAGTGGTTCTATACTTTGCCTAGTGAGGTTGTTACCAATTAGGACTTGCTTAGAAGGGAGTTCTTAGACAAATTCTTTCCCGTGGAAGTGACGGATAAGCTAAGGAAAGAGATTTCATGCATTATCCAAGGTGAATTGGAAACTCTATACGAGTATTGGGAACGGTTTCGGAGGCTTCTTGACTCATGCCCCAACCACATGATTGACATTCAAGTGTTACTTAGCTACATTTGCCAAGGAATGAAACCTCAAGACAAGATCCTCTTGGATGATCCAAGCAATGGTTCCTTGACAAAGTATAGAACGTTGGAGGAGGAATGGCAACTCATAACCGACTTGGCCGAGTCCACCCAACACGCTAGACAAAGAAACAATCATCCAAGAGCCGTAAATGAAGTTTCTTCTAGTGGTATGACCGCCGCCCTTGCCCAATCCTTAGGTGAAATGACAAACATTCTTAAGCAACTCCAACTTGGTCAACAACAACCTCAACAACAACCTCCACCTCCTCAACAACAACCAAGTCAACAATTAGTTCCCCAAAGGGTTTGCAGAATTTGCTTTTGTTACTTTCATTACACGGATGAATGCCCAACTATCCAAGAAGACAATACCCTAGAGGCTACCAATGCCTACTATAACCGCCCCAACCAAGGGTATCATCAACAAGGAGGCAACTATGGTCAAGGAGGCAACTATAGTCAAGGAGGTAATTACAGCCATGGTTGGCAAGATAATTCCAACCAAGGATGGAGGGACAATTATAATCAAGGAGGTAGGGACAATGGAAGGAAGTAAAGATGGAACAACAACCACCAACAAAATCACTACCCACAAAATCCTCCATACCCTCAACAAAACCAAGGAAGAAACTACCAAACATACCAACCACCACACCAAAGACAACCACCTCAACCCAATCAACCACAAAACCCCCAAATCACCTATCCTTCCCCTTCTTCCAACTAAGATGAGACCCTCCGTTCCATCCTTCAAGGACAAAAAGAACTTCAAACCACCCTTGCCTCTAGTCTTACTGAACTTAGTTCCACCCTCTAAACTCTTCTAGCCTGTATGGAACCACCTTCTACTCCCACTACTCAAGCTTTAAGTTCAAGTGAACTACCCTCTCAACCTTTACCCAACCTCAAGGATGGCATCAATGCCATCACCTTGAGGTCCGGCACCAAGTTACAAGAGATAAGTCCCAAGGAACCAAGCCCAAGGAAAGACACTCAAGCAGAGGATGTGCTTGAGGTAGAAGAAATTGAAGAGGATGATGAAGTACATGAGGTAGTGATGCGTGAAAATCTTTCCTATTTTTCCTAGTGAATTTGCATTCAATTTGTTTAGTTCAAGAATTTATTATCTTTTAGCCATTATGGATGCTACTTTGAGTCGTGTGTAATTCTGTTCATTTTAGGTAGCACTCGGCTGGATTTGAAGGAGTTTTCACAGAAAAAGAGAAGAAGGCGAATGACGCTGTCAACCCGGACCTCTCTGCACTCAAACCTGAAGCGTAGCCCATGAAATGTGGCCATGAAGCAAGCAAGTGTGCATCTAAGATGGCACGAGTATGGATCATGCATGCATGTGGCGTTACTAATTAATAATGAAACAATTGAAGCCAAAAGACTGCATGCATATATTAGCGTGAATTAAGCTAATCAATGAATAAAGAATGAAGTTATATGATGCATGAGGTGTTTTTATATGACAACGAATAAAGAAACAAGGAAGCATGAACCGAAGGCACCAGATGAAGGGAACAGGCCTCCAAAGCTCTCGGCCCAAGTTAGGCGCCAGTCTTGACATATGGAGTGGTCCCCGCATCCATTAAGGATTGCACAAGTGTTTTTATTTAATTTTTGATTAAATCTTTTATTTTAATTACAAATAGGAAAAGATATTATTTAGTATCAAAAAATATATTTTGTATTAATTAGGATTAGATATAAAAGGAATCTACTCTCTTGCTCTTCTACCTCATTTCGCAATTTACAGTTTACCTGAATCCTTATTTTCTTTCTGAACCATGAGCAACTAAACCTCCACTGTTAAGGTTAGGAGCTCTGTCTATTGTATGGATTGATACTATTATTTTTATTTTTTAATTCATGTACTGATTTTTAATTCAAGAATTATTTTCGTTCTTTATCTTATGAATTTGGGTGGAACGGAAGTATGACCCTTGTTCTAATTGAGTTCTTGTATAACTTTGAAAAGCTCTTTACTTGAATAACAGCTTGAAAACATATTCTCCTAAATTTCTAATTATCTGGACTTAACGGAATACGTGACATATAATCCTCTTATATTTGGGTAATTAGGATTTCTGTGGCATATAAACTAGGATTGAACTTCACCCTCTAATTGGAATTAAGTAACCAAGGAATTGGCGGTTGATGAATTTTAGAGGAGACTAAAAAGGTCTAAGAAATTAGGGTTTAGTCACATATAGTTTGCCATGATTTAAATCTTGCATGATTAAAATAGTTAGTGAGAAAAGTCAATCCGGAAAATAGATAACTCTAATTAGCAAGCATTAACTTTTCTCACTAACTTTTTTAATCGTGCAAGAATTAATTCATGGCAAACTATATGTGACTAAACCCTAATTCCTTAGACCTTTTTAGTCTCCTCTAAAATACATCAACTGCCAATTCCTTGGTCACTTAATTCCAATTAGAGGGTGAAGTTCAATCCTAGATTATATGCCACATAAATCCTAATTACCCAAATATAAGAAGATCATATGTCACGTATCCCATTAAGTCCATATAATTAGAAATTTAGGAGAATATGTTTTCAAGCTGTTGTTCAAGTAAAGAGCTTTTCAAAGTTATACAAGAACACAATTAGAACAAAGGTCATACTTCCGTTCCACCCAAATCCATAAGATAAAGAACGAAAATAATTCTTGAATTACAAATCAGTATATGAATTAAAATAGAAAAATAATAGTATCAATCCATACAATATACAGAGCTCCTAACCTTAACAGTGGAGGTTTAGTTGCTCATGGTTCAGAGAGAAAATAAGGATTCAGGTAAACTCTAAATTGTTGAATGAGGTAGAAGAGCAAGAGAGTAGATTCCTTTTATATCTAATCCTAATTAATGCAAAATATATTTTCTAAAACTAAATAATATCTTTTCCTTTTTGTGATTAAAATAAAAGATTTAATCAAAAATTAAATAAAAACACTTGTGCAATCCTTAATGAATGCGGGGACCACTCCATATGTCAAGACTGGCGCCTAACTTGGGCCGGGAGCTTTGGAGGCCTGTTCCCTTCATCCGGTGCCTTGGATTTATGCTTCCTTGTTTCTTTGTTCATTGTCATATAATAACGCCTCATGCATCATATAACTTCATTCTTTATTCATTGATTAGCATAATTCACGCTAATATATGCATGCATTCTTTTGGCTTCAATTGTTTCATTATTAATTAGTAACGCCACATGCATGCATGATCCATACTCGTGCCATCTTGGACGCACACTTGCTTGCTTCATGGCCACATTTCATGGGCTACACTTCAGGTTTGAGTGCAGAGAGGTCCGGGTTGACAACGTCATTCGCCTTCTTCTCTTTTTCTGCAGAAACTCCATCAAATCCAGCTGAATGCTACCTAAAATGAACAGAATTACACACGACTCAAAGTAGCATCCATAGTGGCTAAAAGATAATAAATTCTTGATTAAACTGAACAAATTGAATGCAAATTCACTAGGAAAAGACAGAAAAGATGCTCACGCATCAGGTAGTTGAAGAAGAGATTGCCCAACAGAAGGATGGAACTTCTAAAGATGGAAATCTCCCGGAGGAAATTGCTCAACCAATTCCATTTCCTACATTGGCAAGGAGGACCAAGAAGAAAATAGAGCTAGACCCCAAAATGGTGGAGATGTTTAAGAAAGTGGAGGTAACTATCCCTCTCTTTGATGCTATCCACCAAGTCCCTAAATATGCCAAGTTTCTAAAAGATCTATGCATGAACAAGGAAAGAATTCATGAGTTAGAAACTATTCCATTGGGAAGCTCTATTTTGGCTTTGATGGGGGCAATACCGGAAAAGTGTGGTGATCCCGGCCCTTGTTTAGTCACTTGTACTATTGATGGTGTCTAATTCGTTGATTGTATGTGTGATCTTGGTGCATGCGTTAATATTATGCCTATTTCCATTTATCATATATTGAAGCTCCCACCGTTGAAGCGGTCGGCGGCTAGGTTTGTCTTGGCAGATAAGAGCATAATAACTGTGGCGGGTATTGCGGACGATGTGTTGGTAAACATAAAGGGGTTGCTATTTTCGATTGATTTTCATATCCTTGAGATTCCACCTAGTAAATCCGAGAGAACATCGTCTATCCTACTTGGGAAGCCATTTTTGAGGACCTCTAGGTTCAAAATGGATGTCTTTTCGGGGACCTATTCTTTTGAGATTGACAGAAGAGTTGTGAGCTTTAGTCTTGATGAAGCTGTGAGACACCCGCCGGAGAATCACTCAATCTTCCGGTACTAATTGATTGACAATAGTGTGGCCGAAGTGTATAATGCTAATCTTGATAAGAGTATGATTCAAAGTCCAAGTGTGGGGAACCCCTATGAATGTGAAGAGAACACCTTGCCCACTCCGGTCTTACCGGATGTTCAAATGCATAGTCAAGCACAAAGTGTAGAATTAAAACCACTTCCACCCTATCTAAAGTATGCCTATCTTGATGATGATCACAAGCTCCCGGTAATTGTTGTGAAGGAGCTTACCTTCGACCAAGAGGAGAAGTTGCTTCATGTCTTGAGGAGGAACAAAAAGGCTACATGGTGGAGCTTGGCAGATCTAATAGGCATAAGCCCTCAAGTATGCGAGCACCGTATTTTCTTATATGAAGGAGTTAAACCCATTCGGCAACCTCAAAGGCATTTGAATTCTACCATTCTAGAGGTTGTAAAGAAGGAGGTGACCTGGTTACTAGAGGCCGACATCATCTACTAGATTTCGGATAGTAAATGGGTGAGCCCCGTTCAAGTCATTCTAAAGAAGTCTGGTGTTACTACAATCAAGAATGAGAGTGGAGAGCTCATAAATACAAGGGTGCAAAACTCATGGAGGGTATGTATTGACTATCGGCATTTGAACACAGCCACTAGGAAGGATCACTTTCCATTGCCGTTCATCGATCAAATGCTTAATCGATTGTCTGGTAAATCTCATTACTGTTTCTTAGATGGCTGTTTTGTGTATTTTCAAATCCACATTGCTTTAGAAGATCAGAAGAAAACTACTTTTATATGCCCCTTTGGAACTTATGCCTACAAGAGAATGACATTTGGCTTATGTAACGCATTGGCAACTTTCCAAAGGTGTATAATGAGTATATTTACGGATCTTCTAGAACATTGCATGGAGGTGTTCATCGATGATTTTAGTGTCTACGGGGACTCATTTGATCTTTGGTTGGACAACCTTGCAAAAGTATTAGAGAGGTGTACTAAATCAAACCATATTTTAAATTTTGAGAAATGTCATTTTATGGTTAGACAAGGTATTGTTTTAGGACACATTGTCTCTAATAGTGGTATTTCTGTGGATCTGGCAAAGGTCAATGTTATATCTAGTTTGCCTTACCCCTCTTCCGAGAGGGAAGTCCGTGCATTCCTTGGTCATGCAAGTTTTTACCGGCGATTTATTAAGGACTTTAGTAAGGTGGCACTACCTCTCTCTCGATTGTTGCAAAAGGATGTTAAATTTGATCTAAGTGAAGAGTGCATGGAGGCTTTTGACAAGCTCAAGATTGCATTGACCCAAGCTCCCATTGTAAGAGGGCCTGACTGGAGTCGGCCATTCGAGATAATGTGTGATGCATCAAACTATGCGATGGGAGCCGCGCTAGCATAGCGTGAAGGTAAAAATCCTTATGTCATTGCATATGCTTCTAAAACTTTGGATGGAGCCCAATCCAATTATATTACCACTGAGAAAGAGTTGTTAGCTATCGTCTTTGCTTTGGATAAATTCCGAGCTTATTTACTTGGCTCAAAGGTGGTAGTATACTTGGATCATGCGGCATTGAAATATTTGTTGGCCAAGAAAGAGTCTAAACCAAGGTTGATAAGATGGGTTTTGCTTTTGTAAGAATTTGATCTAGAAATCCAAGATAGGAGTGGTCGTAAAATCTAGTGGCGGATGACTTGAGTCGCCTTGAGCACACAAAGGGCGATCCCACTCCTATTAATGATGCCTTTCCCCTTGAAGGCTTACAAGCAATCTCTGAAGTAATCCCTTGGTATGCACCTATTGCCAATTACTTGGTGGCTCGCACCTTTCCTCCCAATCTCTCCAAGCATAAAAAGGATAAGCTTAAAAGCGAATCCAAATATTATGTATGGGATGACCCGTACCTTTGGAGATGTGGTGCAGACCAAGTAATTCGAAGGTGTATCCCACAAATGGAATTCCAGTCTATCTTGGAGGCATGCCACTCCTGTGATGGAGGTGGCCATTTTAGACCTCAAAGAACTGCAAGAAAGATACTAGACTGTGGATTTTGGTGGCCTACACTTTTCAGAGATGCATCTCTCTTTTGTAAATCTTGTCCACAATGCCTTAGATTTGGAAATATCTCCAACAAGGCATATTGGGCCGTCAAAGAATGCAACTCAAGTTTGGGGGGGGGGGAGTCGAAAGAAAGCTACAGCTGGTGGAATTAGAGTGTCTTAGATTGGAAGCCTACGAGAATTCGAGGCTCTACAAAGAGAGGATGAAAGTAGTGCATGACAAGAATATCTGAAGAAGAGAGTTTAAAGTCGGAGAGCTTGTCCTTCTCTACAACTCTAGATTGAGGTTGATGCTTGGAAAGTTAAGATCAAGATGGGAAGGACCCTATAGAGTGGAGAAGGTGGAGCCTTATGGGGTTTATCACTTGCGTCATCCTTCAAGTCCCATAATCTTCAAGGTTAATGGTCATCGTCTGAAGCTATACCATTGGGAGAAGGTGAAAAGCAACAAAGAAGTTGAGGTGTTCCTCCTAGAGGATGCACCAGAAGGCGAAGAGATATGAGAACATGACCGTCCAACTTAAGGACGTTAAAGAAAAGTGCTAGGTGGGAGACACCCCACCATGGTAAGATCTTCCTTTTTGTACCTTTTGTATATAAGTCTTCAACTTTTGGATGCTTTTTGTGATTGCTTAGCTTTAGAAGTTGTTTAGATAGACTTGATTTTGGTTGACTTAGTTATGATATTCATGAAGATTGTCATTGATCTTGGTTAGGTTGGTCTCTTAATGTTGAAGAAAATACTTCATTTTGACTTTTGTATGAATTTTTGAGTGTTTTTGATCTTTTTAGCTTGAATGCCTGCCAAGATTATGCTGAAAATAAAATTCTACTTGTTTATGAAAAAAAAGGAAGGGGGGGGGGAATCCACGCGCAAGCGTGCTAGATGCGTACGCGTCGATGGCATGTTTGCACCCTTGGGCTAAAAACCCAAGAGTTATGCCAACATTGTGCTAACATTGCGCCCCACACCTGACGCCCATCACGCGTGCGCGTCGCTTGCACGCACGCGTCCCTTACTGTTTCGCGCTATCCACGCGTACGCGTGGGAGATGCGTATGCGTGGTTTGCGCAAATTGCAACTTTCTGGTACTTCAACCTGAGAGTTGTGCGAACTTCGCGCGAATACTATGCTGGGACCGTAACCCTTACCCACGCGTACGCGCATGGCACGCGTACGCGTCGTCTTTCATCCTGGCCACTTGTGCGTGTGCGTCTATGACGCGTACGCGTTGACTGTTCTGCAGCCAACTCTTGGTATATTTTTCCGAGAGTTGTACGAAATTCATGCTGACACTATGCGAAACGGGCAACTGATCCCACGCGTGCATGTGATTGTACGCGTACGCGTCCTTTCCCATCCTGCTACCCACGCGTACGGGTGGGCGACGCTCGCACATTGATGCGGGCGGAAATTGGCGAGTTAAGAATGATTATAAAATATGTGTTGCAAGTATAGTTCTCAACCAACCAGAAATCCGCTCATCAATTTAGAAGGGTGTCACAGAAATTAAAATAAAAATACTGAGAGTATGAGTCCCAGGTCGTCTCCCAACAAGTTGAGAAAAGTGTGCTATTTTATTAATCAGATGTTTTCAAAAAGGTTTGAGTTGAATGGCAGAAAATTAAATTAGAGAATTTATATAAATTTAAATAAAAGCCTTGAATGGGAGTTGATTAGTTGGAAGCCCTATTCTTGTTGCAGTACTCTCAAGACTAATTGATAATTGGGGATTATTCTGTTTAGTTGTCCCTCACTAAGTAAGGGAAAGTTAAACAAGTTGGAATGCTATCTCTATCCACAAGTTCTAATCTGCTCTTGGGAGGATTGGTGTTAGTGACTAGAGAGCAATCCAACAATAAACCCAACTACAACCTTTCTCTTGAGCATCTCAACTTCAAGGGTTTCTTTCAATCAACTCCCCATCAAGTTAGGGAACTACTCGCTCATTGTAAATGTAAAATTCATAACATAAGAAAAGGAATTAAAGAAAGACATAATAAATAATGATCAAAAGATTAATTAAAAATAAAAGTAATTCTTGTATTGATAAATGCTAAAATAATCCAATGGTAAAATTAAGTAAATTAAGGAACATGGAAGAGTAAGAGACAAGTAAAGAGAACGAACTAGAATGTCGAAGTCTTGATGAGGCAATAACTCTTCTCAATATCCCAATGCAAAAACAATGAACATAACAAATCCTGAAAACTATGAATGTGTAGAGAGAAAACCTAGAGGAGAGGAAAACTAGATATAAAAACTTAAACTATGCGGAATGAATGTTGTTGCTGGTTTCTGCAAGTTCTCTGGCTCTAGTCTGCTTTTCTGGGCCGAAAACTGGGTCAAAATAGGGCCCGAAATCGCCCCCAGCGATTCTGCAGATTATGCAGATCGCGCATGTCACGCGGTCGCGTCATCCATGCGGTCACGTCATTCGGCTTTCTGCTTTTCCACGCAGTCGCGTCATCCATGCGGCCGCGTCACTGCGATTTCCTTTCTTTCGCGCGGTCGCGTCATCCATGCGACCGCGTCGCTTCTCGCTGGTCATCTCCTCAATTTCTTATGTTCCTTCCATTTTTGCAAGCTTCCTTTCCAATCTCCAACTCATTCATGCCCTATAACGCCTGAAACACTTAACACACAGATCACGGCATCGAATGGAATAAAAGAGAAATAAAATACATAATTAAAAGTCTCTAGGAAGCAAGTTTTCAATCATGCAATAACTTTAGGAAGGAATTATAAATGCATGCTTATTTAACGAATAAGTAGGTAAAGATCATGATAAAACCACACAATTAAACACAATATAAACCATAAAATAGTGGTTTATCAACCTCCCCACACTTAAACATTAGCATGTCCTCATGCTTAGTTGAAGGAGATAAAATGAATGAGTAAGAACATGTAAAACCTATGAAATGCAATGCAACCTATATATATGAATGCAACTATATGATTTTTGTCCACTTGATCAAAAGTAAGTAAGCTCTTCAAACCAATTACAAATCAAATTCCACTAACTCAATTCTTATACAGTAAGAACAGATAAAAATGCAAGAAGATAGCTCATGAAAGTAGGGAACATAGAAATTCAAGTATGGAACCCTCACTGATGATGTATGTACACTCTAGTCTCTCTAGTGTATAGGGTCATCACTCTATCCTTCTCTAATCATGCTCTCTAATTTTTGTTCTTCTCCTAACCAATCAACAACATTTAATATACCAATGCAAACATCATGAGGTCTTTTAAAGGTTGTAATGGGGCCAAGGTAAGGGTAAGGATATATATATGGCTAAGTAAGCTTATAAATTGAATCTTTAATTAACCCAAGCTTTAACATAACCTATATATATTCTATATAACTTTAGAATTCATACCTAGCTACCCAGAAATCCCTTTCACATCCATACTCATGTATCAACCTTTTATTTTAATTTTATCATACATGCATTGATCTTTGAATGCTTGACTTAGCATTGGGGTGATTTTGTCCCCTTATTTATTTGTGGAATATTTTTGGAATTTTTTTTTATATAAACATAGAAACATAAAAATAACATAGCTTATCAATGCACATAGAGTTTTAATTCTTACAGTTTCACATGAGTAGGTATCCAAATTCCATAATATTATCATGATTCATTCCCTTATTATCTTTTGCTTCCACAATTTCCCATACTTGGATAACACATACAATTCTATCTTAAGCTAACCAAAGATTCAATTTGGGATATATAATTATTTTTCCGCTTAAGGCTAGTAACGTGGTAAAATGTAGAACAAATGGGATTTAAAGGCTCAAAGTGGCTAACAAAGGTAATTGAAAGGGTAGGCTTTATTTGGATAAGTGAGCTAAACAAATAATGGCCTCAATCATATGCAAACATATAAATATAATAAATATTGGACATATAGGATGAAACAAAATATAGATTACAATCAGAGTGAAGTAAACACACAAGAATAAAATAATTATGGTTAAATAATGTAACCATTCATAAAGGCTCAATTCTCACAGGTTGTGTGTTCTTTAGCTCAAAAATCATGTTCCAAATACAACTTCAAGCAAATTTAACATAAAATTTTTAATTAAAATTAGTGAAATTTTGTTCCAAGGATAGGATCTTAGAAGAAACTCATTGTCTTTTCAATCAAGCAGAATATGCATGCAACTAATCTATTACTATGCAATTTATCCTATTCTATAAAAGAAAAATCTAACTAAATATCCTAATTTATTGGTGCTAGGGAAGAGAAATTACCTCCGGAAGTCAGGTAATGACCGACCTCCCCACACTTAAGGCTTTGCACCGTCCTCGGTGCCATCTGTCAAGAACAAAGGTGGGCTGGTAGCAGTATCTCCACAGTCGGGACCATCATGGCTCCCTGTGCTGGTAAAAGAAGTGGAGTCCGGGGTATCTGAGTCCTTAAATTTTCCCATGATAAGCTCCTTGAGGTATGTGAATCGGCGCTTGTTACGATGCTCTCTCATCTTAGCTTTGTGTTCTTGCTGATCCAACTTTTCAAGTATCTGCTGGAGCAGTTGGGCTGTTGTAGGTGCTTGTGGTATTGAAGAAGGAATATCTTCAACTGGTTCAGTGGGCTAGCTGGTAGTGGCTGCTGGAAGTCTAAGGTACTTCCCGTTGGGGACAAACTGATCATCCCGTGGAAGCGTGGCTTTGGTGTCCCCAGCTCTGTAGGAGACTCCAGCTGCTGAGACAAGATCTGAGACCAGGGCGGGAAAAGGTAAGTTGCCCACGATTTGTACGTGTCCCATGGCATTCCGGATGTGTTTGGATAGATTCAGAGGTTGGTCTGTAAGGATGCACCATAGTAGAACGGCCATGTTCGCAGTGAAGGAGGACTCATGAGTGCTCGGAAACACGTAATGGGACATGATCTGTGCCCATACGCGAGCCTCCAAGGTAAGTGCTGAAGCCGATATTCCCTTAGGGCAGGTACGATGGTATCCGTAGATCCATCGGCTGCCAGGTTGTGCGATAACTCTGAGAACGGCGTCCCAGTCAAATTGGTACATTTGACGCTTGAGTGTGGCTTCTTGAAAGGCATCCAATCCTTCTGGAATAGGGGAAGACTTAGAACATTTTGAATGGCCTCTTCTGTAAAGAGGACTTGCTTCTGACGGACGTAGACAGACTGCAGGGTTGGCAGGTGGAAGTTGGAGTAGAACTCGACTACCCAAGAAAGATTGACCTGCCTTGGCTGTCTCTGTAGGAAATCCCATTGTCTTCGGCAATTTGCGGCTCAACAAAGGTAGCAATATTGGGCGGGAGGAGAAGAAGGTATTCATTGTTGTAGTTCCTTTCTGCCAGGATGGGGAACATCTGCTCACAGTAGCGATTGGGGAATCGCGCAGTGTCTTTTGCTGGGAAGGCTTTTTCTTTATCATCAACCTTTATGATCCTCTTAGTTTTCTTTGTTGAGGGCTTTACCACAGTTGAAGAAGGTTCAGCCACTAATGCTCTCTTTGTACCTCTTCTTGCTGGTTGTTTGGGAGTAGCTTTCTCTTTTCCTTTCTTGGTGGCCATCCTGAAAAAGGGAAGAGAAAGTAGATTAAATTTAAAGGGATAGAGCAAGGAAGAGAACGGAAGGGATGGTTATAAATGTACATAAAAACTTAAATGATATTAACACACGCTCATGAGTACATGTGAAAACTCATTAATGGAAAATAACTAGTGCATATGATGACAAGTGAATGCAAGGTGTTTATTGGCATGCCGGCAAAGGGCATGAGTAGCATAGATCAAGCATCACTGGAAACAAACCATCACATTTGTATTGACAATTAAATTCAATGAATAAAATGGTAAAGGGAATTCGTGAAAAGCAAGCATTGAATATTAGAGTAGAAAAATGTAGAGAAGTTCATAATGCCATATGGGCTTTTTCACAAACACATAACATGCATGTAGAAGAAGCTTTTGAAAATAAGGATTTGAACATGCAAGTAATCCCTTAAAAGGCAATATATAATTGTCAAAAAAATTTACAACAATCCACAAGCATATAAAAAATAAATAATGACTCACATAAATTGATAACACCAAGTAAAAAGCGAAAAGAAGGAAAAAGAAAATATGAATAATGAAGGGAAAAAAAAAGAAAAGAAGATGACATATAAAAATAAGAAGAACAATAGAAAAGTAAGGAGGGAAGGAGAAAGAAAAACCTTGTTAATAGGGGTGAGAGAGAGTAAAAGGTGAGAAAGAAGGAAGAAGGGAGGAAGGGAGGGAGAAAAAATAAGGAGGGAAAAGAGAAAATAGGATTTGGGGAGAAAAAGATATGATAATTGGGAAATTAGGGAAAACTGTGCGGCGCAAGTGACGCGGTCGCATGGGGTACGCGGTCACGCGACTTGCGCTTAAACTCAATGACGCGATCACGTCGATCACGCGGTCGCGTGACCCGTTTTAGGCTAATGGCGCGAGGGTAGCCTCGCACTCGCATAACTCTCTGTTCAAAATCATATTAGTGCCAAATTTTGGGTGATGCGATCGCATGGGGCATGCGATCGTGTGAGTGGGCCTTCAGAAGGATATGACGCGGTCGCGCGGGGCACGCGATCGCGTGAGAGGGATTGCGCGTCCAGCGCCAGTCCAGCACCACTCTAGCACAACATTTGGCTGTGCACCCTTGTTACGTCGAAATCCAGGTCACGCGGTCGCGTGGGAGACGCGGTCGCGTGGGAGGCCATTAGTCCCATATGACGCGGTCGCGTGGGACGAATTGTGCCATTGGCACGCCTCCAGCCCTGCTCCTACGTAACTCTCTGTTCATATTATTATTGTCTCCCAGCTCCCTGCGACGCAGACACGTCAATGAAACGGTTGCGTCGCGTGATTTTTTTTTTGGATAAAGGTATGTAAATGCAGATGCACGAAATGTACTAATGAAGAGAAGAGTTATTGAATAGGAAAATTAAAAATAAAGAAAAGAACAATCATACCATGGTAGGTTGTCTCCCACCTAGCACTTTGCTTTAACATCCGTAAGTTGGACGCTCCACTAGCTCAGTCTTCAGCTATGTGGGGATCTTCCAAGAGGAAGATCTCGAGCTCCTTGTTTTTCTTCAGCTTCTCGCCATGGTACAGCTTTAAACGATGTCCATTAACTTTGATAGGTTCAGAGCTTAAAGGATGACTCAGGTGATAGACTCTGTACGGTTCGGCCTTCTCTACTCTGTATGGACCTTCCCATCTTGATCTCAACCTGCCTGGCATGAGCCTTAGTCGAGATTTATAGAGGATGACTAAGTCCCCAGGTTGCAACTCTTTCCTCTTGATGTGTTGATCATGTACAACCTTCATCTTCTCCTTGTATAGTCTTGAGTTCTCATAAGCTTCTAGGCGAAGGCTTTCCAGTTCCTGCAGTTGCAACTTCCTTTCAGCTCCGGCTTTTCCAATTCCCATGTTGTATTCCTTTACTGCCCAAAAGGCTTTATGCTCTATTTCAACAGAGAGATGACAAGCTTTTGCATAAACTAAACGGAAAGGACTCATCCCAATGGGTGTTTTCTATGCTGTTCTGTATGCCCAGAGTGCATCTTGTAGCCTGGTGCTCTAGTATCTTCTATGAGGTTTGATTATCTTTTGCAAGATACGCTTTATCTCTCTATTTGACACCTCGGCTTGCCCATTAGTCTGAGGATGGTAGGCTGTTGCAACTTTATGAATTATCCCATGCTTCTTCATTAGTCCTGTTAGTCTCCTGTTACAAAAATGGGTGCCTTGATCGCTCACGATTGCTCGTGGTGATCTAAAGCGACAAATAATATGGTTTCTCACAAAGGAAACAACAGTGTTAGCATCGTCAGTGCGGGTAGGAATTGCTTCCACCCATTTGGAAACATAATCCACAGCTAACAATATATAGAAATAACCATTAGAATTTGGAAATGGACCCATGAAGTCAATGCCCTAAACATCAAAAATTTCACAAAAAAGCATAATTTGTTGAGGCATCTCATCCCTCCTGGATATATTACCAAATTTCTTGCATGGAAAACAAGATCTACAAAATTCAGCAGCGTCTCTAAAAAGAGTACGCCACCAGAATCCACAGTCTAAGATTTTTCTAGCAGTTCTTTGAGGGCCAAAATGTCCTCCACTCTCAGATGAGTGACAGGCCTCTAAGATGAACTGGAATTCTGATTGAGGTACACACCGTCTAATTATCTGGTCAGCACCACATCTCCATAAATATGGGTCATCTCATATATAATATTTGGACTCTCTTTTTAGCTTGTCTATTTGATGCTTAGAAAAGTTTGGAGGGAAAGTGCGACTAACTAGATAATTAGCTACAGGTGCATACCAAGGGACTATCTCAGATACTGCTTGCAGGTTATCAAATGGGAAATTATCAGCTATAGGAGTGGAGTTATCTGTAATATGTTCAAGGCGACTTAAGTGGTCCGCCACTAAATTCTGGTTACCACTCCTGTCCTTAATTTCTAAATCAAATTCTTGTAATAGCGGTATCCAACGTACAAGCCTTGGTCTGGACTCCTTTTTAGATAATAAATACTTTAGAGCTGCGTGGTCTAAATACACTACCACTTTAGTACCAAGTAAATATGCTCGGAATTTATCCCGAGCGAAAACAATAGCAAGAAGCTCTTTCTCAGTAGTAGTGTAATTCGACTGAGCGGCATCTAAAGTTTTAGACGCGTAAGCAATAACAAAAGGGTCCTTACCTTCACGCTGAGCCAGTGCTGCTCCTACTGCATGGTTGGAAGCATCACACATTATTTGAAATGGTTGGCTCCAATCTGGTCCTCTTACAATTGAAGCTTGAGTCAGTGCAGTCTTCAGCTTATCAAACGCTTGTTTGCAATTTTCACTGAACTCGAACTCAATATCTTTCTGCAGTAGCCTGGATAAGGGAAGTGCTACCTTACTGAAGTCCTTAATGAACCTCCTGTAAAAACCTGCATGGCCAAGGAAAGAACGGACCTCCCTCACAGAAGAGGGGTAAGGTAAACTAGAAATAACATCCACCTTTGCTGGATCTACAGAAATGCCAGTATTAGACACAATGTTATGACCTAATTTTCAGTACGCCTAGGACATACCAGAAACCGAGTGCTACCAATTTGTCATCCTAATTATTATCTATTATTTATTATATGAGCCTGATTCGTTGTTAAAAGCGTAGTTAGTTAGTGAGGTACTTTTTTTTTCCTGAAAACGTTTGGATTAATAAACATAATCATTTATAATCAATTCACAAATAAAAAACAGATAAAACAGTTATAAACAATCACACATAAATTCATCACAAGCAGCTAACAACATTCAGTGATCCAGCCTTTATTAGAGTATAGACTTTTAGTTAGAACACCCCTAGATATAGCTAGATAATAACTATATACATATACATACATACAACATCCCAGGTCCTGACCTGTTCAAGAGGTCCCTAAGCTGGCACCTAGGCTAGCCTAGACTATATACTCGCCTAGTCCCTCTAAACTACTAAAGCGAGGGAAAGTACGTTCTAGGTCTTCAAAACTCAAGTCAGGTGGAACGTCACCAAAAGGTAGAACATCATCTACTACTCCTCTGCACGATCAGACATTGCCATAGGACGTCTCTCTGGTACCTCATCAAGTAGCCACACAACAGGAGTCTCGTACACATTATTTAAGTAAAAGTTCACATACAAATGGGGTGCAGACATTGGCTGGTCTCACAGTATATACATATAAACAAAGAACGGGATTCACCCTAGACTCAGAAGACTACCTAGAGCGGAATCCTTTTTACAAACGGTCATCAGTAGATTACGGAAGGGTACTCCTGCTTCCATCTGAAGGGGGAAGGGAGAGAGACGGGGTAAGAACTGGGGAGTTCTTAGTAGCGCCCGGGATATTAGTTAAGTTCATTAATTTCGTGTTGTTTTGCAGGTAAATAGCAGAATACAGAAAGTAGTAAATAGAAGATACAGATAAATAGAGAAGATAGAGAAAACAGATAGTAGAACACAACAGAAGAATACAAGAAAATAACACAACCACAAAGAATAGAATACAAACAAACAGAGCATACATTCATTCAATAATCATAACAGAGGAAATGCACAACCAAGTATGATGCATGTCTGTCCTATGCAGGCCATGAGCTCACCTGTCGGTTTACACCCTGCAACCCGACATTACCCAGGAACTAGTCCTAGATATGGCTTCCCTTTGTGTCCTTAGTGCATATGTGTCGGTGGTAAGAATACCACTCTTTCGTGACTACCGGCAGTCGGCGCAAAGCCCGACCCCATAATATACGCACAAGGGGAAACAGTGATCCTCAGTTCGTGGGCGTCCCCGAAATCAATTCACAAACAAAACAATGATCCTCAGTTCGTGGGCTATACCCGAGATCAATACTCAAAAATATAGTAATCTTCAGTTCGTGGGTTATACCCGAGATCAACATACAACAACAAACACGATCCTCAGTTCGTGGGCTATACCCGAGATCAATACTCAAAAATACAGTAATCTTCATTTCGTGGGTTATACCCGAGATCAACATACAACAAAACAACTTTCTGTAGGTGAACTTCGGCCTACAGAAATAGCACTTCTGTAAGTGAACTTCGGCTTACAGAAATAGCGCCCCTGTAAGTGAACTTCGGCTTACAGGTATCACAACTCTCTGTAGGTGAACTTCGGCCTACAGGAGCAACACCCTGAGATACACAATTGATATTCACTGCAGGTGAACTTCGGCCTACAGGAATAACAACTTACTGTAGGTGAACTTGGGCCTACAGGACCTCTAGGGCCAATAGAAAAGCATCAGATGAACATATAATAGAACATCATGCCACAAGGCTTAACTCTTTATTCTTATACTCTTCTCCTCTATTCTCTTTGTTATATTACTCTTTTCTCATTATCATCATTCAATATCATTCTCATTATTCACCATCACTTTCACATTCTTATGCAGTACTTCTTTCTTTCTCTATTCAATCATACTATACAAACTTTACATCTTTCACTTTCACAATATCGTGGCTCAAACCATTTCTCTTTATCATATTACTCTTTTCACTTTGTCTTTTTACTCTGCTTTGATTACCCTTTTTTCTGTATCTCTTTACTTTTTCTGGTTACTCTATTCTCTGTGTTTCTCTACTCTGCTCTGATTTCTCTGCTTAACGTATGTATTTAAAGCTTATGTAAATTTCGGTATGAATAGTATGCATGTCCCAAGTATAGGTTCATTAAGTCTATACTGAAACAGTTTAACTTTCATATAATACCTAACCCTAGTCGCAACTCAAGTACTAACAAAGTTGCCCTAGTTTGTTCACTAGTCTCTGTCTGTTTTTCTGTCGTTAAAACTTTACAGACTTTTCTTTCGATTTTTATCTTTTCTTCAACTTTTTATCTTTTATTTATCTTTGCCTCACTAATATATTTTTACCACTTCCTAAGTGTTTTATGAAGGTAAATATGAGATTCTGCACTTAAAGTTGTCTTTCTAAAGCTTTTACAGAAAACTGCCTTTTCTGCATTATTTTATTATTTTTATTAAAATATTATTTTTAATTAAATATTATTATTTAATATTTTATTATTATTTATTATTTTATTAATATATTTTCGAAAATTACCTTCCTTTAACCTTTTACTTTATAATTTCACTTTTTACCACCCGTAACTTTTAATATTTCTACTTTAACCACCCTAACTTTCAGAAATTACAAAATAACCCCTCAAACACCAAAATATTTACTTCCTTGCCCTTTCTAAGATCTAAAAGGTGTTCTTCAATGTTCTTTATCACACTCAAAGTATTCTTCGTAAATTCTTCAGATTCTTTCTTTGTTTTTACCCGTTTTTCAGTCTTTTCAGCAACCAATTTTTAATATAATTCATAATAAATTAGCAGCCACTAAAACCCCATCTTTTCTACATGATTTTAACACAAATTGAACCTCAATTTAAGCTTAGGGTTTCGTTTTTCCAGCTGCCCAAGAACATGAACTTTAAAGCTTGAATTTCATCAAATTTCATCAAAATTTCACCAAATTTTCACCAAGAATCAATCATATATGCAACCAATTATTAGCACAGCCAATTTATAAAAAATTCAAACAACTCAAACACAAATAATCAAGATTAATTTCGTGACACCCTACCTTGATTTGCTGCTCCAAATTCGGTTAGACTTTCAGGTGGTCCTTAAGCACTTTTTCCTCCTAAAACACATCAAGAACAACTTTAAATCCAAAAACTCTCAACTGACCAAATCTCCCTCAGCACATTAGGAAGAGATATCTCACCTTAGACTTTCTGGAAATTCACGTTTCTTGGCCCTCAAGTCAAGTTAAGCATGATTCCTAAGGAAGAACATCAAGAAAACACATGTTTTGCATGGTTTTCCTTGAAAACCGAATTGAAGAGGGAGGGAGACAGCCATCTCACCTTATTTCCAGCCTTGATAAGTCACATGGTTATGTAGAGGAAGAAGAGAGGATCATTTTGGTGAAATCGGACTTTTGATTTGAGTTTTAGTTCAGAAGAAATCAAGCTTTGAAGATTAAGTGTTCATGAAAGTTTCTCTCTTTTCTCTCTTGTTATTTTCGGCGAAAATGATGAAATGAGACAGCCTTGGAGGTCTTGGGGGTGTAAGGTGAGTTGTGATTGGTTGGCTTGGAGGTGGATTAAAATAAAATTAAAATATCTCTGGTGTACAACTACTAAAACTAGGTGTATTGGAACACTCGTAAAAACATGTCTAAAATTTATTTTCTGAGCTACTAGCATAAATGACACTAGTAACATATTTATTATGAGAATAGAACATGTATGATGAGGCCTTAGCATTGCTAAAGTCATCAGAGAGTGCTGGTGCTAAGCTGCACCAGTAAACTGTGAACCTGGTTAAACCGATTTTCTGTTTTTAACTAAAACAGACCAGGTAATCTTATAATATCATTCAAGCATCTTCTAATACTAATATAATGATAATATTATCCTATTATCTATCTTCTCTCATGAATTGAGTTCGGTTCGTCAAACTGAGACTATTTACGAAAAACAGAATCAAAACTCCTAACCAATACGGTTCAAAAACAAGGTTCTTCGTGATTGCGTTATCGAACTTGCCTCAGAAAAGGTTCTAGCTTAAGGATGACATAATGACAATGAGGATCGAGATACTTGTTGATATAGAAGAGGTGTTCTCTTTACTGATCTTCCAGAGAAATCCGTGCCTTTAGAAAAGATCTCGCGTACTCGAAAATTAGGGTTGTTACACACAACATGTCCTAGTACAATCCCTTCTTTAACCATAAAGTGACATTTTTCAAAATTTAATACCAGGTTTGTGCTAACACATCTATCTAACACTCTAGATAATCCATCTAAGCAAAGGCTAAACGAATCGCCATAAACATTAAAATCATCCATAAAAACCTCTATACAGTTCTCAATAAGATCAGAGAAAAGACTCATCATGCACCTCTAGAAAGTAGCTGGTGCATTGCACAAGCCAAAGGGCATTCTCTTGTAAGCATAAGTCCCAAAAGGACATGTAAAAGTGGTCTTTTCATGATCCTCAGGAGCTATATGAATCTGGAAATAACCTGTGTAACCATCTAGAAAACAATAATGTAATTTATCTAACAAGCGATCCAGCATTTGATCAATGAATGGAAGAGGATAGTGATCCTTACGGGTTGCTTGGTTGAGGCGTCTGTAGTCAATACAGACCCTCCAAGTGTTCTGAACTCTGGTTGTCAGGAGCTCTCCATGCTCATTCTTCACTGCAGTGACTCCAGACTTCTTTGGCACCACTTGTACTGGGCTTACCCATTCACTGTCTGAGATGGGATAGATGATATCTGCCTCTAGTAGTCTGGTCATTTCCTTTTTGACAACTTCTAGGATAGTGGGGTTTAGTCTTCTCTGGGGTTGACGGACAGGTCTTGCTCCTTCTTCTAAAAATATCCTATGCTCACGGACTTGGGGATTGATACCTACTATGTCTGCCAAACTCCAACCAATTGCCTTCTTGTGCCTCCTCAGCACACCTAGTAGCTGCTCTTCCTGTTGAGAAGTGAGTTCCTTTGCAATGATAACCGAAAACTTCTGCCCGTCTTCAAGGTAAGCATATTTTAGGTGTGGAGGAAGGGGTTTTAATTCTAACTTCTGATCATGTTCAGGCTCTGGGTTGTCTGGAGCTGGTAACAGCGGTAAGGCACTGTTATTGTCCTCTGAGAGTGTCCCCACACTTGGACCTTGTCCTGTGTGCTTCTCTTCAAATTCCTCCTGATGAACTTCTGCCACGGTTTCATCTATAATGTCACACTTGAGGATAGATGCTTCATAACTCCATTCAGATTGAAGATCACTACTCGGCCATCTATTTCAAAAGAATATGTTCCTGAGAAAGCATCTAATTTAAACTTTGAGGTCTTCAGGAATGGTCTTCCGAGTAGGATTGATGATGGCTTGTCTGAGTCATTTTGGGGCATTTCCAGGATATAAAAATCAGTGGGGAACGTGAGTCCCTTAATGCCTACTAGTACATCTTCAGCAACTCCAACCACTGTAATAATGCTTTTATCTGCTAACACAAAACGAGCTGCCGACCTTTTTAAGGGAGGGACCCTCAAAACATCATATATAGACAAAGGCATTATACTTACACATGCTCCTAAATCACACATGCATTCAGAAATTATCACACCACCAATAGTACAATTGACTATACAAGGACCTGGGTCACTACACTTTTCAAGTAAACTTCCCATCAAAGCAGATATGGAACTTCCTAAAGGAATAGTTTCTAATTAATTAATTTTTTCTTTATGTATACATAAATCTTTTAGAAACTTTGCATATTTAGGTACCTATTGAATAACATCAAATAGAGGAACAGTTACCACAACCTTTTTGAATATCTCTACCATTTTTGGATCAGGTTCCAACTGCTTCCTGGGCTTCCTTGCAAGTTGTGGAAATGGGATGGGAGTGGCGTTTTCTGCAGTGTCTGCGCCTTTTAGTGCTTTCTCCTGTAGTTGCACTTCTTCTTCTTCAGCCACGTCTTGTATGTCCTCTTCTTCTTCAACATCTTCTATTTCCACTACCTCTTCAGCTGAAGCGTGTTCTGGTGGGTTTGGCTCTTCTTGATTCCTCTCCTACAGTGTGGTTCCGGACCTCAGAGTGATGGCATTAATACTACCCTTGGTTATTGGAGTTATTCATTGATCCTATCTGGGAGACAAGAGCCTGCAAAGTAGTGGTCAGACCATTCAGAGTGGCATTAATATTATTTTCCACGGTCTGCTGTCTCCGATCAATAGATTGTAGTAAGTCATTATTGGCAGATGCAGAAGGATGGGTAAATTGAGAGGTCTGCTGTTGGGTATTCTGTGGTCCTTGGGATTGCCTTAGGTGAGGTGCTCTGTAAGGCTGATTCTGATTCTGCTGCCTGTTGTTGTTGTTATTCCACCTCTGATTTCCTTGATTATCTCTGCCTCCTCTGTTATTGTTGTCCCTCCAATTCTGGTTAGAATTGTCTTGCCATCTGTGGTTGTAATTGCCACCTTGATTGTACCCTTGGTTAGGGCGGTCATAAAAGTTATGTGTGGCTGTCATGGTGTTGTCTTCCTGCTGGATCTGCGGACATTCATCAGTATAATGGCTATAATCAGCATAGATTCTTCAAACTCTCTGTGGGACTAACTGTTGGTTTTGCTATGCTAGAGAAGGTTGAGCTTGCTGAACTTGTTGTTGATTCAATTGCATTTGCTTCAGCAAGTTGGTCATTTCACAGTTACTCTGAGTTAGAGTAGTAGTCTCTCTGCTAGAGGATACTTCTGCAACGACTTTTGAGCGGCCTTATTTCTGCCTGTGATTCCTAGTAGATTCAGCTAAGTCACTGATCAATTGCCATGCCTCATCAGTGGTCTTGTACTTTTTCATAGACCCATTGCTAGCACTTTCCAATGTGGTCTTATCTTGGGGCCTCATTCCCTGTGTGACATAACCGAGTAATACTATCTTGTCAATCATATGGTGGGGGCAAGCTTCCAGAAGATTATTGAAGCGCTCCCAGTACTCATAAAGCGTCTCCCAGTAATACTATATTGCTGGAAAGCCCTGGATGTCTACTTTCCAACGCAATTGGAAGCGCGCCATTTCAAGTTCTATAGCTCCAGAAAATCCACTTTGAGTGCAGGGAGGTCAGAATCCAACAGCATCAGCAGTCCTTTTTCAACCTCTGAATCTGATTTTTGCTCAAGTCCCTCAATTTCAGCCAGAAAATACCTGAAATCACAGAAAAACACACAAACTCATATTAAAGTCCAGAAATGTGAATTTAACATAAAAACTAATGAAAACATCCCTAAAAGTAACTAGATTCTACTAAAAACATACTAAAAACAATGCCAAAAAGCGTATAAATTATCCGTTCATCACACACAAATCACGGCATCGAATGGAATAAAAGAGAAATAAAATACATAATTAAAAGTCTCTAAGAAGCAAATTTTCAATCATGCAATAACTTTAGGAAGGAATTATAAATGCATGCTTATTTAACGAATAAGTAGGTAAAGATCATGATAAAACCACACAATTAAACACAATATAAACCATAAAATAGTGGTTTATCACACGTACCTGCTCTTTTCTACTCATCTGCATGCCCGCGTGCATGGCGCGCACGCGTCGATTCTACGACGCAACTTAAACCTAGCGCTCCCTGTTTTCACCCTTTTCTTCATTCTTCTTCTTCTTCCATTGCTTCTCACTTTCTCCCTTCACTCCTTCCTACCACCTTATCTCCACCCACTACCACGGGCGGTAGCACGCACCGGCGGTCCCACATTTTTCTCTCTCATCTCTTTCTTCCATCCTTCTTCTCCTCTCTTCACTTGCACTCCATCTTACTCTCCTCTTCCTCTCAAGGTATCAATCACCTTTTTTTTTCTCTTTATTTCGTTTCAATTTTTCTCTTTTTACTTGCATTTCATCTTAGTTAGATCTTCATTAATTCATTTTTGCCTATTCACTTGCTTTTTTTTCTATTTTCAATGGGTGTTGAAGTTGGAGTTATCTCCTGCATTAATGGTGTATTTTGATATGTTTTGATTTCTTTGTGATATATGGTGTTGTATGATGATTGGTAATGCATTTTGGGGGTGCTACATTGCTAAATTTCCTCCACTTCCTCATTGATTAAAAGTTGCACACCAAGTGTTTGTTGAAAGGCACCAATGAGTTCTTGATTCAAATTTGACTTGATGCTTTCAACTTAGTGCCCTTTCTCATCACACTTGGTTGTTCTTATGAGCATTGAACCTGTTGTTCTTTATATTTCTCATTCACATGCTAATTTCCTATGACTTGCTTCTTTGTGGCATTTTGCAGGATTGATGGTTTCACCTTCTCTAATTCCATTTTACCTTTTTGTATGCCTCTTTGTCATGGAATTAGACTAGATGTATGACTTCCTTATGCTTATTACCTTCTTGCATATGCTACTATTTGTTGTTATTGATGCTTGGGTTTATGCCTCTCATGCCTTACTTGCATGCTTATCTCACCCTTGCATCTCATGCTAGTGACTTGCCCTAGTTTTTATTGATGTCTTGCTTGCATGTTGCAGTTGTCATGTCTTCCAGACACCTATTCTTTTGTGGCATTTTTCTCACTTGCATGTTATTTTCTAGTGTTCTATCTTTGAGTTTCATGTCTTCTGCTTTTCTCACCTTTTTTAGGATGGCCATCAAAAAGTGTACAGAAAGGGCACCGAAGAAACCACCTACTAAAAGGGCACCTCAAAGATCCACCACCAAGTTGTACCATGTACTTGGTGTGCAAAATCGTGATCATTCCATTCCTTGGTAACGGCGCTAAAAACTCAATACGCATGTTCATGATCTTATATATGTTTCACAACTTCGTACAACTAACCAGAAAGTGCACTGGGTCGTCCAAGTAATAAACCTTACGTGAGTAAGGGTCGATCCCACGGAGATTGTTGGCTTGAAGCAAGCTATGGTCACCTTGTAAATCTCAGTCAGGCGGATTAAATTGTTTTAAGAAATTATAGTGGATGAAAATAAATAAAATATAGAATATGATAGTGGTACTTATGTAATTCATTGGTGAGAATTTCAGATAAGTGTATAGAGATGCTTTCGTTCCTCTGATCTCTACTTTCCTGCTGTCTTCATCAAATCAATCCTACTCCTTTCCATGGCAAGCTTTATGTAGGGCATCACCGTTGTCAATGGCTACATCCCATCCTCCAGTGAAAATGGTCCAATGCACTGTCACTGCATGGCTAATCATCTGTCGGTTCTCGATCATACTGGAATAGGATTTACTATCCTTTTGCGTCTGTCACTACGCCCAGCACTAGCGAGTTTAAAGCTCGTCACAGCCATCCCTTCCCAGATCCTACTCGGAATACCACAGACAAGGTTTAGACTTTCCGGATCTCAGGAATGGCCATCCATGTGTTCTAACTTATACCACGAAGACACTAATATCTCGGACTCGGTCCCCTGTATTAGATATCCAAGAGATATCCATTCAATCTAAGGTAGAACGGAAGTGGTTGTCAGGCACGCGTTCATAAGTTGAGAATGATAATGACTGTCACGATCATCACATCCATCATATTGAAGTGCGAATGAATATCTTAGAAGCGGAATAAGTTGAATTGAATAGAAAAACAGTAGTACTTTGCATTAATCTTTGAGGAACAGCAGAGCCCCACACCTTAATCTATGGTGTGTAGAAACTCTACCGTTGAAAAATACATAAGTGAAAGGTTCAGGCATGGCCGAATGGCCAGCCCCCATGATCTAAGAACTAAATGTCCCAAGATATCTAATACAATAGTAAAAAGTCCTATTTATACTAAACTAGTTACTAGGGTTTACAGAATTGAGTGCAGGGAGGTCAGAATCCAACAGCATCTGGAGTCCTTCTTCAACCTCTGAATCTGATTTTTGCTCAGGTCCCTCAATTTCAGCCAGAAAATACTTGAAATCACATAAAAACACACAAACTCATAGTAAAGTCCAGAAATGTGATTTTTAATTAAAAACTAATAAAAATATACTAAAAACTAACTAAATCATACTGAAAACATACTAAAAACAATGCCAAAAAGTGTATAAATTATCCGCTCATCACAACTCCAAACTTAAATTGTTGCTTGTCCCCAAGAAACTGAAAATCAAATAGGATAAAAAGAAGAGAATATACTATAAATTCCAAAATATCAATGAAATATAGCTCCAATCAGATGAGCGGGACTTGTAGTTTTTTGCCTCTTGAATAGTTTTGGCATCACACTTTATCCATTGAAGTTCAGAATGATTGGCATCTATAGGAACTCAGAGTTCAGATAGTGTTATTGATTCTCCTAGTTCAGTATGTTGATTCTTGAACACAGCTACTTTATGAGTCTTGGCCGTGGCCCGTTTTAAGAGCTTTTGGCTTTTTCTGCTTGCTTTTTCTTTTTCTTTCTATTATTTTTTTTTTGCCATTTTTCTCTTTTTTTTTTCGCAAGCTTTCTGTATTCACTGCTTTTTCTTGCTTCAAGAATCAATTTTATGATTTTTCAGATTATCAAATAACATGTCTCCTTTTTCCTTATTCTTCAAGGGCCAACATATTTAACATTCATAAACAACAACTTCAAAAGACATATGCACTGTTCAAGTATTCATTCAGAAAACAAAAAGTATTGTCACCACATCAAAATAATTAAACTAGTTTCAAGGATGAATTCGAAACCATGTACTTCTTGTTCTTTTGTAATTAAAACATTTTTCATTTAAGAGAGGTGATGGATTCATAGGACATTCATAACTTTAAGGCATAGACACTAAAATACTAGTGATCATGAAGACAAAAACATAAACAAACATAAAGCATAAAAATCAAAAAACAGGAAAATAAATAAAAAAGGAGATTAAGGAATGAGTCCACCTTAGTGAGGGTGGCGTCTTCCTCTTCTTGAAGAACCAATGGTGCTTTTGAGCTCCTCTATGTCTCTTCCTTGTCTTTCTTGCTCCTCCCTCAAAGCTCTTTGATCTTCTCTAATTTCATGGAGGTTGATGGAGTGCTCTTGATGTTCCACCCTTAATTGTCCCATGTTGGAACTTAATTCACCTAGGGAAGTGTTGATTTGTTCCCAATAGTTTTGTGGAGGAAAGTGCATCCCTTGAGGCATCTCAGGGATTTCATGGTGAGGAATTTCCTCATGCTCATGTTGAGGTCCATGCTCTCTTCTTTGCTCCATCCTTTTCTTAGTGATGGGCTTGTCCTCTTCAATGAGGATGTCTCCCTCTATGTCAATCCCAGCCGAATTGCAGAGGTGGCAAATGAGGTGAGGAAAGGCTAACCTTGCCAAGTTGGAGGACTTGTCAGCCACCTTGTAGAGTTCTTGAGGTATAATCTCATGAACCTCCACTTCCTCCCCAATCATGATGCTATGGATCATGATGGCTCGGTCTATAGTAACTTCACACCGGTTGCTAGTAGGAATGATTGAGCGTTGAATGAACTCCAACCATCCTCTAGCTACTGGTTTGAGGTCAAGCCTTCTTAGTTGAACCGGCTTGCCTTTTGAGTCAATTTTTCATTGAGCTCCTTCCACACATATGTCCATGAGGACTTGGTCCAACCTTTGATCAAAGTTGACTCTTCTAGTGTAGGGGCGTGCGTTCTCTTCCATCATTGGCAAGTTGAACGCTAGCCTCACATTCTCCGTACTAAAATCTAAGTATTTCCCCCGAACCATGTGAGCTAATTCTTTGTGTTCGGGTTCACACTTTGATCATGGTTCCTGGTAACCCATGCATTTGCATAGAACTCTTGAACCATTAAGATCCCGACTTGTTGAATAGGGTTGGTTAGAACTTCCCAACCTCTTCTTTGGATTTCAAGTCGGATCTCCGGATACTCATTCTTTTTGAGTTTGAAAGGAACCTCAGGGATCACTTTCTTCTTGGCCACAACTTCATAGAAGTGGTCTTGATGAACCTTAGAGATGAATCTCTCCATCTCCCATGACTCAGAGGTGGAAGCGATTGCCTTCCCTTTCCTCTTTCTAGAGGTTTCTCTGGCCTTAGGTGCCATAAATGGTTATGGAAAAAAAAAGCAATACTTTTACCACACCAAACTTAAAATGGTTGCTCGTCCTCGAGCAAAAGAAAAGAGAAAGAAGTAGAAGAAGAAGAAAAATTGAGGAGATGGAGGGAGAGGGTGGATTTGGCCAAGGGGAAGAAGAGAGGGTTGTGTTGTGTGAAAATGAAGAAGGAATGAGGGGTTTATATAGGAGTGGGGAGGGGTTAGGGTTCGGCCATTTAGGGTTGGGTTTGGGAGGGAAATTAATTTGAATTTAAAGGTAGGTGGGGGATTTTGGGGAAGAGAGGATGGATGTGAGTGGTGAAGAGGTGATGGGAAAGGGTGATTGAGTTGATTGGTGAGGGGTATTTGGGGAAAAGTGATATGAAAAGGTGTGAAGAGGAGAAAAGAAAGGTAAGTGGGAATCCTGTGGGGTCCACAGATCCTGAGGGAATCCTGTGGAGTCTACAGATCCTGAGGTGTCTGAGGATTTCTCATCCCTTCACCTTTGAGGCGTGTAAAATGCCCTATATATGCAATCCTGGCATTTAACGCCAGACTGCAGCATGTTTCTGGCGTTAAACGCCACCTCCATGCTTGTTTTGGGCATTCAACGCCATTCTGCAGCATGTTTCTGGCGTTGAACGCCAGTATGGTGCATGTTTCTGGCGTTTAACGCCAGCTTTCCTCTTGGTGCAATCCTGGCATTTAAACGCCAGACTGCGGCTTGCTTTTGGCGTTTAACGCCAGTTTTATGCTATGTTCTGGTGTTAAACGCCAGCCAGATGCTCCTTACTGGCGTTTAAACGCCAGTAAGCCCTTCCTCCAGGGTGTTCTGTTTTCAATGCTGTTTTTCATTCTGTTTTTGATTTTTCAATAGTTTTTGTGACTCCACATGATCATCAACCTAATAAAACATGAAATAACAAAGAGAAAATAAAATAAAAATGATTAAATAACATTGGGTTGCCTCCCAACAAGCGCTTCTTTAATGTCAATAGCTTGACAGTGGGCTCTCCTGGAGCAACAGAGGTGATCAGGTCAATTTTATAGACTCCCAACACCAAACATAGAGTTTGGATATGGGAGTTCAACACCAAACTTAGAGTTTGGTTGAGGCCTCCCAACACCAAACTTAGAGTTTGACTGTGGGGGCTTTGGTTGACTCTGCAGTGAGAGAAGCTTTTCATGCTTCCTTTCCATGGTTACAGAAGGAGATCCTTGAGTTTTAAACACAAGGGAATCCTCATTCAGTTGAAGGATCAATTCTCCTCTGTCCACATCAATCACAGCTCTTGCTGTGGCTAGGAAGGGTCTTCCAAGAATGATGGATTCATCCTCATCCTTCCCAGTATCCAGGATTATGAAATCAGCAGGGATGTAAAGGCCTTCAACCTTTACTAACACGTCCTCTACTTGACCATAAGCTTGTTTTCTTGAGTTGTCTGCCTTCTCTAGTGAGATTCTGGTAGCTTGCACCTTAAAGATTCCCAGTTTCTCCATTATAGAGAGGGGCATGAGGTTTATCCTTGACCCAAGGTCACATAGAGCCTTCTCAAAGGTCATGGTGCCTATGGTACACGGTATTAAGAACTTTCCAGGATCTTGTTTCTTCTGAGATAATCTCAGTTGATCCAGATCACTTAGTTCATTGGTGAGCAAGGGAGGTTCATCTTCCCAAGTCTCATTACTAAATAATTTGGTATTCAGCTTCATGATAGCAACAAGGTACTTGGCAACTTGCTCTTCAGTAACATGTTCATTCTCTTCAGAAGAAGAATACTCATCAGAGCTCATGAATGGCATAAGGAGGTTCAATGGAATCTCTATGGTCTCTAGATGAGCCTCAGATTTCTTTGGTTCCTCAGAGGGAAACTCCTTATTGATCTCTGGATGTCCTAGGAGGTCTTCCTTACTAGGATTCACATCCTCCTCCTCTTTTGTGGTTTCGGCCATGATGGTCATTTCAATGGCCTTGCACTCTCCTTTTGGAATTTCTTCTGTATTGCTTGGGAGAGTACTAGGAGGAGTTTCAGTGATCTTCTTACTCAGCTGGCCCACCTGTGCCTCCAAATTTCTAATGGAGGACCTTGTTTCATTCATGAAACTTATAGTGGCCTTAGATAGATCAGAGACTATATTTGCCAAGCTAGATAGATTCTGCTCAGAACTCTCTGTCTGTTGCTGAGTGGATGATGGAAAAGGCTTGCTATTAAACCTGTTTCTTCCATCATTGTTAAAGCCTTGTTGAGGCTTTTGTTGATCCTTCCATGAGAGATTTGGATGATTTCTCCATGAGTGATTATAGGTGTTTCCATAGGGTTTACCCATGTAATTCACCTCTGCTATTGCAGGGTTCTCAGGATCATAAGCTTCTTCCTCAGAAGATGCCTCTTGAGGACTGTTGGATGCAGCTTGCATTCCATTCAGACTCTGAGAAATCATATTGACTTGCTGAGTCAATATTTTATTCTGAGCCAATATGGCATTCAGAGTATCAATTTCAAGAACTCCCTTCTTCTGAGGCGTCCCATTACTCACAGGATTCCTCTCAGAAGTGTACATGAACTGGTTATTAGCAACCATGTCAATGAGTTCTTGAGCTTCTGCAGGCATTTTCTTTAAGTGAATGGATCCACCTGCAGAAGTATCCAATGACATCTTAGCTAATTCAGACAGACCATCATAGAATATATCCAGGATGGTCCATTCTGAAAGCATGTCAAAAGGACACTTTTTGGTCAGTTGCTTATATCTCTCCCAAGCTTCATAGAGGGATTCACCTTCTTTCTGTCTGAAGGTTTGAACATCCACTCTAAACTTACTCAGCTTTTGAGGAGGAAAGAACTTGGCTAAGAAAGCCGTGACCAGCTTATCCCAAGAGTTCAGGCTATCTTTGGGTTGAGAGTCCAACCACACTCTAGCTCTGTCTCATACAGTAAACGGTAAAAGCATAAGCCTGTAGACCTCGGGGTTAACCCCATTGGTCTTAACAGTATCACAGATCTGCAAGAACTCAGTTAAGAACTGAAAAGGATCTTCAGATGGAAGTCCATGAAACTTGCAATTCTGTTGCATCAGAGAAACTAATTGAGGTTTCAGCTCAAAATTGTTTGCTCCAATGGCAGGAATGGAGATGCTTCTTCCATGTAAATTGGAATTAGGTGCAGTAAAGTCACCAAGCATCCTCCTTGCATTATTATTATTTTTGGCTGCCATCTCCTCTTCTTTTTCCAAAATTCCTGTAAGGTTGTCTCTAGATTGTTGTATTTTAACTTCTCTTAGTTTCCTTTTTAGAGTCCTTTCAGGTTCAGGATCTGCTTTAACAAGAATGTTCTTGTCCTTGCTCCTGCTCATATGACAAAGAAGGGAATAACAAAGAAAATATAGAATCCTCTATGTCACAGTATAGAGATTCCTTTGTGTGAGTAGAAGAAGAAAAGAATGTAATGTAAAGAAGAGAAGAGGGAAAACTCGAACACAGAGAGGGAGGTAATGTTTGAATTTTTGGATGGAAGAGAAGTGTTAGTAGATGAATAAATAAGTAGAAGGAGATGAGAGAGAGAATTTCAAAATTTAATTAAAATAAAAATTAAAATTGAAAGTTAGATTTCGAAAATTAAAGTTGAAATTAAATTAAAATTAAAATAATTAGTTAATTAAAAAGGAATTTTGAAAAATGAGAGAGGGAATTTTCGAAAATGAGAGAGAGAGGATTAGTTAGGTAGTTTTGAAAAAGATATGATTGAAACAAAAAGATAAGATTGATTGAAAAAGTTTTGAAATTTGTTTTTGAAAAAGATATGATTGAAATTTAAAAAGATATGATTGAAACAAAAAGATAAGAATTGAAAATCAATTTTTTTTTAAAAAAAGATAAGAAGTTAGAAAAGATTTTGAAATTGAATTTGAAAAAGATATGATTGAAATTTTAATTTGAAAAAGATTTGAAAATAAAATTAAAAAGATTTGATTTTAAAGTTGGTTACTTGACTAACAAGAAACTAAAAGATATGATTCTAGAGTTTAAAGATTGAATCTTTCTTAATAAGCAAGTAACAACTTGAAATTTTTCAATCAATCATATTAAATGTTAGTAAAGATTTTGAAAATTAAGAAATAAAATAAGAAAAAGATTTTGAAAATCAAATTTAAAAGGTTTTCGAAAATATGAAGGTAAAATGAAAAAGATTTGATTTTTGAAAAATATTTTGAAAAGATAAGATTTTTAAATTGAAAAATTGATTTGATTCATAAGAAACAATTAAATTTAAAAACTTTTTGACTAAATCAAATCATATTTTCGAAATTTTTGAGTAAAAGAAGGAAAAGATGAAAAACATGAAAAAGACTCATAACATAAAAATTATGAATCAAAACACATAATGCATGCAAGAACACTATGAATGTCAAGATGAACACCAAGAACACTTTGAAGATCAAGATGAACATCAAGACTTATTTTTGAAAATTTTTAATGAAAGAAGAACATGCAAGACACCAAACTTAGAAATTTTCAAACTTTAGAAACTAACAAATTAAAAATTCATATGAAAAACAAGAAAAGACACAAAACAAGAAAATATGAAGATCAAATAAGAAGACTTACCAAGAACAACTTGAAGATCATGAAAAACACTATGAATGCATGAATTTTCGAAAAATGCATAAATTTTTAGAAAAAAATGCAATTGACACCAAACTTAAAAATTGACTCTAATTTTTTAATTACAATTTTAGCATGTAAATAATTCATGTAAATCAATAAAAAATCAATTTTTTATACCTTCTAATTTTCTCCTTTTTTTTAATAGGTCACGCTTTGAAAGCGTGGCAAAAGATTTTAGCTGGCAAGCCACGCTTTTGAAGTGTGATTGTATGTGCTCTATCGGTACGCTTTCAAAGGGTACCGAAAACCAACCTAATCGGCACACTTCAAAAGCGTGGCGATATGTACACTTTTTGATACGCTTTTAAAGTGTAGCTATAGCTTAATAGATATGGCCACGTTTTATGACCGTGGCAAGAGATGAAAGCGTGCTAACAGAAAAAGCGTGCCGATAGATTCACAAAAGCGTGGTGATAGAGCAACTGGCACGCTGGCGGACGTGACCCTTTTAAAAGCGTACCGATAGGTCAAAAACGTGGCGAAAAGCTATCAGCACGCTTTTTTGCACTTTTTGGCACGCTTTTAAAGCATGGCAAAAAGCCTAGTTTCTTGTAGTGTTAGGGGTTTGTTACTTGTGACAAACAATCTTTTGTATGAAAGGACTATTGTTGGTTTAGAAACTATACTAGCAACGAGATTTCAATTGTGAATTCTAGACCACACAAAAGTCCTCTCATCAAAATGGCGCCGTTGCCAGGGAATTGCAATGGTGTTGTGTTGTTGGTTATTGTATATATGTGAATATTGTGAATATGTTTGCCTTTTGCTTCTTTGTTAGTTCTTGCTAGTTTTAGGATTTAATTTTCTTTCTTCTTATTTGATTTTGTTTTCATTTTCTCTTGCTATCATGAATTCTCACTTTGGCTATGAGTTTGGTTCTCACTATGTTTTAGGAAATAAGAGCTACAATGAAGATGTGTATCAAGGATGGGACAATCAAAGGTGGGAGGAGCCATATGCATGTGATCAATCCTCTTGGCAACAACCTCCACCAATGCACTATGAAGAAGATCCATTCTATGATGCATACCAATCCAATGGCTATGGTGAATCTCCTTGTGACTTTCAAGAACCACCATCAAATGTCTATGAGTCATATCCTCAATATGAACCTCAACCATACTCACAAGCCTCCTTTCACCAAACACCTCCATATGACCTTGATCCATATCCACCATACCAACCACCTTTTGAACCATATGAGACATACATGGAACCACCACTCCAAGATCACTACTCCTAAGAACCACCTCAATATATACCACCATACCCTTACCACGACATACTACCGCATCCTTACCAAGAAGAACCACCTTCCTATTATGAATCCTTTCTCCAAGACAATGAACCCTCTTATCCACCCCAATCCTCAAAGGATGAAACCCTTAGTCTTATACTTCAAGGGCAAGGAGAAATGCAAAGAGAGACACTAGAATTTGTGGTTACCTTGACCAAGGTAGTAAGCATTTTAGCCTCCCAATGCTTGAGCACTCAAAGCACTCCTATGGTCACATGTGGAAAACTAATTGAAAAGCATAGCATGAATGAGAGATTGGAAACTCCGGTGGAACATGAGGAATGTTATTTTGTATTAGAGAAATTGGAAGAGCCTATGATCATTGAAGAAGAGGAAGAAGTGGTTGAAGACTTAGGAGATGCGGAACCTCCTTGGGAACCTAGAGTTGAAGAAAATTCCTCCAAGAAGATTGAATTTGATGCTGAGGAAAAGAGTGCACAACCTCCAAAACAATTATTTCACGATTTAGATCGATTAAATAGATGCTGAGGAAAATTCCTTTATTAACTATTTACTATTGAGCCTTTAGATCGATATCACGATTTAGTTTTATAGAAAATTCCAGAAAAATTTTAATTTTATTATTTAAAATCATATAGCAAACATCACCAAGTAATAATAATCACATAATTATTAATAATAATATCTGTCATACAAAACATTTCAAATAAAACTCAGATACAAATCCTATCCCTCTGTATAAAATAAATTTCTTAAGCAATAAGGGCGAGGGAACTCTATGAAAGCAAATTAACTCAGACACTTAACTCATAAATATAGTCCAACAATCCTCCGCAACTTCAAACTGAGTCTTCAAACCTGTGTCACTGAAAGGATGAAAGATTTTGGGGTGAGAACAAACCACATGTTCTCAGTAGGGAATGGGAATACCGTAAAAGTAATGATTAACATGCAAATAATTAACATACTCAAGAAAACCATATATTTATCAAACCTTTTTAAAAATACTCTTGGTTTTACTTTAGCTAATTAATTACCTCTTTCAAAATCTCTAAACTCAACAAATTCTAAATATAAAACTGTTAACATTAACCATCTCTCAGTCACATAATTAATTCTCAATCAAAATGTCAATTCTTAATCAATTTAATACATTCACAAACTAATAGTACAAACAAGAAATTTAGTTTAACATACCAGCAAGTCACAACAAGACAAACAACACAACCACAGAGAAGCAATACAAACAAACACAGTCAAATGCAAATGCACAAACAATATGATGCATGTCTGTCCTAAGCAGGCCATGAGCTCACGTGTCGGTTTACACCCTGCAGCCCGACATTACCTAGGAACAACTCCCAGATATGGTTTCCCGTTGTGTCCTTAGTGCATATGTGTCGGTGGTAAGAATACCACTCCTTCGTGACTACCGGCAGTCGGCGCAAAGCCCGACCCTATAATATACGCACAAGGGGAAACAGTGATCCTTAGTTCGTGGGCATCACCGAGATCAATTCACAAACAAAACAGAGACCTTCAGTTCATGGGTTATTTCCCGAGATCAATACACAATAACATAGCGATCTTCAGTTCGTGGGTTATACCCGAGATCAACATACAACAATTCATGGGTTATTCCCATAATCAATGATTATCAGTCCGTGGGTTTTTCCCGCATATAAAACAAATAACAATTTATAGGTTTCACCGAGATCAATGATCATTCAGTTCGTGGGTACTTCCCGAATTTAACCAATTATCAATTCATGGGTTTTCCCCGTAGTTAAACAACTAATAGTTCGTGGGATTTTCCAGCCTTTTATCAATTTTCATTTCCTTTCTAAAACTCAACAATCCATATATCAGTTCCCCATTCTCTTTTCCCCTTTAAATTCTTAATAATTTTCCTTAAACCTTTCTTTATTTTTCAGGCATTTGTCTATAAAAATCCTAATCATCAAATCATTTCATAATTTCTACTTTAGCAATCTTAACTCGAGCCAACTTTAAAACTGTTTTCCAGTTTAATTCTCTATCAAAAGACTCAAGAAATTCATCTTTCTCTTTACTATTCCAACTCAAATGTTATAATATAAATTCACAAATCTCTAAAAGGTAATCCTTTACTTGAAGCCCAAATCATAACTTTTTCCTATATTGAATCAAACTCAAAACATAATTTCTTTCTTAAATAACTCAAATTCAAAACATACACCTTTCCTTGGTAAATCAAACTCAAAATATTATAATTTAATTTTTTTAACTAAATAAAACTCAAGTAATATAGTTTTCCAAATTCAAAGCTTTTAAAATAACTTTTCAAATGAAACCTCAGATTTTTATAAAATTTCGGCAGCACCTCCCTTAAAACTCGGACTTAGCCACCCTTACAGGTTCCCTCTTTCTTAACAATTCAACAATACTTTCTCAACAATTATCAAATAGAAGATTCTCAATCAATCAGAAAATCCACAATTTGCAACTCTCACATAATCCAATGATCCAATTTTCGTCTCATCAATTTATAACTAAATTCATAAATCATACAATCCTTTCAAATTAACTCAATCAACCAGTAATACCAAAAATTAGCCTTCCATAATTCTAGTCATATATCAAAACAATAATTCGGTAATCTAACTTCAATCATTTAACAGTTCTCAAGCATAACTCTAATTAATCACGAATCAACATTAACAAGCATCAAAACCAATTCCAACCAATCACAAGTCAATTTCACAGCCATTTCGACATATTAGATTTCTAAAATCTACAGCAAACGCTTGTTCTCAATAATCAAAATACAGCCACACAACTCAACTAATTTAGTATAATCACATAGAATAAGAACTTTTCAACAATTCCATCAAAATCAGCAAAACCAATATCAATTACAGCTTTAAGTACTCACAACAAAGCCCAAAAACATTCACAGCCATAACCTGAATTCAATATTCCAATTAAAACACTAAAACATCATCAAACTTAATCCAAATTTCATAACCTCAAACCAAGCTTATTTCTATCAATTAGTCTCTCATAACAACAAAACCAATTACATTCACAGCAACAATCCAAACTCAAATCATCAGTTATCCATACCACAGCTTTTCAATAATTAACTCGGCATATTTCAATTTAATAAACTATACTAAATTAATAATTATTCACAACAGTATCTAAATTCAATCACAGCTCAGAATAATCACAACAACTAACTAATTTCAAATACATTTCAAATCATTCATGTCAATTAAGAAATTCTTAACCATTGTTAACCATTTGCACTTATCCAAATAACTTTGTAGGCATTCTAAATTAAAAACGTTTAACTTTAAAAATAAATCCCCTACCTCAATTAGCCGAAATTCAATATTCAAACGCAACAAAGCCTGCTTTTATTTTTAATTCGCAGTAGCAACAACCTTGAACCAAACTAACAGTAGTGGCTTTTCTGATCACTTCCCAGCAGCAGCAGGAGCATTAACCGGAATAACGGCAGTCTCACTTTCCTAAGGCAGCGACGATTGGTTGCAGCAGGACAAAGGATTTCTATCGAATAGAAAGCAAGAGCAAACACAACTCTGGAAAATTCAGGACAAGGAATGTACTAAAAATCAAATTGTTAATAAGGATGGCAGTGACAAAGAAAGTATGTAAATGGAATAGAATCAAATAAAGTAATAGACCAGAGCCAGAACAGCAACTCCAGTGGTCCTCTCCAGCATCAAGGACGACAGTTTGGCTTACCATCTTCAGCAGCGGCATGGATTGGCGGCGATGGACCTTCAGTGGCAGCAGTGACATGGCAGCGATGGAACCTTCTTCCCCTCGTTGGTCGCGTCTTCTTCCTCTCGCATAGGTTACAGCGGCGATTTACAGGCCCAACGACAGTGACTGTGACGGCGATGAGCGGCTTCTACCTCGCGGTGTCTGGCTCTCTCTCCGTGCGTGATGGCGTTCGGTGGCAATGGAGGCATGACGGAGACGCAGCAAAGGTTCCCTCCTCCCTTGGCTCTCGCACGGTTCTTCTTCCCTCCTTGATCAGCGACGACGGCGTCCTCTCTGTCGGCAATAATGACGGCGGCGATGGCGACGCGACTCGACGGATCGGCAGCAACGACGGGAGGCACAGCGACGCCTTCTTCCTTCCTCTCTTGACTCGGGCTCGTCTTCCTCCTCTGGTTCCTTCCGCGACGGCATGGCTTCGACAGCGATGCTCTCCACAGCTTCACGAACAGCTGACAGGAGGCATTGCAGCGCGGGCAAGGCTGGGCGACGCTGGCAATGGTGGCGTGGGATCCTTGCGTGCGGCAGTCCTGCGATCACAGTGGCGGCGGGGCAGCAGCTTTTGCCTCTCTCTTTCCTCTCTGTTTCTCTACTATGTGTGAGTGTTACGTTGAAGGAAGGTGAGGGTGAGGTTGCGGCTGTGTGGTGTAGATGAGGGGATTAGGGTTTCTCAATTTAGGAATTTAGGGTTTCTGAGTTTGATTTGGGAATTAGGGTTAGAAATTAGGATTTTATAAAAGAATAATGGATAGGTATGAATACATATTTTGATAAAATTGAACGGTAGAGTAATTTTAAAATCAAATATACTCTATTAAAAATATTTAGGAACATTATTTATCAACATATTTCTAAGCTCAATCAATTATTTCTAATTTAAAATATAAAATGAACATATTAATCACATTTTCATAAAATATAGTGTAAACTCAATATTAATTATTCAAATTAAATGATTTATAAAATAACTAATTATATTAAAAATTATACATAAATATTAATTGACTTAAACTTAAAGTATTTATAAAAATTAATCTAACCATTTCTAGTAAATTAATTCCTAAGAGTTCAAATTAATAACATAATTCATTCAAAATAGAATTTATTTAAATTAAATTATGCAATTCTTTCTTATTTTTCAATTACCAAAATTATGTGAAATACTCAATTATAATAAAGATTGTAATAAAACTCTAATTAATTTAAACTCCAATTATCATGAAACTCCATTTAATTACCTTTAGTAAAATAATTTTCTTAAAATAAGATTATCAACAAATATAATAAATCACAAATAACTAATCATTTGATTTTCAAAAACTAGGGTTGTTACAATGTGGAGGTAGATTTCTCTCAACCTCCCATTTATGATTTGAGTGATGGAGAAGATTTAGAGGAAATTGATGAACAAAGGATTGAAAGTGAAGACGTTTGTGAAGAGGTGGAAGTGATCAAGGAAGAACACAAGGGAGTAGAGCTTAGAAGCACATTGGAGATACCTCTCCCCAAGCCAGCACTATCCATTCTTTCATTCAAGTGGGTAAATGATACGCGAAAATTAAAAATTCACGTTTAACCGGCAAGTATACCGGGTCGTATCAAGTAATAAAACTCACTAAGAGTGAGGTCGATCCCACGGAGATTGGTATATTAATCAACTTTAGTTAAATGGTAATTTTAGTCAAGCAAACATGATTTTGAATTCATGAGATTTGATTTTTGAATGTAATTGCGGAAAGTTAAATGACAAAGAATTTAAAGAACTAGAATAAAGAAGAACAATGGAAGTAAATAACTGAAACTTAAAATGCAAGAAACTTAAATGACATTAAAGATAAATTGCAAGAAAGTAAAGATTGCAAAATTATAAAGAGCAGAAAAGTAAACTGCAAGATATAGAAACAGAATGTAATTGGCAAGAAGGATAAATTGCAAGAAGATAAAAGGGAATTGGGTAGTGGGTATTCAAAATGACTAAAGAACAAAAGAAATAAGAATTAATGATGGAGAGAACATTAGGAGTCAGAGATGTAAATTGTCATGAATTGATTTTGCTCAATTCCTTCTCAATCATAGGTATAGATCCATGGCGGATTGTGAATAATTGAATCCCAATCTCTTGGCAATTCAATTTCTCTCAACACAATCAATTGCCACTCTCGTGATCTAATTGGTCATGAGAAGAGGTGAAGTTCAATTTCTAATCCAAGGCCACACAACTTCCAGGATCTCAACTAAGGGAGGTTACATTTCACATATCAACCCAAAATATATTGATCCAAGAAATCATGAAAGGATGAACTCTAAACTGAGTTATATGGCTCCTTTCTCAAGTTCACCATATAATTCATATAGATTCAACCCCTCTCTCGATGGTGATTGAATCTGTGAAGAACAAGAGTTTCCTCTTGAATGAACCACTTTGAATTGAGAAGGAAAAGAAAAGTTATCAACCCATTTAAATAAACAGAGCTCCTCCCCCTAATGAAAATGGGGTTTAGTGAATCATAGCTCTAATCTCAACAATAAATGCAAAAGTAGACATTAGAATTGAGTAGTGAAGGATATTGAAGAATGAATAAGAAGTTCTTGAAAACTGAAATTTAAAATTGCAGAAGAAAACAAATTAGAGGACCGGTGAGAAGCAGTAAAATAGAAATGCTAGTTTTCAAATGTAAAAGACTAACTGTAAAAAGTAAAAAGTCAAAGAAAAAGTACTCCAAAATATAATTTCCTTCTCTATTTATACTAGTCTTCCAAGCTTCTAGAGATTCATTAATTGGGTTAGCAATTTGGGCTTTGTCCTTGTTGATTTGGCTGGCTCAGTAGAGGAATTGTTGGCCTTTGATGAGAGCAGAGGAAAGCAGAGCAAGTTGGCATCAATTCTGGCCCAAGAGGGGAATTACTGGCAAACACGCCAGCCTTGTTGCACGTTGGCAACGTCGTAAGCCATTTCCTGGGCGTGGGACATGGTGCTTGGGCGTTGTTGCCCAAGTTGTTGCCAAACACTTGGCTTGTTCTTCATTCTTACTTCTCTTTTTATGCTTGATGTTGCCTGAACTTTGAGCTTCAATCCTTCACTTCAATATGAACTATTATATATCATTGGAAAGCTCAGAATGTCTTCTTTCTAATGCACTTGGGATTGTTTCATTTGGAGCTTTGTATCTCAAGATATACTCCATTGAAGAGGGTAGGGTCAAGCTGCCAAATTTTCTGGAGTTGTTGCCAAACATGCCAGCTCCAAGGCCAAAGACTCCCTTAGCCCAATTTTGCATGGGCGTTGTTGCTGGAGTTGCCAAGGAACACGCTAGTTCATTATTTCCTTGGAAACGTGTTCGAGCATCCTCTTTAGCTCATTCATTCCTCCTTAACTTTCAACTTCATTTTCATGTTTTTGGGCCTAAAGATGACTCTGATTTGAGCTTCTATTTCATGCTTCACTGTAGACTATTATATATCGTTGAAAGGCTCTAGATGTCAGCTTTCCAACGCAACTAGAAGCATTCAAATTGGATCTTTGTAACTCAAGTTATACATCCTTGAAGAAGGTGAGGTCAGGCTGTCTTGGTTGGAGTTGTTGGTGAAGTTGTTGGCAAACACGCTACTAACAACGCTAGATCCTCCCCTGGCCCAAGTTTTTAGCCTTGGCATTGTTGCTAGCATTGTTGATGAACACGCCACTTCAACTTCAAGGCAACAACGCCTTCGAGCTCTCCTTGGCTCACCTTCTTGGCCTTACGTTGCCAAGGAACACGCACATTCAACTTCAAGTTGGCAACGCCCAAGATCATTTTCCATGGCTACCTTACAGTGGTCAACGTTGTTGCTGGCGTTATTGCCACACATGCCAGTTCATCCCCTACTGGGTAACGTGCTCGAGCTTCTCCAGGGGTGCCTAGAAGCGGCCAGCGTTGCTGCTGGCGTTGCCAAGAAACATGCCTTCCCCTCCTTGCCTTGGCAACGTGCTCGACCTTCCTTGGCTTGGCATTTCTTGGCCTGGCATTGCCAGGGAACATGCCAATTCATTCCCTGCCTGGCAACGCTCTCAAGCTTCCTTTCTTGTTCTGTTTCAAGCTTCCTGGCGTTGTCCACAAACACTCCGGAGTTGGCAACGTGCTTCCTCTGTTTCCTTGACAAGATTGATACATCTTCAAGCCTTTTTGCTCCAAATTCTAGCTCCATTGTCTTCTTTCTTCATCACCTGACATAAACCAAAGAATCTTCCTCAAAGTCTTGCCATCTTATGCAATGAATTTCAAGAGAATCATTCATATCAACTTGTTTATAAACTTCTTAAATGATTTGCATGAATTATGCCAAATTTCACCTAGTTCTTGGTTCATGAATGTATGTAGAGAAAACTCACTAAATTGCTTGTTTATTTTAGTAATAATAAATGAAATTAAGCTAAAACCAACTAAACTAACTAGTTAAAATAGCAAATATGCGAATGCATCACAACACCAAACTTAAAATGTTGCTTGTCCTCAAGCAAGAGATAAGAGGGTTCGATAACAGAATTTAAGATGCAAAAATTAACTATCTTAACAGAGAGGCATTTCCTTCAAAAAAATTGTTCTCCTTATTTGTGTAACCTTTGTTCAATGCAAATGATCAAGGCTTTTTCAACTTCTTTAGTGAAATGCTTGCTTCACTACTAAACTAGTTAGCTTCACTAGACCTCTTTTTCTTTTTTTCTTCTTTTTTTTGTCAATTGAGCTAAAAATGTTGTCTTAAGGCGGCTCTTTAGCATAAGCTTTCAATCAAAAATCCCAAACCAGTTGGTTTAAGTTGTTAAGTGTTGAAACACTCTTAAAGATTTACTAACTCAAGCCTCTCTCCTTAACACATTCAATCACAGGCATATAACTTTGATATTTTATTTGGATAGTAGTGTCCAACACCTCTTTGGGCTGCTAAATGTTCTGTTATGGAGCTACTCTTGAATGTGGGTTTTCAATCGATAATCCCGAGTTAGTTAACCTAAGTTATCAGGTGATGAAGCACCCCTCGAATTTACTAGCCCAAGTATATCTCCTAACATCAACCACCTCAGACACATATCCAAATTTTGTCATTGATGCCTAGCTTTTCATTTTGTGTTCTCTGTTTTCTTTATTCAAGTTTTTCTAACTTCTTGGGTCTTGTAGCTTTCAACTAACTAGCCTTGTGTAAACAAGCATCCTTTTGATTCCTTGAGCCCTGATTCATTCTCAGTGAAAGCATGTATATTGACACTTTTGTAGGACAACTTTATTCTTTCTAGGCTATATTTCTCTCTGTTCTTGCTCAAACTGCATCTTTTATTCTATTATCAAGCAAAAGGGCTTAAAACAAGCATACATTCTAAGCATATGCGGATACATGATGTAAACATGAAAATGCATATTATAGATATGAAAGTGCATAAAAGACTCCTAGAAGGTATATCATGTTTCAGATGTACATCTTCTTTATTTATTAAAATACTAAAAGAACTTCACCACCTTTAAGCTTTGGGTCCCTTTCCTTTGCTTGATTCTCCATGTTTTCCTTTGCCCTTTGGATCCTCCCTTTTCTTCTTTCTTAGTTCTCCTTGTTGTTTTGTTGTTGATTCCTCTTCCACTTTCCTCCATATCCCTGAGCTTACCATCTTGTCTTTTAACCTTTGAATGTTGAACTTCACTCTTGAGATTTCTTGTTCTTCCAATACCTTTTGTGCTTCATTGAATGTTTAGATTTGTGGGTTGAGCACTGGAAGTGTTCCACAAAGGTAGCTGAGCTTTTCTTGAGTGGTCATATCATATTCAACTCTATCTATGTGTCTAGCCTCCTTGAACATTCTGTTTTCATTGAATTCTCTATAAAGCTTGTCTGTTCTGTCATCCATTCTTTGGAGAAGCTCCCTTTGTTGAGCTTGCTCTTTCCTCAACTGAAACTGTTCTTGTATTACTTTATTCATGGATCTTTCATATTCAGCAGTTGAGTTATTGATGGCTTCATACATCTTGGTATATTGCTCGTGTTGTAGTTCCATCATGTGCGTTTGATATTCCCTCTGCTGATCCATCCATTGAGCTTGGGTTCCTCTTTGTTGACCCATCAATTGCCAAAGGTCCTTTTGTTGTTGAGCTTGTTCCTCTTGAATTTTTTGAATTTGTGAGTATTGCCCAGAGATTCCTTCCAAAGCGGCTTGGAGTTGATTCATGTTCAAAGCACTTGGTTCTTCCATTTCTTCATGCTCCTCTTCTTATCTTGCTTCTTTCCTTTTCTTTCTTCTTGCTATAGGTTGCCTCTCTAATTGGACTGTGGTGACATACTCCAATCTTTCCTTAGTAATGGGCTTCCCAATGGACACCAAGTCTGTTTCTTCAAATTCTTTAAGTGGTACTCCAGCCTCTTCAAATAAGCGCAAAATAGTACTAGGATATCCTAGCCAACTATCTTGTTGGACATTTTCAGCTATGCTAATGATGTTCTTGGCGATGATTTCTCCCACATTGATCTCCCCTCCTTTCATTATGCAGTGGATCATTATTGCTCTGTTTATTGTCACCTCTGAGATGTTTGAGGTAGGGATTAATGATCTTCTCACTATGTCATGCCATCCTTTTGCTTGAGGTATGAGATCACCTCTTCTAAGTTTGAGTGGTTGTCCTTGTGAATCCAACACCTAGTCCGTGCCCACTTTGCATAGATCACTTAGCACATCCACACATCTTTGGTCATATGTAACCCTCTCCTCAAAGTTAGGTTGCTTAAACCGTTTTGGCTTGATCATTAGTACCCTATTGATGGTGTCTGGGCTGAAGTGGACCACCACTCCTCTTACATAGCTCAGATATGGTTCTTCATCATCAGTTTTCTTTATGACATTGGCATAGAACTCATGGATGAGAGGCATGCTTACAATTTGAGGTTGGGTACAGAGATGCTCCCATCTCCTTTTTCTAATCACTTTTTGTATCTCAGGGTATTCCTCCTTTTTTAGCTTGAAAGGTACCTCCGGAATAATGTCTTTGCTTATCATCCAATTAAAGATGCACTCATGGTTTTTGGATTTGAACCTTCTCTCATCAAATGTGATTTGCTCTTGTATGGGTTGCTGGCCTTTCCCTTTCTTAGCTCCTGATGATGAGGCCATTGAATTTCAATTGTGATGGCCGAATCTTCCACACCAAACTTAGAGAAATGCTTGTCCTCATGCATACAAGAATTGGAAATGAGGGATGCTTAGAAGAATAGGCTCATGAGGTAAGAAAGGAAGGCTTGAAAATGATTGTGAAGGGGGTGAGGAATGGAGATGGTTCAGTGGTCTATATATAGGTGTGAAGGCAAGGTGAGTGTAGTTGTTAATGTTGGGGGGTTCACGTTATTCTTTAAAGAGTGGAGGAATTGCCTTAATGGTTTGATTGTGTTATGGGAAGCATGAATCTTCTAGCTAGTGCATGTTGAGTTGCTCTTTCCAATGCGCAAAATTCAAGGCTCGTGTGACTTCTTTTTCCTTGTGTGTGTATCCATGAACTCCTCTCCCAAGATTCCCCATCACTTCTTTCTTTCATTTCCCTGCAACAAAATTCCAAAACCTTGAGATTCTTGAAGTCTCTTTACTTATGCTAATAAATTATGATGCTATCCTAATATAAAATTGACTATAATAACAGAAATTAAAATCTAAGGATTGCTTTCATATGCTGAAAAAAAAACTACACTTTCTTTTTCTAGCATTTTTTATGTATGTGAGGACACCAAACTTAGTTTGTGACTAAATGTTGTAACAAAATTAAAATTTACCATTTGCTTCAAAGTTGGCCACACCAAACTTAGTGTCTTGCATACACTACATGCTAATTCAACCCCTTTTTTTCAGATGTATATGATGCAATCTCTCGTTATTGACTACTAAAGCATAAAAATAAAAGAAAACTCCTGTGCATGGGTTGCCTCCCATGAAGCGCTTGTTTATTGTCCTTAGCTTGACAATGCAGCTTCCTTGCTCATGTTAAAAGTTGCACACTTTCTTCCTTGCTCCAGGGGCCACCAAGATAAAGTTTCACCCTATGTCCATTGACTGTGAAGGTCTCTTTTGAAGTTTCATCAAGTAATTCCACATAGCCATGAGGGGATACTTTGGTGATGGTGTATGGGCCAGTCCATCTAGATCTCAGCTTCCCAGGGAAAATCTTCAGTCTCGAGTTGAATAGCAACACCTTTTGGCCTGTTTCAAATGTTCTTGGCGAGATTCTCTTGTCATACCACCTTTTTGCTCTTTTCTTGTATATTCTGGCATTCTCATATGCCTCCAGTCTGAATTCTTTCAATTTATTGAGTTGTAGTAACCTCTTTTCTCCTGCTGCTTGAGCATTTAAATTCAAGAGTTTGGTTGCCCAGAAGGCCTTGTGTTCAAGCTCAACAGGCAGATGGCATGCTTTCCCATATACTAGCTGAAATGGAGATTTCCCTATGGGTGTTTTGAATGCTGTCCTGTATGCCCAAAGTGCATCATCCAGCTTTCTTACCCAATCTTTTCTTGTTGCTCCCACAGTTTTCTCCAGGATTCTCTTTAGCTCTCTATTGGCAAGTTCAACTTGTCCATTTGTCTGGGGGTGATAGGATATTGCCACTTTGTGTGTTACTCCATATCTATAAAGGAGAGAGTTCAATTGCTTGTTGCAGAAGTGGCTTCCCCCATCGCTTACAAGTCCTTTCGGCACTCCAAATCTAGTGAAGATATTTCTCTTTAGGAATTGCAGTACAACATTCGTGTCACATGTAGTGGTGACTAGTGCTTCCACCCATTTGGAAACATATTCCACCTGCTACTAGCATATATTTGAATGAACAGAAAGGAGGAAAAGGTCCCATGAAGTCTATTCCCCACAAATCAAAGAGTTTCACCTCCAAGATGAACTTCTGGGGCATCTCATTCTTCTTTGTCAAGCCTCCTGTTCTTTGGCATTCATTGCAGTGACTCACAAAATCTCTAGCATCCTTGAAGATGGAAGGCCAGTAGAACCCACTTTGGAGTACTTTTGCAGCAGTCCTTTCAGCTCTAAAATGGCCACCATAGCTTGAATTGTGACAATGCCATAGTATGTCTTTCATTTCAACTTCTGGCACACATCTTCTAATCATTCCATCTAGGCATCTTTTGAATAAGAAGGGCTCATCCCAAAAGAATAACTTAGCCTCGTGTAACAGCTTCTTAACTTGTTGCCTCGTGTACTCTTGTGGAATACTCCTTCCTGCTTTGTAGTTGGCCATGTCCGCAAACCAAGGGGTTTGTTGAATTTGCAAGAGGTATTCATCTGGAAAATTCTCATTTACTGGTTGAGAGGTGTCTTGACTCATTTCTTGTGGCAATCTTGATAGATGGTCAGCAACTTGATTCTCACTACCCTTTCTGTCCTTGATCTCAATGTCAAACTCTTGTAGAAGTAATATCCATCTAATTAGCCTTGGTTTGGCATCCTGTTTTGACATTAGATACTTGAGAGCAGCATGGTCAGTGTAAACTAAGATTTTAGATCCAATCAAATGTTGCCTAAATTTATCAAAAGCATACACCACAGCTAGTAGTTCTTTCTCCGTTGTGGTATAATTTCTTTGAGCTTCATTCAATACTTTGCTTGCATAGTAGATGAAATGGTGCTTCTTGTCCTTTCTCTGCCCCAGCACAGCACCAATTGCAAGGTTACTTGCATCACACATAAGTTCAAAAGGTAATTCCCAATTCGGGGGTGTGATAATTGGTGCTGTGGTGAGCTTAGCTTTTAGAGTCTCAAAGGCCTATTTACATTCATCATCAAAGGAAAAAGGGTTGCTCACCACAAGCAAGTTGCTTAGTGGTTTTGCTATTTTAGAAAAATCTTTGATGAACTGTCTATAGAACCCAGCATGGCCCAAGAAACTTCTAACAGCTTTTATATTTGTTGGCAGTGGAAGTTTTTCTATAATCTCTACTTTTGCCTTGTCCATCTCTACTTGGACGACCCAGTGCACTTGCTAGTTAGTTGTGCGAAGTTGTGAAGTTATATTTGGACCATGGTATTGTGCACCAGTTATTGGCGCCATTGCCAGGGAGAGAACGAACAACAAATTTTACAACCTCAGAGTAACAATTTCGCATACCAAGTTTTTGGCGCCGTTGCCGGGGATTGTTCGATTGTTCGACGTTTTTCCCATTTAATATTCAAAAAAAAATTTTAAATTATTCTATGGCTTCAAAACTTTCAAGAATGAATTCTAGAGTTTCATGTTAACATGTTGAATCCTATCTGGCTGTCAAGCCATATCCAAACTGCTTTGGGATTGGTCTTCAACTAATCACCACAATGCATGTAATTCCATCCTAAAGCTGACTGGCTATTAAGCCATGTCCAACCCTTTGATTGGAGCTTTGGGCTAATATTGAAAGATTCCTGGAATTCTTCTTAAAGATTTTGGATTTCTTATTTTCTTTTTCCATATGTTTTTCGAAAAAAATTAAAAGAAAATACAAAAATTCATAAAATCATAAAAACCAAAAATGTTTTGTGTTTCCTGTTTGAGTCTTGAGTCAATTTTTAAGTTTGGTGTCGATTGCATGTTTTTAAAATTTATGCATTAATTTTTTCGAAAATTGCATTCATGCATTGCATTCATCAGGATCTTCAAGTTGTTCTTGATAAACCTTCTTGATTGATCTTCATATCATATTGTTTTGTGTTGTATGGTGTTTTTCATATGCTTTCTTGCATTCATAGTGTCTATACATGAAAAATTTCTAAGTTTGGTGTCTTGCATGTTTTCTTTTCTTGAAAATTTTTCAAAAATATGTTCTTGATGTTCATCTTGACATTCAAAGTGTTCTTGGTGTTCATCTTGACATTCATAGTGTTCTTGCATACATTCATTGTTTTGATCTGAAAATTCTCATGCATTGAATCATTTTTTTTGTTTTTCTCTTTCTTCATTAAAAATTCAAAAAACAAAAAAAAAATCTTTCCCTTTTTCTCTCATAAATTTCGAAAATTTGGATTGACTTTTTAAAAAATTTTTAAAATCTAGTTGTTTCTTATGAGTCAAATCAAATTTTCAAATTGAAAATCCTATCTTTTTCAAATATCTTTTCTAACTTCTTATCTTCTTATCTTTTCAAAATTGATTTTCAAATCTTTTTCAACTGACTAATTAAATTTTTGTTTGTTTCTTACCTCTTTCAAAACAACCTAACTAACTTCCCCTCTCTAATTTTCGAAAATACCTCCCTCTTTTTCAAAAATTCTTTTTAATTAATTAATTGTTTTCAATTTTTAATTTTAATTTTATTTCATTCCTAATTTTCGAAAATTACTAACCTTTTTCAAAAACTATTTTCAAAATTTAACCTTAAATTTTAATTTTTAATTTTCGAAATTCCCTCTCCCTCATCTCCTTCTATTTATTTATTCATCTACTAACACTTCTCTTCACCCAAAATTCGAACCCATTCTTCTCCTCTGAGTTCGAATTCTCCTCTTCTTCATTATTAATCTTCTTTTCTTCTACTCACACAAGGGAACCTCTATACTGTGATAAAAAAAGATCCCTATTATTATTTTCTGTTCCCTTTTTTTTCATATGAGTAGGAGCAAGGACAAGAACATTCTTGTTGAAGCAGATCCTGAACCTAAAAGGACTCTGAAGAGAAAACTAAGAGAAGCTAAAATACAACAATCCAGAGACAACCTTACTGAAATTTTCGAACAGGAAAAGGAGATGGCAGCCAAAAATAATAATAATGCAAGGAGGATGCTTGGTGACTTTACTGCACCTAATTCCAATTTACATGGAAGAAGCATTTCCATCCCTACCATTTAAGCAAACAATTTTGAGCTGAAACCTCAATTAGTTTCTCTGATGCAACAAAACTGCAAGTTTCATGGACTTCCATCTGAAGAACCTTTTCAGTTCTTAACTGAATTCTTGCATATCTGTGATACTGTTAAGACTAATGGAGTAGATCCTGAAGTCTACAGGCTCATGCTTTTCCCTTTTGCTGTGAGAGACAGAGCTACAATATGGTTAGATTCTCAACCTAAAGATAGCCTGAACTCTTGGGATAAGCTGGTCAAGGCTTTCTTAGCCAAGTTCTTTCCTCCTCAAAAGCTAAGTAAGCTTAGAGTGGATGTTCAAACCTTCAGACAAAAAGAAGGTGAATCCCTCTATGAAGCTTGGGAGAGATACAAGGAACTGACCAAAAAGTGTCCTTCTGACATGCTTTCAGAATGGACTATCCTGGATATATTCTATGATGGTCTATCTGAATTAGCTAAGATGTCATTGGATACTTCTGCAGGTGGATCCATTCACCTAAAGAAAACGCATGCAGAAGCTCAAGAACTCACTGACATGGTTGCTAATAACCAGTTCATGTACACTTCTGAGAGGAATCATGTGAGTAATGGGACGCCTCAGAAGAAGGGAGTTCTTGAAATTGATACTCTGAATGCCATATTCGCTCAGAACTAACTATTGACTCAACAGGTCAATATGATTTCTCAGAGTCTGAATGGAATGCAAGCTGCATCCAACAGTACTCAAGAGGCATCTTCTGAAGAAGAAGCTTATGATCCTGAAAACCCTGCAATACCAGAGGTGAATTACATGGGTGAACCATATGGAAACACCTATAATCCGTCATGGAGAAATCACCCAAATCTCTCATGGAAGGATCAACAAAAGCCTCAACAAGGCTTTAATAATGGTGGAAGAAATAGGTTTAACAATAGTAAACCTTTTCCATCATCCACTCAGCAACAGACAGAGAATTCTGAGTAGAATCCATCTAGCTTAGCAAATTTAGTCTCTGATTTATCTAAGGCCACTCTGAGTTTCATGAATAAAACAAGGTCCTCCATTAGAAATTTGGAGGGACAAGTGGGCCAGCTGAGTAAAAGGATCACTGAAATCCCTCCTAGTACTCTCCCAAGCAATACAGAAGAAAATCCAAAGAGAGAGTGCAAGGCCATTGATATAACCATCATTGCTGAATCCAAGGAGGAAGGGGAGGACGTGAATCCCAAGGAGGAAGACCTCCTGGGACGTCCAGTGATCAATAAGGAGTTTCCCTTTGAGGAACCAAAGGAATTTGAGGCTCATTTAGAGACCATAGAGATTCCATTGAACCTCCTTGTGCCCTTCATGAGCTCCGATGAGTATTCTTCTTCTGAAGAGAATGAGAATGTTACTGAAGAGCAAGTTGCCAAGTTCCTTGGTGCAATCATAAAGCTGAATGCCAATTTATTTGGTAATGTAACTTGGGGAGATGAACCTCCCCTGTTCACCAATGAACTAAATGCATTGGATCAACTGAGATTGCCTCAGAAGAAATAGGATCCTGAAAAGTTCCTAATACCTTGTACCATAGGCACCATAACCTTTGAGAAGACTCTATGTGACCTTGGGTCAGGAATAAACCTCATGCCACTCTCTGTAATGGAGAAACTGGGAATCTTTGAGGTGCAAGCTGCTAAAATCTCATTAGAGATGGCAGACAACTCAAGAAAAGAGGCTTATGGACAAGTAGAGGACGTGTTAGTAAAGGTTGAAGGCCTTTACATCCCTGCTGATTTCATAATCTTGGATACTGGGAAGGATGAGGATGAATTCATCATCCTTGGAAGACCCTTCCTAGCCACAGCAAGAGCTGTAATTGATGTTGACAGAGGTGAACTAGTCCCTCAATTGAATGAAGATTCCCTTGTGTTTAAAACTCAAGGACATCCTTCTATAAACATGGAAAAGAGGCACAGTAAGCTTCTCTCAGTACAGAGTCAACTAAAGCCCCCATAGTCAAACTCTAAGTTTGGTGTTGGGAGGCCTCAGCCAAACTCTAAGTTTGGTGTTGAACTCCCATACCCAAACTCTAAGTTTGGTGTTGAGAGTCTATAAAATTGACCTGATCACCTGTGTGGCTCCATGAGAGCCCACTGTCAAGCTATTGACATTAAAGAAGCGCTTGTTGGGAGGCAACCCAATTTTTATTTATCTAATTTATTTTCATTCTTGTTGTTCTTTCATGTTTTATTAGGTTCATGATCATGTGGAGTCACAAAATAAATAGAAAAATTAAAAACAGAATCAAAAACAGCAGAAGAAAAATCACACCCTGGAGGAAGGGCTTACTGGCATTTAAACGCCAGTAAGGAGCATCTGGCTGGCGTTCAACGCCAGAACAGAGCATGGATTTGGCGCTGAACGCCAGAAACAAGCATAGAACTGGCGTTCAACGCCAGAAACATGCTGCATCTGGGCGTTGAACGCCCAGAACAAGCATTAGTTCGGCGTTTAAACGCCAGAATTGCATGCAAAGGCATTTTACATGCCTAATTGGTGCAGGGATGTAAATCCTTGACACCTCAAGATCTGTGGACCTCACAGGATCATCTCAGGATCTGTGGATCCCACAGGATCCCCACCTTCCCTCCTCATAATCCTAGTTTCTTTCACATCTTCTTCTTTATCTATTCTTTCTTCTCTTGCTCGAAGGCGAGCAAAATTCTAAGTTTGGTGTGGTAAAAGCATAAGTTTTTTTGTTTTTCCATAACCATTGATGGCACCTAAGGCCAGAGAAACCTCTAGAAAGAGGAAAGGGAAGACATAAGCTTCCACCTCCGAGTCATGGGAGATGGAAAGATTCATCTCAAGGGTCTATAGCTCAGTGGTAGAACATTTGACTGCAAATCAAGATATCCCTGAGATACCTCAGGGGATGCACTTTCCTCCACAAAATTTTTGGGAGCAAATCAACACCCCCTAGGAGAATTAAGTTCCAACATGGGACAATTAAGGGTGAAACATCAAGAGCACTCCATCATCCTCCATGAAATTAGAGAAGATCAAAGAGATATGAGGGAGGAGCAACAAAGACAAGGAAGAGACATAGAAGAGCTCAAGGACATCATTGGTTCCTCAAGGAGAAAACGCCACCATCACTAAGGTGGACTCATTTCTTGTTCTTAAACTTTCTGTTTTTCGTTTTCTTATGTTAAATGTTTATCTATGTTTGTGTCTTTATTACATGATCATTAGTGGATAGTTTGGAATTTATAGTATATTCTCTTCTTTTTATCCTATTTGATTTTTAGTTGCTTGGGGACAAGAAACAATTTAAGTTTGGTGTTGTGATGAGCGGATAATTTATACGCTTTTTGGCAGTGTTTTTAGTATATTTTTAGTAGGATCTAGTTACTTTTAGGAATGTTTTCATTAGTTTTTATGTTAAATTCACATTTCTGGACTTTACTATGAGTTTGTGTATTTTTCTGTAATTTTAGGTATTTTTTGGCTGAAATTGGGGGATTTGAGCAAAAATCAGATTCAGAGGTAGAAGAAGGACTGCTAATGCTGTTGGATTCTGACCTCCCTACACTCAAAGTGGATTTTCTGGAGCTACAAAACTCAAAATGGTGCACTTCCAATTGCGTTGGAAAGTAGACATCCAGGGATTTCCAGAAATATATAATGAGCCATACTTTGGTCGAGTTTAGACGATGCAAAAGGGCGTTCAACGCCAGTTCTACGCTGTAGTCTGGAGTTAAACGCCAGAAACACGTCACAAACCAGAGTTGAACGCCAGAAACACGATACAAACTGGCGTTCAACTCCATGAATAACCTCTCCACGTGTAAACTTCAAGCTCAGCCCAAGCACACACCAAGTGGGCGCCAGAAGTGGATTTATGCATCAATTACTTACTTCTGTAAACCCTAGTAACTAGTTTAGTATAAATAGGACTTTTTACTATTGTATTAGACATCTTATGATTTTAGTTCATCTTTGGATCATATTGATCACGTTTGGGGGCTGGCCATTCGACCATGCCTGGACCTTCATCACTTATGTATTTTCAACGGTAGAGTTTCTGCACTCCATAGATTAAGGTGTGGAGCTCTGCTGTTCCTCATGATTTAATGCAAAGTAGTACTGTTTTCTATTCAATTCAACTTATTTCGCTTCTAAGATATCCATTCGCACCCAAGAACATGATGAATGTGATGATTATGTGACGCTCATCATCATTCTCACTTATGAACGCGTGCCTGACAAACACTTCCGTTCTACATGCAAACAAGCTAGAATGAATATCTCTTGGGTATCTAATACAGGGGACCGAGTCCGAGTTATTAGTGTCTTCGTGGTATAAGTTAGAACCCATGGATGGCCATTCCTGAGATCCAAAAAGTCTAAACCTTGTCTGTGGTATTCCGAGTAGGATCTGGGAAGGGATGGCTGTGACGAGCTTCAAACTCGCGAGTGCTGGGCGTAGTGACAGACACAAAAGGAGGGTGAACCCTATTCCAGTATGATCGAGAACCTCCAGATGATTAGCCATGCCATGACAGAGCATTTGGACCTTTTTCACAAGAGAGAATGGGATGTAGCCATTGACAACGGTGATGCTTTACAGAAAGCTTGCCATGGAAAGGAGTAAGACTGATTGGATGAAAACAGCGGGAAAGCAGAGATTCAGAGGAACAAAAGCATCTCTATACGCTTATCTGAAATTCTCACCAATGAATTACATAAGTATTTCTATCTTTATTTTCTATTTATTTATTATTATTATTCAAAAACTCCATAACCATTTGATATCCCCCTGACTGAGATTTACAAGGTGACCATAGCTTGCTTCATTCCAACAATCTTCGTGGGATTGACCCTTACTCACGTAAGGTTTTATTACTTGGATGACCCAGTGCACTTGCTGGTTAGTTGTGCGAAGTTGTGAAGTTATATTTGGACCATGGTATTGTGCACCAGTTATTGGTGCCATTTCCAGGAAGAGAACGAACAACAAATTTTACAACCTCAGAGTAACAATTTCGCATACCAATGCTCCTGTATCATATAATGCAATTAAAATCTTATCACCAAATAAACAAATACCTCTCATCAACGGATCCGCCTTGGAAGCAACCTTGGCATTCACAGTAAAGACTCGCCCGTGGTGTTGACTCTGAGCCGCATTTGGGTTCTTCCCACGAGTGCAGTCCCTCGCAATATGACCAGGAAAGCCACAGCTGAAGCAACCACCTAAACCAATCTTGCATGAGTCATAAGGGTGAAAACGCCCACAACACACACAAGTCAAATCTGGGAAATTCTTACTCTGATTTCCTCTACCATTAGCATACTGAAACTGATTCTGATTATTCCTCGTGAAACCCCCTTGACCTTGATGCGCATATCCTTCTCTCTTAAAGATTTGACCCTTCGAATGGTAATACTTGCCACGTCCCTTGCTAGTGGTTCCTCCATGAGTATCCTTGGATGCAGCTACTGTCTTAGCGTATTCTTCTACCACCCTTGCTTTGTTCACCAAGTCGGAGAAGACACGGATCTCCATAGGAGCCACAGCAGTCATAATGCTATCCTTCATACCCCTCTGATACTTAATACACCTCCAGCTCTCAAAGGTCTCTGGGTCACCCTAACACACCCGAGAAAACCAACAAAGCTCTTCGAACTTATTGGTGTACTCAGCCACAGACATGGAACCTTGCTTCAGCTGCATTAGCTCCATCTCCTTTGCTTCCCATGCAGACTCAGGGAAGTATTTCTTATAGAAAGCCGTTTGGAATACCTCCCATGGAATGTCACAATTCTGAAGCTGTAGAAAATGACACTCAACTTGCCACCAGGGCTGAGCTTCTCCCGCTAGCTGATAAGCGGCAAACTCGACATATTGATTGAGGGGAACATGCTGTGCCTGTAAAGCATGCTCAATTTCCTGGAACCAGTGGTCCGCTTCAATAGGATTTCTGGATCCTCAGAAAGTTGGCGGATGATTCCCATTTCCGTTGCCGTTTCCGGCCAGTTGACCTAGCCTCTGCATAGCTTGCAGAGTCGCAGCAGCATTCGCCTCCATAGTGTTGGCCAGATTTGCCATCATCGCCATGAATTTGGGATGGTTATCCACCGGTTGCTCGTACCTACTCTCACGTGAACGTGCTCGACCTCGTGCGCGAGTAGCCATGTAAGATTCCTGTCTACACTAAACATTCGATATCAAGGTGATCAGTCTCAATATCAAAAGTCTAGTGCTTCAATTTATCCCAAACAGGCACTGACAAACAAGCATGCTATGAATACATCAAACAGATAACCTAATAGCATCAAAGAAAAGACACACAGAGTATGCAATGAAGCACAATCGGTCCATCCCTCAGGCTCACGAGGTCTAAGCATATACATATATTATATATATAGAAGGAATTGATAATATCTAGAAGCCTGATGAAGAATATAGCTCAAAAACAGGATTTGAAAAGGGCAAAATGTACTAGCGAAGATTCTAGCTTAAATCACAATAAACAGGTATCGAGTAACAAAACATCATAGTATAATAATATAATAACATAAGATGCTAGCCAAGACTCGTGGAGTTTAAGCCGACTAGCCAGATACAGACCATATATGAATCCAGGCAATAAAAATAGCTTATACAAGCTTTGTTCTCTCAATAAAAGCTTCTAGGCCAAAGTAAACTACAAAAGTGAAAGAAATATATAAATAATAAATCAAAAGACTCCAAAAGATAATCCAGATCCTCCGCTCCAGTCACCAATCAGACAACTCACCGAGGTAGGTTACGACCTGCATCTAAAAAATACAACAGAATATGGTATGAGAACCGGAGGTTCTCAGTATGGTTACAGTTCCCAGTGATGTAGGATATAAGACCCCGGGATGCCAAAGGCAATCCTAGACTCCATATCCATCACAAGATTCAAGTTTAAAGCATTCTAAAACAAAACAACATAATATGTAATTCTTTAATACAACTTAAGCCGTAGTACCATAAAAGGGCAATCTATCTTAGGGAATTTCTACTCTAATCAAACACCGCTGTCCCACAGCCTACACTAACCGATCCACCATGCGATCCCATCACCACTGTCTTCTGAATCTCCTCAAATTGGGCAAAGCATAGGTATAAATAATACAAGTAAAAAACAAGTAGAGGCATATACAACAATTAATACAAGTAGTAGTTAGACATGTTTAACAGATAGGGAAAAACAATATCAAGTCGGCAAAGCATACAAACAGGTAGAAATGTATATGATGAATGCCTACCCTACTGGCTGTGATATCACATTGTCGGTTCAACTGCCAACCCGACACATCTCAATGGAGATGTTGCCCTTTGAAATCATGGTGTGGGAACCCCCGAGATATAGTGCTCGGATCACTATCCAGGATTTTGCGCCTGTACGCTCTGATGATCCAAAGAGATGTGAGTGGGATCTCTTGCCTCCGACCTTACATCTAAGCACAAGCAGGATTAACCACCGTCCTTACGCCGCCGCCGCTACCTCGACAGGCGAGATTAACAACCGTCCCTGCCGGGCGCATAGCATCTTATAACCTCAGTAGAAAATAGTAGTACAGTGGTTTTCAAAAACATTTTTAGTACAAAATGGATCCATCACTTCATTCAGAGTCCTCGACTCTTTTTAACCACTATTTCTTTACGTTTCAGTTCCTTGAGTTTGCATCTCATTCATCAACCCTTCATCACGCGTCATCAAGCCTTCCCCAAATCAACAAAAACTTAGTACTTCGTTTGCTAACTTTTTTCCAAATAATAGTATCTAAAACCCTTGAACCATTTCCCATTTGAACAACCAAAAATGTGCCCAAAAGTCTTTAAAAGGTGTTATCGAAGCTTACAACCTCGTCAGAAAGGTGAAATAGTTGAAAACAAAGCAAAATTTGAGAAACAGGCCATACGCGTCCGCACAGGGGTGTGCGTGCACACGCCCAGGAAATTTTTAAAAGTGTGTGTACGCATAGGTGTCAAAACATAAAAGGGTCTGTCCACTCGCACAACCTGTGCAAGCGCCCCCAACAGACTAGCCTCTCCAACATGTGCGTGCGCACAGGTCTGTGCATACGCACAGGTTGCAATTTTTCCTTTGGTGTGCATGCGCACAGACTATGCCAGCGCTGCAAGCAGACTGCCTGCCTTTGCGTGTGCAGACGCACAGGTCTGTGCGTGCGCACAGGTCACCATTTATGCAGAGTGTGCGTGCACACAAGGCTGTGCATGCGCACATACCAGAAAACTCAGAATTCTGTAACGTTGCAGAATTTCCAGTTTTCAACACCAATTTTGAATGATTAATACATCTCATGCACCAAACTTCATTAACAATTTCCAACTACATTACCAATCAATCAACACCAATTTCACATTTATCAACACAATTCATTTCTCAACTTCACAATTCATTTATTCTCATCATATCACTATTAATCATCATTTCAACAAACACCATCATACAATCACATCCAACAACCCAACAATCATTCAAATCCAATCCTATCCTATGGGTCACTAGCCTATGTGTCCATGAATATTATATACTACTGATGAGCAGATAATTTATACGCATTTTGGCATTGTTTTTACATAGTTTTCAGTATAATTTAGTTAGTTTTTAGTATATTTTTATTAGTTTTTAAATAAAAATTACATTTCTGGACTTTACTATGAGTTTGTGTGTTTTTCTGTGATTTCAGGTAATTTCTGGCTGAAATTGAGGGACTTGAGCAAAAATCAGATTTAGAGATTGAAGAAGGACTGCAGATGCTGTTGGAATCTGACCTCCCTTCACTCAAAGTGGATTTTCTGGAGCTACAGAACTTCAAATGGCTCGCTCTCAATTGCGTTGGAAAGTAGAAATCCAGGGCATTCCAGCAATATATATAAGTCTATACTTTGCTTGAGTTTAGATGACGCAAACTGGCGTTCAACGCCAGTTCCATGCTGCATTCTGGAGTTAAACGCCAGAAACAGGTTGCAAAGTGGAGTTAAACGCCAGAAACAGGTTACAAACTGGCGTTCAACTCCAAGAGAAGCCTCTAAACGTGTAAAGCTCAATGCTCAGCCCAAGCACACACCATGTGGGCCCCGAAAGTGGATTTCTGCATCATTTACTTATCTCTGTAAACCCTAGTAACTAGTTTAGTATAAATAGGACTTTTTACTATTGTATTTAGAATCTTTAGTTCATCTTTAGATCACGTTTGGGGGCTGGCCTCTTGCCCATGCCTGGACCTTCATCACTTATGTATTTTCAAATAGTAGAGTTTCTACACACCATAGATTAAGGTGTGGAGCGCTGCTGTTCCTCACGAATTAATGCAAAGTACTAGTGTTTTTCTATTCAATACAAACTTATTCCGCTTCTAAGATATTCATTCGCACTTCATTGTGAATGTGATGATCGTGACAATCATCATCATTCCCAAATTATGAACGCGTGCCTGACAACCACCTCCGTTCTACCTTAGATTGAATGGGTATCTCTTGGATATCTAATACAGGGGACCGAGTCTGAGATATTAGAATCTTCGTGGTATAAGTTAGAACCCATGGATGGCCATTTCTGAGATCCGGAAAGTCTAAACCTTGTCTGTGGTATTCCGAGTAGGTTCTGGGAAGGGATGGCTGTGACGAGCTTCAAACTCTCGAGTGCTGGGCGTAGTGACAGACGCAAAAGAATCAATGGATCCTATTCCAGTATGATCGAGAACCGACAGATGAATAGCCGTGCTGTGACAGAGCATCTTGGACCATTTTAACTGAGAGGACGGAAAGTAGCCATTGACAACGGTGATGCCCAACATACAGCTTGCCATGGAAACGAGTAGGAATGATTGGATGAAGACAGCAGGAAAGCAGAGGGTCAGGAGGAATGAAAGCATCTCCATATGCTTATCTGAAATTCTCACCAATGAATTACATAAGTATCTCTATCCTAGTTATATTTTATTTATCCTTTACTTATCAATTCATAAAACCATTTGAATCCGCTTGACTGAGATTTACAAGGTGACCATAGCTTGCTTCAAGCCGACAATCTCCGTGGGATCGACCCTTACTCACGTAAGGTTTATTACTTGGACGACCCAGTGCACTTGCTGGTTAGTTGTGCGAAGTTGTGACAAAGAATTAAGATTATGAACGTGCGTATTGAGTTTTTAGTGCCATTACCAAGGAATGGAACCGTCACGATTTTTGCGCACCAACTACATAGAGGAAACCAAAACCATACCTTGGCCGATTCCCAATATGAACCAAATGAGTTTTCAACCAAAATCCAACCACCAAGGTAGCTCCAACAAGCACCAACAAGCTCCAAATTCACAAAAATCAAGCTATATACATATAAATCACCACAAAATCAACCTAGGGCTCAATATAAATCAAAAGTTCACAAGAGATCAAAGACTCTTACCTTTCCCAACAGATTTAGATGGCAAAACCCAAAGCTAAGCAAGGATTAGAGTGAACCTAAACATCAAGAATCACAAAAACTCACTTAATCACAAACCCTAGGTACCCAAAATTTTGGAGAGAAGAACTGGAAGGATTTTGATCTTACCTCTAGATTTTCTTGGATGGTTTTTGTAGAGCTCTTAACAAGGAACGTGTAGCCGCTGATGGCACACAAATCGGAGCTCTAGAACTCAAGATATGAGCTTGAGAAGATTGAGGTGATTAGGCTTCAACCTCTTCTTCTCTCCCTCTTTCAATTTCTGAAGTGTGTGTGTGTTTATGAGGCTAGGGTTCATTCACTGAACCTTTATATATGTTGGACTTGGGTCCAACTCGGGCCCTGATGAGCGGATATTTTATACACTTTTTGGGTTTAATTTCATGTAGTTTTTAGTATATTTTAATTGGTTCTTAGTATATTTTTATTAGTTTCTAGGAAAAATTCATATTTCTGGACTTTACTATGAGTTTGTGTATTTTTCTATAATTTCAGGTATTTTCTGACTGAAATTGAGGGAGCTGAGCAAAAATCTGATTCAGGCTGAAAAAGGACTGCTGATGCTGTTGGATTCTAACCTCTCTGCACTCAGAATGGATTTTCTGGAGCTATAGAAGTCCAATTGGCGCGCCCCTAATTGCGTTAAAAAGTAGAAATCCAGGGCTTTCCAGCAATATATAATAGTCCATACTTTGCTCAAGTATAGATGACGTAAACTGGCGTTCAACGCCAGTTCCATGTTGCAGTCTGGCGTTAAACGCCAGAAACAGGTTACAAGTTGGAGTTAAACGCCCAAAACAGGTTACAACCTGGCGTTTAACTCCAGAAACAGCCTAAGCACGTGTAAAGCTTAAGTCTCAGCCCCAACACACAGCAAGTGGGCCCAAGAAGTGGATTTCTGCACTATCTATCATAGTTTACTCATTCTCTGCAAACCTAGATCACTAGCTTACTATTTAAACAACTTTTAGAGGATTATTTTGTACCTCATGACATTTTTAGATCTGAACTTTGTACTCTATGATGGCATGAGTCTCTAAACTCCATTGTTGGGGGTGAGGAGCTCTACTGTGTCTCGATGAATTAATGCAATTATTTCTGTTTTCTATTCAAACACGCTTGTTTCTATCTAAGATGTTCATTCGCACTTCAATATGATGAATGTGATGATCCGTGACACTCATCACCATTCTCAATCTATGGACACGTACCTAACAACCACTCCCGTTCTACCTTCGATTGAATGAGTATATCTTGGATTTCTTAATCAGAATCTTCGTGGTATAATCTAGAATCCATTGTCAGCATTCTTGAGAATCCGGAAAGTCTAAACTTTGTCTGTGGTATTCCGAGTAGGATTCAGGAATTGAATGACTATTACAAGCTTCAAACTCACAAGGGTTGGGCGTAGTGACAGATGCAAAAGGATCAATGGATCCTATTCCAGCATGAGTGAGAACCGACAGATGATTAGCCGTGCGGTGACAGCGCACCTGGATTCATATCTTTTCAATTTTAAATCACATCTTTTCCTATCATACTTATCTTTTCCAAATCACTTTTTCTGTCATATCTTTTGTTAAATAATTTTCGAAACCCACCCCCCTTCCCCTTAAATATTGGTTCGGCCTCTCCCACTCTCCTCCACAAGTTGCGCTTGGCTCTCCTTCTTTCCCTCTCCTTTCCTTTCTTTTGCTTGAGGACAAGCAAACCTCTAAGTTTGGTGTGTTTATCCGTGATCACTAAACCAATACCCACTAAGATCATGGCTCCTAAGGGAAAACAAACCGACTCAAGAAGCAAGAAAGAGAATATTCCAAAACCACTTTGGAATCAAGGGAAGTTCATAACCAAAGAACATTCAGACCATTTTTACAAAATAATGAGTCTAAGGTCAGTGATCCTGGAAGTTAAATTCGATCTAAAAGAAGATGAATATCCGGAGATCCAAGAGCAAATCCGAAATAGGAGCTGGGAAGTCTTAGCTAATCCTGAAACAAAGGTGGGAAGAAACATGGTTCAGGAATTCTATGCTAATCTGTGGCAGACGGACAGGCAGATAATAGCTGGAACCGCATTCTATGACTATAGAACTTTAGTCAGAGGGAAGGTTGTTCACACCCACCATGACAAAATAAGGGAGATCTTCAAGCTGCTCCAACTGCAAGATGACCCTGACTCCTTCAATAGGAGAATGATGAGATCAAACCTGGGCTTCGATAAAATCCTAGAGGACATATGCCTCCCTGGAGCCAAGTGGACAACCAACACAAAGGGTGCCCTGAACCAACTCAAGAGAGGAGATCTTAAACCAGTCGCCAGAGGCTGGCTGGACTTCATTGGGCGCTCTATTCTGCCCACTAGCAACCGCTCTGAAGTCACCATCAGAAGAGCAGTGATGATTCATTGCATTATGCTGGAAAAAGAAGAGGAAGTTCATCAGCTGATTGCTTGTGAGCTTTACAAAATTGCAAACAAGAACTCCAAAGATGCCAAATTGGCCTATCCAAGCTTAGTTTCTCTGTTATGTAAAAATGCTGGGATAAAGATGGGAGTAGATAAGTATATCTCAGTTGAGCAACCAATCACCAAAAAGTCTATGGAAGGACAACAAGTGCAGGACAACCCCATCAAGAGAAAAGCAGAGGAGTTCCTCCTGGAAATCCCTCAAATTGAATACTAGGAGCGCCTAGAAGCATCTGTCACCAAGTTACAAGAAGCT